>NC_143057.1:34432205-34748235 GCF_052426305.1 Pelodiscus sinensis
GGGCAGAACTAGGTGGGGGAGAGGCAGGAAGAATCAGGGAAGAGGTGAGGCCTTGGGGCAAAGGATGGAGATGGGGGGGGGGAGCCCCTCACCCAGCATATTAAAAACTCTCTACTTATGTCTCAGGCCCCATACTGCCCTGAGGACCGAACCTGGTTTAATTGTGCTATGGGTTTCCTGAAGATCAATTTGATTTTCCTTCTACATGATGAAATTGCCTTCACAACCACACACAGAGAGGAAAGGAGAGGAAATGGCAACTCAAGGTTATGAGGAATAAGCAGCAAAAATGGTTAGTTTGTAACCCCAGCCAGAGAGAGGGAAGCAAGCAGTGACAGTGAGTTTGTAATAGAGCTACATTTAAAGACTAGCATTGTATTGTTACCTTAGGATGGTAGGTTATAAGTCAGAATGAACCACAATGATCATCTAGTCTGTTCTTGGCATAGCATAGGTTATAGAACTTCCCTGAATGAATGCCTATTTGAACTAGAGCGTACCTTTTAATTTATTTTTTCTAAAAAAGTTCCCTGTGAAAGAGAATCAACCACAACCTATAAATAGTTATTCCAATGATTAATGAACCTCACTGTTAAACTGAATTCTAGTCTGAATTTCTCTAAATCAACTCCCAACCATTTCATCTTTGTATACCCACTGTCTGCAAGTTTGAAGAGTCCTTTACCATCACATTTCTATTCTCCATTTCAATGTGAACAGATTTCACAGCAGTTTACAACTAGCCCTGATAAGCCCTCGAAGTCCTAAAATATTTAGCCCATAACGGGTCTTGTGAGGCTGTGTGTGAAACTATTTAAGATCTTTGGAAGGAGACAACCATAGATGAAATAAAAAGATTACTAATGGTTAATAAAGGGGACATTTGTACTTGCAATAACCACTCTCAGCTAGGATCGTGAATGATTAATCAGTTAACTGGTAAGCAATACCAGGTGATGCTTACTGGTTTCAGTTAACTGATTAAACATGGGGAGGTACTAGGATGCTCCAGCCCAACAGTTAACCAGTTAAACGTAGTGTTTAGCCAGTTAATTGATTAACCTGGGTTTTAGATCCCTACTCTCAACATAGAGGATCACATATGAAAATCTGTCCCTAACTGGGTATTCAGCTTAGCAGTTATTTTTTATTATAACTGACTCATCCGACTGATTTCATCTCAGTAATACTTGGGTAAAAAAAGACAAAGCATTTTTGTTTGCTTTAAGCATCTTATTGCTTATTATATCAGTAACATTAAAAGCCTAAAAATGAAAACCTCACTCTTGATGACGTTTGTTCTCTTTCATCCCAGGAAAAATTCATGCTGAGAAGACAACCACACAAAATCCTATGTACTAGTTAAGTTCACAACGTAGAGCTTCTGTGAACCCTCTGTGCACATGGATGAATTTCACACGTCCATACTGCCTTGTTATTGTACACAACATAATAGTTAGTCTACCAGCATAGGCATATTTTATTTTGATTTTTTTTTTTAAAAGAGCACTTGGAGCATTTGTTTTAGGTGGAAAATGCATTATTTCTAAAGTCAGTTTATTTTTATAAATGGATAAAGAGGTTTATGTATTTTGACTGTTTAGATTCGGTTCATTTTGCTTTAATTTCAAAATTTGAGGTTTTCTAGTAGTATATTTAAAAAGAAAAACAACCACCCTATAAACAATCTCTATTTCTGACATGCTATAGTTGAGATGTTACAGTGTTTGCATGTATGTATAGATCATCCTTAAAACATTACTCTTTACTCCTCTATTTTTAACTACATTATAAATGCATAAATCTGCACTGCAGTTAAATTAAGGAATCAGCAAGCTAAAAGCTCAATTGAAACAGACATTTACTCAGCCACATGAGAGCTACTATTCAAAACAGGGAATGTGAGATTGGTTTTGAAAGCTTTTACTGACATTTGCCAATATTGAAATGAAAACGTCAATGCATATCCTAAAAGCATCATGCAAACACTGCTTTTTAATACTATACCACACTGAATACAGTGATCATTACTTTAGACATAGCAGAAATACATAGATTGATGTATGCCATTATTAAATAGAGAGAAGACTATAAAAGCTAACCAGGTTTAAAATGGATTTCATTGTATTTCTGAGTAACTGACATTAGCAGGGGACACCTTGCAGATTTATTCCTTATATCCACTACATACAAGTTTCAATAGTCATTAATGTGAAAGGTTTTGAGCTTTTGTAAAAGATGTTTACAAACAAAGAACATACCATGTATAAATAAATAAGTGGAAAATGAAGCTATCTTTACACTTTTTAAAAAATCCATCAGGTATTCATTGACAAAACATTCTATATTAATGAATATGAAAATCAATTTTTGAAGGCCACAGGATACCATGCCTCATACACCCAGATAAGAGCCATTGATAGATTTTTTTAGGAAGCACAGATACAGTCACCAAACCTCAAGTGCCATTAGATCTGCATTCCAACCTGTGTGCCTACCAAGAACTCCTTTTGGGTGACAGTGAGAAGGCAGGGCTAGAAACTCTGTTGCTTAAAACCCAGACGTAGGTTTTATGACTTACAGAAGGAATGTTTAATGCTTTCAGGGATAAAAACTTAAATATGGTCAAATCATATCAAATGTGACATTCAGGGTGCTTTATTATGTGTTCGTGCACAAGATTATGGCAGAACAATAAATGTAACTTGAAAGCTCCTTATCTTTGGAGTACGCAACAGTTTACTGCAGCAGGTTAATACAATGCGTTCAATGGGATACTGGTTTGCTGCAAACATGTGGGAGATTTGCCCAACATCACTGTACTGACAGTGCTAGTTATAAAAACAACCCTACTATAATAAAGTGATTTTTGACAAAAGTTTGATATTTGCACAAAATGCAATTATTGACCTGAATTTCCTTTACAAATGTAAATTCATTGGTCTAAATCGAAGTTAAATGTAAAGAACCATTTTCCTTTCTACTTTTTTATGATTCATCCTTTCACTAGTCAGATTGTGTTAGCTTTTCTGATGATTACTGGCACGGCATTGCAGTGGAACCAGATTCAATTGACCTGAAGGTTGTATCTCTAATCTGGCAACATCCATGGTCCAGCATGATTTTAGTTAGCCAGATGTCAGTTTATCATGGACATGGCCAGATTTTCTATGGCCCAGTAAATTTTGTTTACAGCCATAAGTCCTGGCTCTCAGTGTTCTGTGCTGTTTTTTAGCTCTAATTTACTCTTAAATGTCTTCTAAGAGCCCAGTAGGCAGCAGGAGTTTTGGAAATGCTGTTAGAGAATATTGACCTCCTATGGTTCAGCAAATTATCTGGTTCGGCTAATTATCTGGTTCTAATCTGATGTTGCTGGATTAGAGAGGTTCAACCTGTAGTTTTCTTTATTGATTGCAAATAAGGGTATACATTGTGGTTTTATATACTCATTTACTATATACATAGCTAGGCACTCAAAAACACATTAATTTTTGCTTTTAAAAAAGTATGTAAAGAGTTTTGTAGATACTTTTATTTTCTTTATAACCAACTCTGAATTACACTCTACATTTGAAACTAGTTGCAAATAAATCTTGGACAGCAAATTACCGTCACTTAACAAATGGGAATTATCAGAGAGCCAAATACAGAGTAGGTGTAAGGCCAAAGTCAGAGGGTTTTTCTATTCTGCTGAACAATTTATTCACTCGGTGGCAGATATAAAATATCAAGGGTGAGATTTTGGCCAAAGGAATTCAATTGAATTATTGCTATTGAATTCTGCAGGGCTAGTATTTTACCCTGAGTGTGTCTGGATCAGTATTACTGCTGTATTTTGTACAATAAATAAAAACAACATTTAAGCTGGGTAGAGAAACTTATTCTGCTTCATGGAATATTTTGAAATTTAATTTTGTTCTGATTCTGAATGAAAGCCAAACATTTTGAAATGCTCTATAAAAGGGAATGGGGCACAGTTCTGAGACAAGTCTGCCTGGCGGACTGTCCCCAACACATGGGATGCTGGATGATCTGATGTTCCCAGCTGGTTTGCCAGGTAAGCTGCCAAAAAGAGCTGGGCAAGTGAGTAGGGTTGCCAGATGGTTTCAACAAAAATACCAAACACACTTGACATTACATCACAATCTACATTACATCTTATTTAGAAAATACCAGACATTTATATTTTCTCAATTTATTTCCTGAACAGAAATCTCAAATACTGGACTGTCTGGTTCAAAACCGGACAGCAGGTAACCCTACAAGTGATCTCAGAAAATCTTCTGATCTCTGTCAGAATCAAACTGTCTCCACAAAATGTTTTCATTTTGACTAATCAACAGATTATGACAGAAGAGTGTTTCATGGGAAGTTTTCTGACCAGATCTATTCAACATATTCTTAGTGTAGATTAGCCTACTTGTACCCAATTAACCTTTTTGGTCTTGATTACTTTTTTTTATTTTTGAATAAAAATAGGAGTTTGGAATTAATGCCACCTAATAGGAATCAATGTGGCAGGAAACAGGTAAGTTGTGGCAGCTATTGAAAAGCACCTGTACAGAGAGATCTTGTAACTGGAATAATAGATGGAGGAACAGGAGAAATGAGCTGCATGAAGATTATTTTCGTTGTAATCTCTTTGAGGCCAATAATGGTTTCTTTGTTCCTATGTTTGCAGAGATAGTTCCTGTGTTTCCTAAGATAGTATGTCTGGAACCTCTACTACAATACAGATAACATACAGGTAGTGGTCAAACAGGGAAGAGGCAGTTAGGAAAACAAAAACACTGATTCAATAACCAGTGGCATACAACTTTATTGTTATAGCGCCAACCCCTCCCTGTCCCGAAAAGCTTCATGGAATACTCAGGGGACATGAAGAGGAGACCTACCCCACAAGAGACATCTAAGAGGACTAAGTATGAAACACTGAATAAAAACTAGTCAAGCTTCAAATTAAAAAAGCAAGTAGCTGCAATATTAAATTAGATTAATAAATGTTTGTCCAGCTATTTGAAAATCTAAAGCACTGTGTGTGAAGCATTATTATAATGGATTAATTCTGTACAGTTTAAACTTGACATTGTTACCATAAGGATGGAAGACTTCTTACCCTGTTGGTTTAATCTGCTACAGTAATTGATCTGTTACTAGAGAGTAAACCTACTAAAGGACTTCCCTCAGAAACATGTTCAATTAAAACATGTTTTTTTTTTTAAGAGTACAAGATATTTAAACTATCCCAACACATGTAAAGATGTGCTTCTTTTTTACCCCTCATATTAAGTATAAGGATACCTTCCATTTGCATTTTTATAGTGAGTAAATTGTGATATTTTGGGGAATCATCTAGATCAGAGAAGGGTTACTGGTACCAGTAGCCAGCCATAAGCATGAAGGTCTTATCCCAGCTTCCACTATTCATTCTTTTCAGGGTGTCTTCAACAGAACATCTTGTCCCAAGTCTATCAAAGTCCAGCTCCTCAAACTCTTCACTACCAAGTACTCATACTTTCCCCCTCTGGTTCATCACCCCAGAAGCTAAACCTGCTCCTAGCAACAGATAGTACACTTTGAGGGACACAACACACACACCTGTTTGAGGTAAAAAAAGTTTAATATACAAAATCTAATATTTGAAGATTAAATTGGAAGGAAAAGCAAACAAGTTACACAGAAAAAAAAAGAAGCAACTTTTTAGGCTCTCTTAATTAGCTCAATTTCCTTTTCTAAAGGTAAGATCCAGAGTTTCACTCAGTTTCTGGATGTCCTTCACTTCAAACCCACCTCTCAATGGTTTGAAGGTTTGTTTGTTTTTCTTACTCTTAGATTAGGTTGATTGATGAGTGAATACAGTGGAGCAGGATTATTTTAATGTGCATAATAAAATAAATGTATATGCGAATCCCAGTATTGGATCAGATTTTATATTTTACTTCTAACTTCATACTGAACTAAATGACATATAATGAAGTACCCTCATGTGTAACTGGGACCCCAGGACCTCTTAGTGTCAACTGTCATAAGGTGAAGGGGATTATAAGGATCTGCTGGGAGCGGTCTCGACACAATACTTCAAAGGCTGTCACACAAGTTATCTTCTGAAAGCTTGTGTCATACTGAGCACCAATCATTGAGGCATATATGTATGAATAATATGTAAGATACATACATATATGTTGAACATTTTGCTCTTAAAGCCTGTGATTTGAGGCGGAACAACAGATTTTTTTTTTCAGGCAGGAGATTTTTATTTAGCTGGCCACATGCAACCTATTATACGGATCACAACTGACACCCACAGACTGAGCAAAATATCATCCAGTGATTGTCAAGTCTCCCTAAGATCCTCTATAAGGAAAAACAACAAGATGCAAGAGATACTCTCCTTACAAATGAAGACAATTCATGAATGGAACTACATCTGGAAGGGGGGGGGGGGCGAGGAGAAAGTAAACTTATGTACCCTTCACCAGGGAGAAAACTTTGAGATAAAACAAACTATCTAGAAGGATCATTGAAAGCCTGCATATTTAAACACAGGTAGTGATACATTTTGGGTCAGCTACCCTTTAGGAGACAGGAGGTTGTTATGTTAGGGTGCGTCTACACAGCATCCTAAATTCAAAATAAGATATGCAATGTGCACTACACAAATTGTGCATCTTATTTCCATTCTATTTCAAAACAGTCTATTTTGAAATTTGGCGCATCTACACAGCACCATATTTTGAAATAACTCATTATTTCGAGACATCCCTTAACCTTCATGGAACAAGAGTTACAGGGATACTGAAATAGCACGCCTGTTATTTCAAAAAATATTTCCAAATTATGGGTGGCTTGTTAAAATGTGAAGTAGCTAATTTGGGATACCGCCAATATCCTGAAATTGCCACACTGTGTAGACATACCCTTAGTTTAGTCTCTAGCATTTGGATTACATTTTATATGTAACAACTTGTTTCTTCTCAAACCTCTAGTCCCTGTTAAAATAAAGGACTACTTGTTTTCACCAAACAAATTAACTGCTGCAAGTTGAGCAGCATAGTGATCCTGAAGTGAAATGGATAGGCTTGTAAATGGCATTCCCTTGGGAGTAGCAGATCTGTGAATTCTTCAAGTGCCCAGTTCTCGGGGATTGGATGCTTCAAGGGGACACTCAGGCTATATCTAGACTGCAGGCTTCTTATGCACAAAGCTTTTATCGGAAGTGATCTTCCGCAAAAACTTCTTGTGCAAGAAAGCGTCCACACTGCAAAAGTGCATCAAAAAAGCAATGCGTTTTTACAAAAGACAGCATTCAGACAGCATGGACACTCTCTCAAAAGTAAGCTCTGATTACTATGCACAGAATGGCCACCAGGGCACCTGTACTTTTTTCCTCTTTCTGTGCAAAATACCCTCTTCCCTGTCCACACCCCTTTTTGCAAAAGAGCTTTTTCGCAAAAAGGTGTTCTCTCTCCGAGAATGAGGAATATCTACGCCGGAAAAACCCCTTCTGTGTTTTCAATTTCTTTGTGCAAAAATGCACTTAAGGTGTGGATGTTCGAGGTTTTTTTTTTTTTTTTTTTTGAAAAAAAGGCCGTTTTTCAAAAAAAACCTCTGTAGTGTAGACATAGCCTCAGAGGATTTGAGGGTTCAGAGGGCCTATGGCTTGGCTACAGAGGCAGAACAGAGCCCTTCTGTGTCCTGTAGCTGCAGGAGTCAGAGCTCATCTACAGCAGGCACAGACAAGCTTCCTCATGGTAAGAACAGGAGTTACCGAAGTGGCTCACTGACCTGGATTCCCTTGGAATGTATCACAATAATCAAAGATGCATTGGAAGCTTCTAAACAAAGTATAGCTTTGTTTTGTTTTTTCAGTGGGGTTAAATACTGCACCTCTGCAATATGTAAGAGGTTTTGTTATTTATAAATAAAACAGCTATGTCCTAGACCAAGCCATAAAAGGTTTTCCCCTTCCAGTGGCTTTTAGAGTTGCTATGATTTATCATGCAGTAATTAATATTTAATACATGTACCTGGCTAAAAAAAGTCTAATGCTCACTGGTTTCATCTGTGCTTTGGGTAACTGAACAACTGATGAAATCCAGTACAAACTGGCTCATAGACATTTCTGCAAGTTACACACCTATAAATCAATGTTGAGGGATTAACCCTGCTAGCTATCTCCTCAGGCAGCACAAAGGGCACAGTAGGGAGCAGAAGTAGTGCAGACTCAGTGCACTTGCCAAGTCCTGAGATACCCACAGAGAGGATGCAAACTCTCTTGTACACCATGAAACACAGATGGATGGTAAATTGCTATGCCTGGGGAGCCCAAAGCCATGCTGGGCCCCCGGGCAAGGTGGGGGAAACCAACTCCATGTTCCCAAAGGGGTGGGGCTTGGGTGAAAGAAGCATGGCTAAGGCAGTGAGTGTGCCAGAAAGCCCCCACCCTAGCCCTCAGCATCACCAGGAACATGGACCATCTCCCCAGTGCCCCCAGCCCTTAGAGCAGACCAGACCACACAGCACAGCCCTCCAGCAGTGATTTAAAAAGATAGGATAGCTGGGAGGCCTGGGCCCTTTAGAATCGCCTGGGCCCTTGGGCAATTGCCCCTTTGGCCCTTCCCCCTGTCAATGTGCCAGGCTGTGCCCCATCACATAGGTGGCAAGATGGAATTTACAATCCCCTTCTCTGTAGGGGACAGAAAGTATCCAACAAGGAAAAATTGAAGCTTCAGATCAACAACAGACATGAAAATGAAAGGGTCCCGTCTAAAACGTACTAGCACATCTCCTTTCACACAGCTTAACTGCTTGGACCAGTAAGCAATAACAACTTGGCCTTAATAGAGAACTTAAAAGTTTTCAGCTGAATGTAGAGAACAGCTTAGTGAGGTTTAGGATCAGAAAGTATGAAGTTAACATCTTCCTCATGGTGGAGTAATCAGGATATGTAATTAAGCCCCAATATTCTCACCCTCTGAAGCACAGATGGGCTTTGCTCGTGACAGTCGGGGCTGCCAATTGCCATTCATCTTGCATGACACATTTGGCAGCCCTGTCATGCCTACCCACAGTCCAGCTGAGATGTCATGAATGCAGAGACAACTCATACCCCGGATTGCCAGGGGCCAGAGCAGGGCAGGTTACAGGCAAATAACCTCTTTATCATACCTCTTGACTCATGCCAAGCTACAGTGGAGCTCCCAGAGAAAAGGCTGAGCTGGCATGGACAGCAGCTGATAAAGTGAAATGAGCAACTGGAAAAGACAGAATGCAGACAGAGAAGTTGGTGGGGCAGGTGATAGAAGGGGGCAAGACAGGAGTCAGTTCTACAGAGGTTTATAGGGAGGAGAAGATGAATGAGAAAGATTGCTGTAGGTTCTCCTACCAAAGCCCTCCATGTTTGCCAGGATCTCTCCCTCTATCCTTAAAATCCCTTCAGATTCATTCCCACAAATAAGGAATGCCAGGAATAGCTTCCTGCCTTCCCTACACCAGAGTAGCCATGAGTGGAAGGATGCAGGTGTAATATACCAGGTAGTGTGGGTGGACCACAAGGATCAAAACAGGGAGCACTGCTTAGAACCAGGGCTATTTGCAGCCCAAAACTGGGGTCCTCCTCTATAAGACACCAAACCAGTCACACAGAGCACTTCAGCTGCCACTCTGGCCAGCGAGGAGTTACGCCAGCAATCCCCTTAGACACTCCAGCTTTTCTTGTGCCACAACCGGCACCACTCCTTACACAGGTGAGAGGTTATGAAAACCAATCACACCAACTCCAAACAGGTTCTCCGGGTCCCAAAGGTTCTCGTGTGGACTGGTCCAGGCTGAGGTTGATGGTGGGGTGGAAGTTGTTGAAATCCTTGTGAAATTATTCAAGAGTCTCTTTACCGTGGGTCCATATGATAAAGATGTCATTGATGTACCATAAGTAAAGTAGAGGTATTAGGGGGCAAGCTATAAAGATGTTGGCATATTATGGTGCCATGTGGGTACCCATGGCTGTGCCGCTGACTTGGAGATACAAAACGTATACAAAATCTCAATTCAGTGGCATTGTCCATGCAACATAGCTATTACATTACCTCCCCTCCCAATAGGTGATCGATGACTGTTGCTGTCTCCCAGACAGAAATACATGTACAGAGCCCATATGCATAACCTTACATACAAAAATCATATATATATACACACAAGTAGGCTATAACTGAAAAAATAAAATCAGTGTAGCATAAGCTTTCATTAGACACCTCACTTGGCCCACTTTGCGCAGAATTTGAGTCAAACACATAACAGTGAGTGCATCTGTTTTTTCCCATTAAAATCCAAAAATATGACGAGGAGGAGAACGAGAAAGATTGCCCTAGGTTCCCCCACCTATTCTCTTAGGCCCTCCATGTCTGCCATGATCTCTCCATACCTCTCTTTATCATTTGTGGGAATGAATCTGGAAGGACTGTAATGTCAGGAATAGGCTCCTACCCCTACCCCCATACTAGGGTAGCTGAGTGGAAGGGTGCAGGTTAATACAGGATGCCACCAGTGGCTTGTGAGGAGTATGCCTCCTATATTGGTAGTAACCCAGCACTTAAGCTCCCCTGCTCCCCACCAATTTACCTCTAGCAGAAAATTCTAACAATAAAATCATACGTTTAAATAAAATCCTTTTACCGAAGAATTAGGTAAACTAATCTGAAGGCAGATTACAAAAAGAGGGGGACCATTCAAATTCAAAACAGCTGAATTTGTTTTTTTAAACAAGCATATGTAATGTCTGTTTATGATGTGATGACTATCCAAATTCTTAATGTGATCGTATGTACAACAAGGTGATGCTTCTCTGAAAATAATCTTTGCATTTTTAATTATATAGGTACTGGAATAGTCAAAGGGATTTTCATATACTAAAGATTTTGGGTAAAGACACAGCTGTCGTATACAATGCTGCTTCTAACAGAGCACAAATACCACTAAAGCAATCACTTCCTTTTACAAATCTTAAAAACATTTTCTTCTTTGATGTTTCTCTGATCTATCACAGATTTAATGGATCTTGTAGATTGCATTTCCTCTAGTGTTCCATTACATTTAAAGAAGTTTCCATTTAAATAAGGCAGTTACGTAATAGTGTGTCTCATGTATCAGTCAAATTAGTTTTAAATCTTCATTAAGAAAACTAATACAGGAGACATCTATATAACATTAGTATTTGCCTGCATTTAGAAAAAGAAGAGACTGATCAGAAGACTAATTGAAGGCAACAAAGCAAAAGTAATCAGTTGCATAGGTCAGCTTCTTTTTAGAAAGACCTCCTTTTGAAAATGATGGAAAGATGCCATCAAGTGGCTGAAGAGATTAGGGAGTTAATATGATATTGGGGATATGATTCAACTATAATACCATCTAGTGGTCAAAATTAGCAAACCCTTAGAAAAAAGCTTGAAGAACTAGTCCAAGTGGGTGTTGTAAATATTATTTACATTGTCATTTGACATTATGAATTTTACATTTATGGACTCCTGTCCTAATTAATCCCCTAAATTCTTTCATAGAAGAATTTTAATAATTCAGTTCCCCCTCATGCCATGCTTTTAAATTAAAAGGAAGAGAGCACATTGGTTGTAATTCAAAAGAATTACAATATTAGGCACATTTAAGACCCTAGTGATAAACTGTAAATATCTGAAATATCAGTTGTGAAATGAACCCTTACTAGATTACATGTATCACAGAGTTAGCCATGTTAGTCTGAATCTGCAAGAACAATGAAAAGTCCTGTGTCATCTTATAGGCTAACAGATATATTGGAGGATAAGCTTTCGTGGGCATCTGACGACGTGGGTCTTTGGCCACAAAAGCTTATGTGCCAATATATCTGTTAGTCTATAAGGTGCCACAGGACTTCTCGTTGTTCTTACTAGATTATAGCCATTTTAAAATACTATGCCAATTGTTACAAAGAATATTAATACTATAGGGTAACAGTACATTTCTCATTAAAATCATCCTGTGCATATGCACATGTAATTTAAAGCCAATTACAAGATTTATGAATTAGTACAGACTGCAGTTGGAAAAAAACTGTATCCCTGCCATAGAGGCCAGCAAAAAGATACCATTCTTCATTTAAATATATGGGTTTCAGAGATACAGATTGTAATTTTCTAAACCGTGACTCTCTGGTCCAGCAACATCCAAGGTCCAGCAGGACCCTGGGGCTGTGTCTACACTGGGCCACTTATTCCAGAAAATCAGCCGCTTTTCCGGAATAAGCTGCGAGCTGTCTACACTGGCCCTTGAATTTCCGGAAAAGCAACGACGCTCTACTGTACAAAATCAGCCGCTATTCCGGAAAAACTATTCTGCTCCCGCTCGGGCATAAGTCCTTATTCCGGAACACTGTTCCAGAAAAGGGCCGGTATAGACAGCCCAGTAGTCTTTTCTGGAAAAAAAGCCCCGATCGCAAAAATGGCGATCGGGGCTCTTTTCCGGAAAAGCGCGTCTACATTGGCCACGGACGCTTTTCCGGAAAAAGGCTTTTCCGGAAAAGCAGCCTGCCAATGTAGACGCTCCTTTTCCGGAAAAACTGAAAACGGAATAGTATTCCGTTTTAAGCAGTTCCGGAAATTCATGCCAGTGTAGACACAACCTGGATGTTTCTGGAACAGAGAGCCCTGGGCAGAGAGCAGTGTGGTAAGGGTTGCTGATGACTCTCAGCCCAGCCAAGCTAGGAGCAGAGCCAGTAGCGGGGAGGTACAGCGGGGCCTGATGAGCAAATGCCCTCATTTGGGATCAGTCAAGTGTCTATGGTGCCACACCAGGGAAGTCCACTCTGTATAGCTATAAAATTCCATTATATTTCTCTTCAACTCTATTGGTTTACTTCCTTTTGAATTCTATAACATATTTTAGTGAAGACAGAATACAATTCAACAATTTTTTTTTCTTCCATAGTTTGGCATCAGACTTTCTGTACAGTGTGCTGATACAAAACAAAATAATATGAAAATTAGCTATTAAATGCTACTTGTAATTGACAGTTTTCAGATATCAAGAATTCAAATTCCATGTGATTTTGACTGCAGAGCTCTCATTGCTTGGGATTAAACTCTGTGTACAAGTTGATGCTGTTCACTGACATATCCTTTGTTCTGCTTTCTGGGGGGGAAAAACACCTTTACTTGAAAATAGACAGAAGAAGGCTAAAGCAATGCAGCTCCTGCAGATTTAAAGTAAATAATATTCAGAACTCTCCTGAAAAAAAACAACCAGAGACAGTTGTGGGGAGACAAAATAGTAGAGAAAAAACTATCTAGGAGAGAGCTATAGTACCTGACACCAATATTAAGCAAAGTGTACAAGAGTCTTTATAAAAAAAAAAAAAACCCCAAGCATTGTGAAAGATAAATTACGAGGCTTGTAATTCATGTTCCTTAAGTAACAATTAGGATGGTTAAATCCAGAGAAGAGAAGGAAAATAATTTCTGATTTTCAACATGGGCACAAGATATTAAAATGAAAGTCAATAGACTTTGAGGTGAACACTTTCATCTGATTGCCTTTAATGTATCTGCAGGTGATTAATAAACTATAGTAGTATTTTTCCTTTAACATACATACAGAAATGAAATTTGATGGCATGATATACGTCTCTACTACATTGTCGAGGTCAGGGCTTTGAGCAGCTCACTCAGCTAACTGAATTGCATCCAAAAGAAAGCAGAATATCAGAGCTGAAAACAAGTAGCACAACTTTGTTCTAATTCTTGTTAAAGGTAAAGGCATTTCAATATTACACTCCAAAAAAAACCCCACCTACACTTATTGCCATATTAAGCAACAAGGCATGTCAATTAATTTAAAATAGAATAATTTAAAATGTATTATATACCTGTGTTACTCAATGGAAAAAACATAGTTTGGTTTATTAATCTGAAATAGGCATCTGAGGATACATCAAAGACAATCAAACAGAACTGTTGACATTAGAAAAGAAATACTACTCTCAGAGCACCTGCTGACACTTAGAAGTTGTCTTCCTATTCCTCACTAAATGTATCATTTAGTAACTAGCTGCACCAAGTATCATTTAGTAACTAGCTAGTAACTAGCTGCACCAAGGAAAAATTGGTGACCTGGAAAAATAAAGAAGTAAAAAGATGGACAGAGAGCTTTTAATACAAAACCACAGTAGACTGTTCTATACCATAAATAGTGCTCTGCACACTCAGGCCAGATATATACTAGAGCTGGAAGGTCAGCTTAAAGTACACAACTCCAACTACGTAAAGCTGAGCTTGGCACCATCTCTATAGCTGTAGGTCGATGGGAGCAAATGATATCAGCTTCCTGTACTTCTCGTGAATCAGTTCAAACCAGAGGAACCTTCTGCATTTGATTTAGTGGGTCCTTACTACACCTGCTAAATCAAAGTCAGGAAGATTGATCTGCAACGGCGAGTGATGTGGCCTCCTTTGTGCCAGCCTAGAAATTTGGGATAGAAGAAAAGTTCTTCTTTCATTAATACATAGGAGACTTCCCTTTAGATAGTTATAATATGTACTATAGCTGAAGGAAAACCATAGATATATCATCGCAGTTATCCCTTCCACTTTCTCCTCCCTCCCTTACATATGGAACTGAATCTATTAGAAAGAAACCTCCCATAGATTTTAATAATGAAAAAACTTAAAAAGCTCTTTACCTATAAGGTATATATTGTGAAATATATAATGGTATATAACAGTGTTCCCTTTACGCTGTGCAACAGTAGTACAACTTCACAGGTGATTAAGCAGCCTTGCCCAGTCAGTGAGCTCCATCCAGGGAGCCCTGAGCCTCTGACTCAGCTGGGCTGATTAATCACCTGTGAATCTGTGCTGCCCTGCAGCTTAGAGGGAACACTGGTATACAATCAGTCTCTGTTACACTAAATCAGAAAAGATTTTCAACATTTTCATACTGAAAAGGTCAGTGGACCAGAGGATAGAATGATTCTATGACTTTTAAAAGGAACACGGCAACTTATAGTCTGACATCTTATACTCCACATAGGCAGTTAACTTATATTTTCTGTCTTCAGCTCTGTGCATCCAGATGCCCCAATCCCTCTTCAAGCTTATTCACAATCAAGAGTAGATGCCCCTTCCCCCTCCCCCAGAGTTTCCTGACATTCTTCTGCCAGTTGCTATCATGTATAACGATGAGGGAAGAGCTGTAATTACAAACACATTCAGCATTTCCCTATGGGGCAATGTCTGCATTCCCAATATACACCATTCAGTATTAAATTCAAAGTTCTGTTCCCTGACCCTCAACATGGCCTAGGATGCACTCAACGCCTGCGCCCCCAAACATTTTGCCACCTGGGTCTGAGGACTGCTGGGCTAGTCAAAAACCTCCACTCAATTCTCATCAGCCATATAAATATTTTCCTGCATCTCTTTCCTGTCCACTCCTGGAACAGTCTACTCCTGAGTGAGAGAAGGTGTGTGTAAAATCTGCCCTATGACATCTTTGTTGGTGGATTATTCTATGGTTCACTTTCCTCCCCCAAATCTATGGGGTTTCACTTTCCCTTCCTGCTGCAGTTCAGGTTCCTGAGGCTTGCATATTCCTGTTCATAGATTATACATGCTTCTTCCCTACTGATTGTATCCTGAAGATCATTCTTATTCATTCACAGCAACATCACACACTTCCCCAAGGGCCTGCCTTTAATGTGTGTCTGACCATCCCACATCTGTAAAACTCCTCCAAAGTGTCCTTCTGTCACAGGCCAATATGTCTTAAATGCAGCTTTGAAGAGGACTCTTTTAGTAGTCAACTCCATCTTGATAGCTACATTTACCTTATATGTAATTCCAATTTCATTGTTTTCTTTGCCTAGCCAAGCCAGTTGGTTAGATACATACACATTCCTTTTTATTAGGGCAGGCTGAGTTTGTGCACTGCATCTCAAAACATGTTTTAAGAACATATTTCCAGTATACATGTATAACTTTGTCTATTACCTGTTCACACATCACACAGTGATTTTGGGACTAGAATGTCAGCAGTTTACATGTAATACAAATATTTTCCTGCAGCTCTCTTCTTGTCCTCCCCTGTATACCATGTAAACTACTGATATATAATTGATGCAATATCTTTGACACACACATTAGGACAACAATATGTTGGGAGCAACAAGTGTGCCAGGTCTGATGTGAGTAATAATTTGGGGTCCACTTCCAGCTGGCACTGAGGGACACAATCACAGCAGTGTATTTTGCAGGTAAAAATAATTTTAAAGCATAGTAATGCTGACACCATTTAGAACTACCAATAAACTATTCCTCAGTCATAATCTACTATGTATTTGAGTTTGTTGGTCTGTTCAAAAATTCCTCCTAAATGGTGAGAGCTAGGACCACCAAATTCAGTATACAGGTGATCATAACTTAAAGCAAGGTAACGCTTTGGTTGTGCCAGGAAGATGGGATGTGCCTTGAATGGGACTGTCTCTTTCAAAATCATACAGAAAAGAGACAAAATCCCCCCGGTCAGGGACTGCTTCAGCCCTGAGCCATCCACACCACCAGGCACACTTTAGGGAGGACTGAAACTTTCACCCTACCCCCATTCCAACTCAAATAGGAACATAGCTGGCTGTTCCCCTTCATCATGGAGCAAAGAGAAAGTGTACAGTTTTTTTCATTCCTCACTTTAGCTGGGGAGATTAGGGATCAGACAAACCTTTACCTACTGCAGCCAGGGGACATGCACCTCTCCCCCCGTCTGTGCCCTCTGGAGCTGCAGCAACCATGGAGAAGCACTCCTCAACTTCCCCCAAGCTGCTGCAGCTATGGAGGGCTGGAGAAGTCCTCTTTTCCAGGGCAGCCTGCATACTGAACCGCTCATCCCCAACCCCACAGTTGAAGCATGTACATTTTCTTTTATTTAAAAAAAAAAAAAAAAAAACAACTAAAATTGAGTTAAAGACTTCAGAAATGCCAGGTAGATCTTGTAGCATTATAAATTTTTTGCAATTAAATATATAGGGTACGTCTTAGTAACACTCCAGCTAAAGAATTTTAACTACCTAGAGTTCATTACCAAACAAGATATTTATGTCTCATGGTATAACACAAAGAATAACCTTTAAGAAAGAAACAAGATTAAATATAAAATTTTTCAGAAAATTTCAGCAGAGTGTGGGTGTTGCTTTTCTTATCCATGCCTAGAATAGATAGATAAAATCTGGTTGTGAGGCATTTTGACAAAGAGCAAAATTCAATCTGTCTGATAACAAACAAGTTGTTCTCTCTGGCTAATGTGAAACACCCACTTAAATCTCTCAGATGAAAATGTAGAGATATCACTGCACTATGAGCTAGGGAAACTGACTGAATTTTCATCATATAGAAAGTAGAAAAGATGATAGCTCCTATTTCAATATTTTTCTGATTCTGTATTATACCTTTTAAAATAAATACCATATTTATTAATTATTTTTCCATCTTCTAATTTATTTAAAAGACACTTCCTTGTATACTAAAATGAATCAGTAAAAAGGTAGAGTGAGCATACATCTCATTTTGGCCTAGACAGTGTTTAAATGCGGTCCCAGCTATATCAACCGCCTCCCATTTTGTGTGTCATTTATCCTGTTTACTTTTGCCAATTTGATATGAACAAATGAGATAAATGCCCACTTTTGTGAAAAAGGTGGGCTGCAGCGGAGAGAAATATGGGGGGGGGGACAGTGAGCTGAAATGTCACACCAGGGAAGGTAGTGTTTCAGCATGGGAGGAACAGAAACCACAGATGGAGGGGGGGGAAGGGAGATAGGGTCCCATATTAGCCACTATCAAGGGGATTGGGGTGGGAATGGTGGCTGGCAGTGTCCTATTGTCCCTTTGTAAAATATGGTCTCCCTCCCAAATGTTGTGGTGAAGGAATAAAAGAAAGACTGAAAACTAAAACCTCGAGGTGTACCGGTAGTTCGGAATAGGAATCCTAGTTCGAACTACCTAGTTCGAGCCCCGTGTAGCCGTGCTGCACGGGGTTCGAAGCAGCGGGGTTTTAAAAATGGCGGCTCCCCGCTTATGCAAATGAAGCCTGGGAAATTCAAATCCCGGGCTTCATTTGCAAGTGCGGTATGCCTACATTACCCTGCTAGTTCGAACTAGCGGGGTAGTGTAGACATACCCTAAGGGAATATACTCTGAGAAAAAGCATTGCCCTGAGTTACCTTATTATTAAAACTGCAGTTTTTAATTAAAAGAAGCTGAAATACACACTGTCAAAAGGTGCTTAACTCTTAGAAATAGGCTCCAAATGAAACTGCAATTATTTGCATTGAATAATACCTTTAGGAAGATTAATATTGCAGTACTGTATTATCAGAGAAAGATTCAAAGCAAGCATTAAGCTAAAACCATCTTAGCATAAACCAGATTTGTTGGGTTTTTTTAATCCAATTTCAAGTGTAAATAGTTCTCAGGATTTAATGAAACTTCCAGTTTAGGGCACAGAGATGTACAATTATGGCATTTAAACAGAAAATGCTCATGATAATATTGACACAGATGACAGCATTCAAATCTTACACTGATTTTGTCTTCTGACGGCTACACTGATTCCATTTCCCATGGATACACCCAGCTCATTCTTTGTGAAAGCAGAATGTCATCACATTGGATTTAATGCAATACAGAAAGGCCAGATCTTCAGTGTAATTAGTGATCTGCATTTTTATAACAGTAAGAATTAACTAGAGAAATGCATTCTGATTAGCCAGTTTAGTTTAAGAATTAAAAACACACACACACACACACACACACACACACACACACACACACAAAAACTGTGTAGTGATTCTAAACAGCCTCTGTTTTCCACTGCACACATAGCAGCATTTCAGTAAATGGAATGGATAAAATGGTCCCTACATAACCCTTATCCATCTCACAAGGAACATGAGACCTATACACTTTGCAGACATTTAACTACTTTGAGATCCTTGGATCAAAGATGCTGGTGAAATTCAAATTATTCATTTATATGATCATATTCAAACAAGCAATCAGAGGCAATTTTCCCCCCTCTCTTCCTCAAAGGGATCATTTGAGTTAGTTTAAGAATAATTTCCTGTCACTTACAAGTGTCCCCAAGTGCATATTGGGTACTAAATCAAGATTATCATGTCATTCTGAATGAGTATATGTGGGTCCTACTACTGGTTTGACATGTGCCAATCAACTTGATTAACATCACTCTGTAACATACATCAGCCAGGTCAAAAGCTGAACACTCTGATTTTATTGACTTTACTTTTTTTGTTAATCCCAAGTACCCCATTTGGCCATTATATCTTCCACCCAGTAAGGACCAATAATCTCAGTCTCAAATCAGCAGCAAGGAAGGGAGAGGCATGACACAAAGTATAAAAATGAACTGACATTTACAAAGCACTATAGCAAAAAAATGCAGAGTAGCAAATTATATCTTTTTAAAAAGCATCAATAAACATTTTATGAACTAATGCAGGTCAATTATCTGCAATTTTATTTTTTTAGGATCACTATTAACTGTAAACACTTTCTGACACTAATTCCTGTTTACTGGGCTGTGGTCCATTTCCATTTTAAGAAGTTGGGAGACTATAAATGAGATACATTAGCCCAGAGATGCATGGAAGGGAATATCAACAAGATAAAAACCACGTGTATGTACGTGTACACACACACACACACACACACACACACACACACACACACACACACACACGAGAGAGAGAGAAAGAATGGCAGTCATTTGCCTTAATTAGCATCAGATTGTCACACCTACTTTTCCTATCTGGCATAAAATCACCTATATTTCAAGAGCCTTATTTGTTACTAAGTCAAGCACATAAAAATTAGGAAGTACGATTTTAAAATTGTTCATGAAATTTAATTTAAGCTCTCTCACACAGTGAGTGTCACTGTGGCAGAGCTCAGCTTTCTTGGATCTTGGTACATGGCCTTAAAAGGAAGAAAACATCCTTTTTCTTCTTGCAGACCTTTGTCTCATTCATTGCCCATCCAGAGCACTGAGTTAAACAGGAATCCTGTATCATCATTCATGCATGTATGAACGCTGATTTTTAGATTAAATGTGTAACCTTAACTATGGCTTTTCTAACTTTTAAATGCTTGACTTTGCCCCATAATATTGTTTTACTGTTGCATTTTATGCAATTCCTTAGGTTTTTTTCCCCTCCCCAAAGAGACAAATTGAGACAATAAATCAATTATGTGGAACCATACTTAACATCCCCCATAGGGCAAGATTGGAACCCCAGACTTTAAGAGCCTCAGAACAAATTTTTATCATTAAGCTAAAGGTCACAGAAGTAATCTACTGTCCTCTATGGTTGTAACTTCACTGAGAAATGAAAAGCTGTGTTCTTAACTCAAGTCAGCTAACATGAGGTAAAACCTGAATGCAGACAAAGCAGTTTGTAATTTTCACACAAGTTACCAGATTGAATTAAAGCAGAGCTACTCAACTTTGGAAGCCCTGGGGACCACAATGATACTCACAGCACATGCCGAGGGGTACAACTTAAGTGGTTGCATATACATGCAAAAATATATGCAAATAAATGCAAATAGCTTTTCATGCTGATGGGCATGAATACAAAGATTAAAGCAAGACTACACAACACACAGGCCCCATTTAAGTCAGTTCTGCTGATATTAATAAAATGCAATATTTATCCAATTTCCACCCATATGACAGCACTTTTAATGAGCAGTGACAGTCCAGGAATTTAACTACTAAAACACATATCAACAAAAGACTATTATATTGACTACTTTTTTGTTTTGGCTCCCATCTGCGAGTTGCATGTTGAGCCCCGCATAAATCCAAACCGCATCGTGGGCTGCAAACAAACAGGCCGTGAGCCACATGCATCCCACAGGCTGCGTGTTGAGTAGCCCTGAATTAAAGAGTATGCTCCCCCATAGTGTTTAACCTGATCTGTAACTCATTTGAAAACTAACTTGAGTTAAAAACACACCTTTTTGTCATAGTGAAGACACGGGTTAAAGGGGATGTGATACACACTTTGCTAATGGATCACAAATTTTTTTCTAGTGTTGATTATTCAGAAACCTGTCTTCATAACATGTGGGTAACTGCTTCCAAAATAGCATAGCCAAGAGAAAGAGGTGCCAGTTTTTCATTGGATTCTGAGGCCTCCCCTGGTGACACTGATCTCTGCTCCACATGGAAGATATATGTCCTTTTAAGAAAGGAATAAAGGGGATTTGTTAAAATGGAAATGGGTAAGAGAGAGGGTAATTACAAAGATTCATGCACATATTATAAATACTATTGTAAGAAATGACTGTGTGTTCACAATTGTGACCCTTTATTTGGATACAGAGTAACTGAAAACAAATTTAGTTTTGATAAAATAAATAAATCATTTTCTGACAGCAAATAGTTTTGTAATTAAGTAACAGACAGCTGCACTAAATGTTTTGAACAGATACTAATTGATCCAGAATGCAAATAGAAAATAGTTAATCTACAGGATAGACTTCATTTCTCCCCTTCTCTACCCACAGATTCCATTACTGAGATTTGCCTTTTTGAGAAATGGACATTAAAACACATTGAAAATGTGTTGTTGACATATACAGTTCTCTGTGCCCCCTTCTAATTACCTGAAACCCATAGCCCTTAGGGTGCATTCTAAACCAGGAACGGGCAATAAGCAAAATTAATTTTAGTTGCTGATCAATTCTCTTCTGTGCTGTTGATTTGCTGCATCTGAGATAAAAGAAAAATCTGCATGTCATAGCTTCCAATTATATTAAGTCATTTCAAGCTGCTTTCATTATTCTCTTCTATTTCATTCCTTAAATTAGTCAGTGGACCTTACTGTGCCTTCAGGGATTGGACTTTTCTTGTGCAAATAGGTAGCAACTTTCATGATGACCTGAAGGTAGATCCGGTGTAAGATCTAACTGGGGGAGAAGGGATATGAAAGAGGCCTATAAAATCATGACTGGTATGGAAAAAGTGAATGAGGAAAAGTTATTTACTTATTCCCACAATAAAAGAACTATGGATCACCAAATGAAATTAAAAGGCAGCAGGTTTAAAACAAAAAGGAAGCTTTTCTTCACTCAGAGCACAGTCAACCTGTGGAATTCCTTGCCAGAGGATGCGGTGAAGACTAGAACTTTAACAGAGTTCAAAAAAGAGTTAGATAGATTCATGGAGGTTAGGTCCAGGTTGCGTATGAATGGCATCCCTAGCCTCTATTTCTCTGGAGGTGGGTGACAGGGGAGGGATCACGGGAGGATTGCCTGTTGTAATCCCTCCCTCTGGAGCATCTGGTATTGACCACTGTCAGTAGACAGGATACTGGACTAGATGGACCTTTGGTATGACCCAGTATAGCTGTTCTTATGTTTGTGTGAGAGAGGAGGAGGGGGTAAATCATTTACAGGCAGTCCCCGGGTTACGTACAAGATAGGGACTGTAGGTTTGTTCTTAAGTTGAATTTCTATGTAAGTCGGAACTGGTACATATTGTAGGGGAAACTCTAGCCAAACATTTCTCCACAGCTCAGTTTTATTCTCCCACACCTCACTTCCCTCAGTCCTTTATTCTCAAGCTGAGGTGTCTGCTGAGAAAAGCCATTCTGCGTCTCCCTAGTCTGCTGGGTGGGGCGCCAGCTTCGCGTCTCCCTGGTCTGCTAGGGGGAAAAGCAGCTAGTGCGGGGTTGCCTCACCCCGTTTGTAAGTAGGGATCCGATGTAAGTCGGATCCATGTAACCCGGGGACTGCCTGTACCTGTCGTAATACTTTTCTAGTCAGATATCATAACATTTTGATGTTTTTGGCTCCAGCCTAAAATCCTCAGTATCATTTTGTGCCCCAAATCACAATGAAAAGCTACCTAAGTAGTTTAAAGCACAATGTGAAATTATGAAGTCAAAACCAGTGATGATTGCAAATAAAAAATAACGTACTTGCAAAATAATTTTATAATTTAGTTCGTTTCATAGCATGAGTTTTCTGTCATACAAATGAGGAAATATTTTGTAGCAAAAAAAAGTTCAATGCCAGGTTGCTGAAAATAGTTACCAACAACTGAATGCATGTTTTAGACAAAACACTTGTTCCTATGGCATCTCTTTCATTGCTAATGAAAAAGTGTCCATTTTTATTCTTGGCAGGAAAGCTTTTTTCACTTAACTGGAAAAATCTTAATTTAGCCTGTATCTCATTGTAGGTCTTCATCATGTGTATTCTTCTGAACATGTAAGTGAGGCTTGCATGACTCTCTTTGCTGACCTTTGTCAAAAACATAATTCAACAATTTTCCCATTTTCAGTGAAAATATATTTGATATCCATATCTTGAATACTATTTAAGATAACTAAGTTATTAACTTTTTATACTATATAGTCAAATTTCTTCTTTACTACATTCAATGAATACTAGAATACACACTACACTAGTATTATTTACTGATGATCACGGGGGTATCCACCTGTGATCTGAATGTAAACCCCATACCCTTGCTTCAGCAGGTGAAAAAGCTGGAACTAGCATGCCAAAACTTTGAGATCCTGGCCAGCATGAACTTTCAAGCAATCTCCATGATCTTAACCAATGATCAAGAAATCTTGGACCTTTGCCCAACCCTTTTAGTGTTTCAGCCAAAAATTGAAGGTGTCTGAGCTACCAATGCTCCGTTCTTTAATCTCTTGCCAACAAGCCTAAAACAGATGTCATCTGTCTTCATGAGACATTTCCTTTCTGTCAGATGCCCTAACATCAAAAGTTGTGAATTTCACTCAGCATAGTACATACCGCCATTCTACCTCTGTTAGAACAGGTCTTGCAGTCACTGACCCACTGCCCTCAAATTCAGATCTCTAGGACATTGTAAGAGTGGGTCATTCTTGAGTGGGAAATGTATACTGCGCTGTAAAAATGATACTGAAAGCATGACCTGACCAAATCAGAAGCATCTATACAGCTCAGAGTGAAGGTGATGGCACTGAAGGCACAGGTGGTATTCTCACCAATCCTTACAATTAAAGGTAAGGCCACGAGTAGAGGCAGACCCATTCTGGAGGTGCATGCATGGCTGGACTAATTTTGTCACCAGGACGGCTTTGGCAGCCATATCCATAAGATGCTCTTTGAAGGACTGCTGAGCAGAGAAGGGAGCACTTGCCAAGGAAGAGGAAAACTACCAACAATTCATTGGTAAGTCAAACATGGGGACCTAGGTGATGGGTCAGAATTGGGGAGGAAACAGGGACAATTACAGCATGAACAAAGGAGAGATGAGAGAAAACAGAGGGAAAATCTAATCAACATTTTAGATGTATGAACATTAATGCAAGAAGAATAAATAGGAAGAACTAGAAATACTAATGAATAATAATGACAGTTACAGTACAGAAATTTGGGGGATACTTCGTGAGTGGAATACTGGTATAGAAAGGAACAGCTCAATGAGGAAGGGCAGAGAAGAGGTGTTGCCTTATATATAGAAGATGTACATACTAACACTGATGTTGAGATAGAAGAGGAAGCACACTGGTTGAAAGCCTAGATAATGATAAAGAGTAAAAAACAAGGGGTCTGCTATAGACCATTGTAAAGCAGAATGGCAGAATAATGTAATATGTAACAATTCAACAGTTATGTATTGCAAATGTAAACAAGTGAATGCAACTGTAAAACTCCCAATGTGAGCTTATAATGTATCACCTTGTACAGTCCATGTGAATTATAGAACTGGTACATGTATATGTATCTGCTCATTATGTTTTATGAATGTAAGATCTGAATATATAAGAAAACATGGTCCTATCTTAAAATGGAGTCCAAAACTCCATTTTAAGTTGGAAGAATTCTATAGACGTCCATTTCAGATTAAGGTCCAATCACGTCCTACAATTATCTGTACTTATCAGTTGAGATTTGAAAATAACAACTGGATCTATGAATATGCATGAGTTACAGTGCCAACCAATAATTTTAAACCATGCTTAAAGCACATCTTCTATTAACCAATCAGGTTGTACCACGGAACCTATGAATATGTATGAACCTAGACTATATAAGCCTCTGCCGCGCAGCAGTTGCTGTCGCGTCGGGTTTTTGGGTTCCGTCGAGATAGGACTTAAGGCTTAGGGAGAGAGACAGAGAGAGTTAATTTAATCTTGTCCTAGGTTAGAATGAAAGAGGTCCTGTAAAGTATTCTTTTGGAGAAGCTGATGGAAGGTCATGCTTCCTCCTTTTAAGCTAATATAGTCCTTTTAGAGGTAGGCTGACGGAAGGTCAGACCTCCTCTTTCTTAGATTAGGTTTTAGTTAGATTAGTGCCTTAGATAGATTAGATACCGTCATCAAGTTTGTTCGGCAGGCTGCGTCGGTGGATGCATATCGGCCGTCGTCGAGTTTGTCCGTCGGGCGCATCGCGGTTTAGATAGGGTTTTGTTTTTAGGATAGGTTTAGTGTAGTACAGAGTCACTCGAGGTATATGTTTGTTAAATTTATTTTGTTCAAAATATAGTCCTGTGGTTATCGCTTAAATTTATGTTAAGTTTTATTTTAATATGTGTCCAATATCCCTGAGAAATTACACTCCCGGTGATTAGATACGGTAAAGGATCCACACCTAAGATACCATCCCTTAGCGGATGAGACCAGGTTATGTTTTAATGTAACTATTCAGAGTAGCTGGTCTTCATGACACTTCTCTAATCTGTTTCAACGAGATACAGCATAACACCATAAAACAGGAGAAAGCAGATGAAGCTTTTAAAAAAGCAACTAACAAAATCATTCAAAACGAGAGACTCTGTGATGGTGAGGGACTTCAACTAACCAGCCATCTGTTGGCAATAATCCATTGGCAAGAACAAATTATATCAACCTAATATCCTCCTTTGACAGAATAAAAAGCCTTGTTGATGGGGAGGATGAAATGAGCAGATGTTAAGATCTCAACATTAGTAAGCCTTTTGAGACTACTTCACAGGACTCTCTAGAGAAATATAGCCTAGAAAAACCTACTATAAAAGTGGGATCACAAATGGTTGGCAAATTATACTCAGAATAGTTTTCAATGGTTTACAATCAATCTGGAGAGGAATATCAAGTGGGGTTCCCACATGGATCTGTCCTGGATCTGGTTCTACTTTCTATATTAATAAATGATTTGGATAATGGCACAAAAATATTTCTTCCACTTTACTCAGAAGTGATAAGGATCAACTGCAGTACTATGTCCAATTCTGGGCACGACACTTTGGGAAAGATATAGTCAGATTGGAGAAATTCCAGAGGATGGCAACAGAAATTATGAAAAAAGTCTAGAAAACTTATCTATTGGAAAGATTGAATTGTATGAGTGTAGTCCAGAGGGAAAGAAGTGATAACAGTCCTCAAGTATGTAAAAGACGTTTATAAAGAAGAAGCTAATAATTTTTCTCTTTAGCCACTAAGAACAGGAAGAGCAGCACTGGGTTTAAATTGCAGCCAGAAAGATTTTGAAACGTTAGGAAAAGCTTAAATATAAGGTAGGTAAGCACTAGAACAAATTACTTAGGGGGCTGTTGAATCTGTCATTGTTTAGCCTGTTCTTAAAGATTTTCCAAAACCTGACAGAAGTGGTCTAGAAAACACTTAATTCCTCCTCAGTGCAGAGGAATGGACTAGATGACTTTCAGTCTCTTCCAGTCTTATATTTCTATCGTTCTATAGAAGACCACTAACTATTCCTTGTCTACCCCAAATATTCTTCCTCAACTCCCACAACTTGTCCTCTTCTTTGGAGACAGACACCATAATATGTAAGAACACAGAGTCAGATCAAAATGGAGTTGACTTTTGGATTAGATCTTTCTCCATTACCTTCACCTCATCCAAAATTCAAACATATTTAAATGATGAGAGGCAAGTCAAACCATCTGTGTTGAGGAACAATCCATCTTAAACTCCCTGAAGCAGTTTTGGAGTACAATATGGGAAAAAAAATCTCTCAAAATCAGGTAAGTATATTTATCTCAGGAGTATCACGCTTTTAATGAAAACATATAGTGACAATGATCTAGTTTGTTCCAATTGTCTAACAAAGGACTGCTGTTGTAGATTACAAATTCTACAGTTTCCTGGTTCAGCTTGTATTCATGATTCATGTTAAAAACAGAGGGACTAATATCTGGTTTAAGAAAATTGTGTGATGTGCCTACCAGCATATACTTGTATATTCAGGTACGTTTAGTATAATAATATATCAGTACTACAGTGGTCTTCTAAATATAAATGACAAATTTATTTTAATTATTTATACTTACAGATCCCCATAGCATTTTGTAATTTCAATCTGAAAGGAAAAACAATCCATGGTGTCGGATTTATAATCAAGTTAGGTGCACAACATGTTAATGCATATCTCATTCATGTTGCATATTTGGTAGCAGAAGTGTATCTAACTAACCATATGTATGAATTAGTACCTGATTTGAGCACGCAATTATGATAATTGCATTGCAAATTAGCCACACAATTGTGAATACATTTGGTGACTAATTTTTTCAAAGATTGTAGCTGCTATCTTTAAATGCTTGACTGTACTAAAAGGCTAGTTGGAATATCTTCAATTGAACTATTTTCCACTGAGGAATGCAATTCCATCAAAAGTTGAAATGGTTTGGAAAAACATTTAGATTTTGCAAACAATTTCATTTTGAAGAAACACAAAAAAAATCCAATAATGCCAAAGTGACAGATATGTTTCAGAATGAAAAATCACTTTTCATTTTTTTAAATTTTCTATTGCATTATATAAGTCAGCATAATTGAAACAAAGTTTTTTTTCAGATGAGAGGTTTTGATCTACAGAAATCAAGATTGTGAAGTTCATACACTTGTCTCTAATTGGAGTGGAGACAAAAGCTGAAATCTCAAAATCCTTCCTGAAATGGAATTTGTTCTCCACACAGCTCTAGATTACAGTCAACTTATTATAAAAGTCCTAGCAATACTACTGAAAAACTTGCACAAATCTGGTCTAAAGCTTACTAGTAACATCGGTCAACTGAATAGCTTACAACAAAAAATGAAGACAGTTGCATAATATAAAAGCAAAACTCTGTTTGCAACTAGCTTGAGATCACATAAAATGGAATCCAGATGACTCATTCCTTCTGCAGGGTGTCTCTAAATAAGTATGGTACAGCAGATAATATCTGGGAAGATGATCAGCATAGCGAAGTCTTTTGAATGAGGTTAGTTAATTTTACTCTATATACTTATATCAATATATTTGAGAAACTATTATTTAATATCATTTTCTCACATGAACTATATAATATTGATCAATGCAATAAAATTAACCAGTCTCTATAAGACCCTCTAATGTCATGTGATTCACAGAAACACTACTTAGGAGAAGGATTTAAGTATTACTAAATTGTTTTCCCAGCACTAGGATGCCCCTCAGAATGTCTGATTTTTAGAAAAATGACATCAACAACTGTGCCCATGATTGCATTTTTCCTATTACATAGGTAGGAGAGGTTTGGGGTGCCCAAACAATCACTTGGTTCAAATTATGTGTGTTAGTTATATGTATTGGCACCCAGATTTCTTAATAAATTCCTGGGTTCTGCAGGGTATAAGCAATTCACATTGACGTCAAGTGTAATTGACACCTACTCTGTAATTCCAGAATAGGACATCTGAGAAGTTTGCCAAAAAAAATAATTAATTCCGTAATGTTAACTGACACTGGAATGTTTGCAGTTGAACTACACATAAGTTCCCTCCCCTACTTAAAAATTAGATAGTTAAGATTAAAATTAGGTATCTCTTCAAGTTTGTTTGGCTTGGAATTGCCTTATTTTTTCACTATGATAAAAATGACAATTTTTCATATACAGATTTTAGATTTCTAAAAATACAAGGCAAACTTAAATTGGCAATCGGAATCAGATTTTAAAAAAACTGTATTAATGCCAACATGAATTAAACCATATTTTCTTCATGTTCAGCAATAATATGGTGAAATTTTTGAGTGTGTGACTGAGCTGGTGGGCTTCGCACCCCCAACCAGATGCCCCCCCGTGGCGGGGTGAGCCCAAGAATGCCGGCTCACCCAGGGAACCGCAGCGGCAGCTGCACCAGGGCCACACACTTTGGAGATGCGGCCCGGGATGCACCGCCAGAGGGAGAAGCCGGTGGGAAATGGCACTGCAGCCAGATGCCGGCGCACTAGTGTCCGGGGGAGAAGCCAGTGGGAGAATGGCGCTGCGGCCAGACGCCGGCGCAGTCGCACCAGTTTCCGCAGGTACCCGCGGGGGAACCTGCTTATTGCAGCAAGGGGCGTAGGCGCAGGTGGGGATGCGCCCAGGGGGCAGGGTGACCCCAAGGGCGCTGGAATTAATACTGGCCAACCCCTAGGTAGAGACAGGACAGAGCCCAGAGAGTGCCCGGGTTCCAGTGGGCTGAACGCATCCGGGTAGAAAGGTCCGGAGAGAGGTGCATTCGAGTTGTGACACATTAGCCCAGGAGTGTGAAGGGGTAAGTAGAAAGAGGCCCAGGACAGGACTTTTGGCCCTCGGTCAGTGCGTTTCGGGCGGCATCCCCACTGACCACAGGAGGCGGAGAGAAAGCAATCTCCCTTTCCTTAGGGTCCGGGGCTGGGACCCAGAGGTGAGGGCGGGCCCGGGTCCCCCTACTCCCCGCCCCACATTAGTAAGGCAAGGAGTGCTCATAGAGTCATGAGGGCCTCAGTGAAGTCCGAGTGAGACTGGAGTGTGAGCAATAAAGATATTGGACTTATCCCAAGTGTGGGTGTAATTGACTAAAGCAAGAAAAAGGGGCTGGGGGCCCTGGGGAGGGGACAGGACCCTCTCACAGTGACATTATAGGCTCAAAACACTTTTTAAACTAGCTCTCAAATCCTGTAAGTCTGGATGTCTTTGCAGAGTGGATAGGATGTTTACATTCAAAACACTGTAGTGTCAATTTTCTAGCTCATCACTTTAAGAATGTCACCCCTCTCTTGACATCACAACATTTACTCCTCTTTCTCCATCACTTCAAATACAAACTACTTCTCTTCAGGCTCCATGCCAGAGTAACCACCAAGCAAGTCCCTTAATTCTTTCTCTCATGCTGCCCCCCCCCCCCCACCACCCCCATGGATGAAAGATAAACAACCATATAATCATCTTATCTCCCTTCCTATTCCTCTTCAAGATTCTTCTCTGCCATAATACTCACCAAAAACATGACAACAGTTCCGTAGCTGTCAGGCAATGATTTTCACACATTATACTGACCCATGTTGTCTCCTTATTTCTTTAAACTCCCCCAACTATCTGCCTCCACCTGTTGTCTTTGATCTTATACTTATGGTAGGTCTATGTGCCAATTAAGTGTTGTGACTGCAGTACACATAGACATTCCTGAGTAAGCTATCATCTAGCTCTTACGAATAAAAGTACCAATGAAGCTAGAGCAGTATGGCCTCTAAAAGCCCATCTGTAAACCTGAGTTTATACTCAAACTGCTAGCTTGTACTGTGGTGGGTTCATTGCCACTATTGTTGGAGCTAGCTAGATCCAAGCTAGGGTGTGAGATGCAAAGGAATTACAAAATTAGATTTACCAAGTAAAAGTATTTTCCATCTTTAATGTACCAATCAGTGTCTCTGCCCAATACATGCTACTACAAATAATTACAACACTCTTTGCTAATTTATACACATACGTACAAAACCTCAAAGTGGTGTTAGGATTTTAGAAGATTGTTGGCAAGACACCAGTTGCACCATCAGTGCCAAAATTAAATATCATAAATAAATCCATGCTTTGGGGGCTGTTTTTAGGTCCACAGCATCACCAGAAATCTTAAAATACCACTACATTACTGTAAAAGGAAAGAAGTTTAAAATCTATTGTCAACAGCATGGTTTAATGCAGAGGATCACAACAGACAGAAACATAGAAATTCAGCGAAGGTATGTGATCCAATGGCTGCCAGCAAGATCAAAACAAATTCAGAATAGGATTAAAGCATAAAAGTAAAGCAATTAGCTACTACAGGCTGAACCTCTCTTGTCCTGCACTCCTGGAACCCGATCGGTGCCAAACCACAGCCGGTCAATATTGTCCAGCAGAATTTACCAAACCACAATTGGTCCAGCAGCATTACCAACACTTCCACTGCTTACTTAGAAGACATTTAAGGGTAAATTAGAGTTAAACAACAACACAGAACACAGAGCCAGGTAGCTCAAAAAAAAAAAAACTTTATGGGACCGCAGGAAACCTGGCCACAACCATGATATGTGGGCATTCAGCTAACTATAATTATGCCAGACCAAAACTAGCTGGATTACAGAGGTTCAACCTGTAGAACAATTTACCACAAGACATAGTAGGTTCTCCATTGCTTGAACCAGAAGTTAAGGATTTGATGCAGGAATAAAGGTGAAATTCTTTGGACTATTGTGCAGGAGGTCAGATCATTATTGGGGCTCTACCAAATTCAGCCATGAAAAACATGTCACAGACCATGAAATCTAGTCTTCCTCCATGAAATGTAGTCTGTGTGCTTTTATCTTATACTATACAGATCTGATGGGAGCAACCAGCACTTCTCAAATTGGGGCTTCTGACCCAAAAATTATTTGCAGTGAGGTAACAAGGTTGTTTTAGGGTATGGTATTATCACCCTTACTTCTGCACTACTGCCTTCAGGGGTAGCAGCCAGTAAGCAGCAGATGTTGGCCAAGCACCCAGCTCTGAAGGCCATGCCATACTAGCAGCAGCACAGAGGAAAGGGTAGCAATACCATACCATGCCCTCCTTACTTCTGTGCTGCTGCTGCAGCGCCTCTGCCTTCAGAGATGGGTTACTAGCTAGTAGACACGGCTCTCCAGTTGCCCAGCTCTAAAGGCAATGCTGCCACCAGCAACAGCACAGAAATAAGGGTAGCAGTACCATATTCCCCATCCATAACTACTGTGCAACCCACCCATAACTGATTTTTGGGGCCAGGACCCTTGCAATTACAAACACTGAAATTTCAGATTTTCATTATTTCAGTTATTTTACTTTGTATTTAAAAATCCTATGGCTGTGAAATTCACCAAAATTAGAACCGTGAATTTGGCAGGGCCCTAATCATGATTATACCCTCATTAATCGCATTGAATTCTTTCAACATGACTACAGCATAGTGGAGAACCAAATCATGTATTTAGATTTCCAAAAGCCTTCTGACAAGGTCCTACACAAGGCTACAATAAAAGTAAAAGTAGTTATGGGGTTAGAGCAGGGACAGGCAATAATTTTACAAGGGGGGGGCACTTCAAATTTTTGATGTGGCCCCAGGCTGCCCAAAAAGGGTGTGGCATAGGTCAGAAGGGGCAGGGCCAGGACACTTTCCGTGGCTTGGGGGTGGAGGAGCGTGTGAGGTCTTTGCCTCCCAATCCCCAGCACCTAGAAAGAAACGCCAGCTGCTCTGAACAGTTGTCAGTTCACTCTAGACATCACATGACCCTGGCAGGGGAGGCGACGTCACGCATTCTCCTATCCCCAGGTCTCAATTGGCCTGGGGGCAGGGGAGCAGCAGGTTGGCCACAGGCTGGATCAGTCTGCTTGGTGGGCTGGATTCCACCCATGGAGGTTCTCTTGACCACCCCTGGATTAGAGGTAAATTTCTGTCAGGGAGACAAAAACCTACGAGTTGAATTAAAATAGTCATCACACGGCAAAAGGTTGCACCTTAGTGTTCTAAACTAGGTTCCATGTTAATGCATTCATTCATGATTTAGAATGAGGATGACTCATGATTTAGCAAAATGTCAAGATGACAAAATTATTTAAGTTAGTTTTCACTAGAAAAGACTCTGAGGAAGTTCAGAAAAACCTAAACAAGCTAAGCTAATGGGCAACTGTTGCAAATGGAAATCAATATCCATAAATGAAAAGTAACAAATAGAGAGAAAAGTGTAAATTACCCATACACCTTATAGGGCTCTTATGCCATCCTCTGAAGCATCTTTTTTGTCATGGTCAGAGACGGGAAACTGAGCTAGATGAACCACTGGACATATGTCCTTATGTCTAGCATATGTCCTTATGTCTAGCAAAGGTTGAGTTCAGACTGTGTGTGCTATTTAATCACAGGTCTGATAAGAGATACTGTTGATAATTTCACATTCTCTCTCTCTGGCATGTCTTCCTGTTCTTTCACATTCCCAGCTCAAAAGATCAAGATGCTATCATAGTTAGGGTCAACATAATCTTTTGGATTATCCATAGAACCTGGTGTTTGCAACTAGAGGTGCTTGAATAAAATTTAGTTCTCACTATTAAGGCATAATAAAGTATACTTATGTCAGCGTCAGAATAGGTATAAAACTAGCTACATTTTTCCCTTTAAGCCACTAGATGTCCCTGGCTGCATTCATTATAAAGACATATGTACAGTTAACATATCAAATGCATTACATTTCTATTACTAAGAAAAAATAGTTATCTGGAAATATTAGGCAGCAATGTGGCATTATTGCTACATAATTTAATATAAAAATAAAATTCCCTATTTTGTAATTCTAAAATAAGGATAACTTTCATGTAAGGAAGTGGTGGTACGAGCATCACTGGTATTCAGATTTTAAATACTGTGTTCAGAACCAGCTTTTCTTTGACACAGAAAAAGTTGCTCTGGGGTTGTTCAAAAATCTAAAGATGCAATGAAGAGTTATGCTTTATTCTCATTGGGATGATGAATATTTGACTCATGATGCTGTAAATAATGAAAAGTAAAAGACTGGCGCTTTCTTCTCATTTCCTTAGGTTAGCAGTCTTGCTATGTGATGGGTGTAAAATATCTGTCATTTCTCCCAGGCCTGAGGAAATAGAAGCTGCTCTTGTGGGTGCAACTTACTCCAAAGCAAGGAGGGGCACAAACTGGGCTACAAAAACTAGGAGGTGGCCTCATCACCAACTCTTTGGCACAATCTGTTTGGAAGCTTATTGAGTATATGATGAAAATAGCTGACCCAAACAGTTGCAGAATAATGTGGGAGAATTCTAGAAGCATTTCATGAAAAGTGAAATGAAAATATGAATCAATTTCCAGGGAAGACTATTGAAGCAGATGCTACAAATCCATTCAGGTTTGCTGCTAGGGTTATAGTGTTTAAAAAAAAAAAAAAAAAAAAAAAACAACACACACCAGGAAAATTGGATTAAGGTAAATTTAAAATGAAGGTATATCAGGGATGGACAGTTTCCCATTTCTAAAGTTTTATCTTTTTTTTAATCCAGTGGGACCACTTAAGGAACATACGTAATTGCAAATCTCTCCAGTCTGCCCCAAAAATCTCTTAAGCAGACACTACTCAAACGCATTAGAATGATGCCAAATTATGCAAGATACGTTTTGTTAACATTTTATTTTATTACTAGGCCCTTTCTAACAAATGCCATTTAATAGCAATATGAAACATCTCAAATATTCTTACTGACATGAGACTATTTCATACTTTTGGAGTTGAGTATTGAGGCTTTTATTGTATATACTAAGTTAAGTTTACTTATTTATCCATCTAGTCACCAACAGGATGCTAGCTAGGAAGCCCTGAGCCAGACCTCTGTCTTATGAGCTCCAATTAAGAAAAGTTAATTGGAGCTGGCTGAGTAAGGCCAAGCCTAAGTGGCAAATCGGGAGCAGCTACCGAACAACTACCGGATTCACTGGCCAGGTTCTACGTAAGGCTTGCAAGGAAATAGGGGGAAGCAAAGGAGAAGCCAAGGAGTCAAAGGCTTGCTCCCTTGCTAGGCAGCAGAAACTAACATTCCTGAGGCAGCAAGCCTGAAGAAGTCTAAATATAAGGTGGTAGGAGTTGGTTGTGTCCATAAAAAGCACTGGTGATTGCACCAAAGCGGACATATCTGCCTGGTTTGTGGAGACAGAAACTGCAGAAGGTTAAAGGACCCGCCAGGACTTTGTTATAGTCACTTGATGCCCTGCATAATCTCTACAGGCTCTCTATTTGTTTTGTTTTTCTAGGCTTTACAAATAACAAACAGTGAATTTTGTTATTTATTTGGCATTTCCATCTTGTGCATGCATTTATGTATATTGTACATCATTATTTTTGTTTATAATACAAATACATAAAGTTTTTAAAAAATCCTCCTTCAGAACAGCAGTCGTATAAGGTATCCTGCCATTATGACATAACAGGCCCAGCAACAGCTTCTGAGAAATCATGCAATAATAGAAGAATAGGAGGTGCCTTCCCTTTGGAGGAAAAATATAAGATCAAATATGAACATAAAAAAGCAGATCAGTGTTGACCCTCTGTCAAAGCCATGACATTGAAAGGCACAAACTTGTAGAAATTTTGAAATGTTCTAAGTAAGCAGCAACATTGCTTTACTAGAGACACACAGAGAGATGGAGCTACGCAAGTAATCCTTCTGGTAGTCGGTTGTCTAACATGTTGTGTAGCCTTGTTAAGAAATTGTGCTTTGCTTGTTACAGCTAATTCCACTGTGCTTAAAGCTCTGCCACATTTGAGGCTCCTTCAACACTACCATTATAAATCTATATTCTTAAGACATAGAAATCATCATAGAACACTAGAACTGGAAGGGACCTGGAGAGGTCATCGAGTCCAGTCCTTGCCCTCACGACAGGACCCAGTACCATCTAGACCACAGGTTCCCAAACTAGAACCAATTCCAGGGGGGCTGTGAGGCAACCCTCTCTCTCCTCCCCCCAACAATCCCTTCCCCAGAGAGAGCCTGTTCCATCTGCTGGGAAGGGGGGGGACGATCATCCTGGGATGACTTCAAAATGGCTGCCTTAAAAGGGCAATGCCTGTTCTGCTCTTAAAGGGCAACTTTTTTGGGTGGGGGGGGCAACAACCTTTCCCCTGGAGCACCAGAACTTTTTTTAAACACCCATCCCAGGAATTAAAGGGCCCCTGATTGTTTTTCAGCCCCAATCAGTTCCTTTTTTTGTTTGTTTTGGCTCATCAAGTCTTGCTGCTATTTTGGGGGGGAGGGGACAGGAGGTGTGTGGATTTCTCAAAAATGGGGTATGATGCCAAGAAATTTGTGAACCACTGATCTAGACAATCCTTGATAGATGTCTATCTAACCTGCTCTTAAATATCTCCAGAGATGGAGATTCCACAACCTCCCTAGGCAACTTATTCCAAGGTTTCACCACTCTGATAGTTAGAAGTTTTTCCTAATGTACAACCTAAACCTCCCTTGCTGCAGTTTAAGCCCATTGCTTCTTGCCCTATCCTCAGAGAACAATTTCTCTCCCTCCTCCTTTTGACTACCTTTTGGATACCTGAAAATCTCAGTCTTCTCCTTTCCAAACTAAAGAAGTCTAATTCTTTCAGTCTTCCTTCATAGGTCATGTTCTCTAGACCTTTAATTATTTTTGTTGCTCTTCTCTGGGCATTCTCAAATTTCTCCACATCTTTCTTGAAATGTGGTGCCCAGAACAGGACACAATACTCCAAATGAGGCCTAATCAATGTAGAGTAGAGCAGAATGACGACTTCTCGTGTCTTGCTCACAACACTCCTGGTAATACATCCCAGAATCATGTTTGCTTTTTTTGCAACAGCATCGCACTGTTGACTCATATTTAGCTTGTGATCCACTATGACCCTTAGATTTTTTTCTGCAGTACTCCTTCCTGGACAGTTGCTTCCCATTCTGTATGTGTGAAACTGATTGTTCCTTCCTAAGTGGAGTACTTTGCATTTGTCCTTATTAAATTTCAACCTATTTACCTCAGACCATTTCTCCAGTGTGTCCAGAACATTTTGAATGTTGACCCTATCGTCCAGAGCAGTCGCAACCCCTCCCAGTTTGGTATCATCTGCAAACTTAATAAGCATACTCTCTATGCCAATATCTAAATCGTTGATGAAGATATTGAACAGAACCAGTCCTGAAACAAACCCCCTGTAGAACTCCACTTATATCCTTGCAGCAGGATTGTGAACCATTAACAACAACTCTGGGAATGGTTATCCAGCCAGTTATGCACCCACCTTACAATAACCCCTTGTAAGTTGTATTTGCCTAGTTTATTTATAAGAAGATCATGCAAAATCATATCAAATGCCTTACTAAAGTCTATGTGTACCATGTCCACCACTTATCCCTTATCCACAGGATTCATTATTCTATCAAAGAAAGCTATCAGATTGGTTTGACAGGATTTGTTCTTTACAAATCCATGCTGGCTGTTACCTATCTTATCTTCCAGGTGTCTGCAGAAGAATTCCTTAATTACTTGCTCCATTATCTTTCCTTGCACAGAAGTTAAACTGACTGGTCTGTAGTTTCCTGAGTTGTTCTTATCTCCTTTTTTATAGATAGGCACTATATTTGCCCTTTCCCTGTCTTCAGGAATCTCTCATGTCTTCCACAATTTTTCAAAGATGATATCTCCTCTATCAGCTCCTTGAGTATTCTAGGATGTATTTCATTAGATCCTGATGATTTGCAGACATCTAACTTTTCTAAGTGACTTTTAACTTGTTTTTTTTATTTTATCTTCAAAACCTACACCATTCCTGCTAGCATTTACTATGTTAGGCATTCCTTCACCATCAGACTTCTTGGTGAAGATCGAAACAAAGTCGTCATTAAGCACCTCTGCCATTTCCAAGTTTCCTGTTTCTGTTCCTTCTTCCTCACTGAGCAATGAGCCTACCCTGTCCTTGGTCTTCCTCTTGCTTCTAGTATATTTACAGAAAGTCTTCTTGTTTCCTTTTATGTCTGTACCTAGTTTGAGCCTTTGCCTTTCTAATCTTTCCCCTGCATACTTGTATTGTTTGCTTATATTCATCCTTTGTAATATATGTCCTAGTTTCCACTGTATTTTTAGATCATGCAAGATCTCGTGGTTAAGCCAAGGCAGTCTTTTGTCATACTGTCTATCTTTCCTACACAGCGGAATAGCTTGCTTTGGGGCCTTTAATAATGTCCCTTTGAAAAACTGCCAACTCTCTTCAGTTGTTTTTCCCCTTAGTCTTGCTTCCCATGGGACCTTACCTACCAGGTCTCTGAGCTTACCAAATTCTGCCTTCTTGAAATCCATTGTCTCTATCTTGCTGTTCTCTCTTCCACCATTCCTTAGACTTGTGAACTCAATGATTTCATGATCACTTTCACCCAAGCTGCTTTCCACTTCCAAATTCTCAACCAGTTCCTCCCTATTTGTTAAAAACCAAATCTAGAACACCTTCTCCTCAGTAGCTTTTTCAATCTTCTGAAATAAAAAAATTGTCTTCAGTGCAGTCCAAGAACTTATTGGATACTCTGTGTACCACTGTGTTAGTTTCCCAACATAAGTCTGGATAGTTCAAGTCCCCCAGCACCTCCAAATTCTGTGCTTTGGATGATTTTGTTAGTTGCTTAAAAAAGGCCTCATCCACCTCTTCTACCTGGGTAGGTGGTCTGTAGTAGACCCTTGCATGACATCACTCGTCAGTCTTGATGATGTATACAATATGCCATTCATCAGATCTGAGAGCCACAAATAGCCAAAATTAGGATGATATTTCACTTTATTACCAAATTATGCTTATTTCATTCACCAGAATGGCTAGTGGTTCCATTCAAAATAACCTTGTTAAGAGAATGCTAAATTGAGCAGCTGGGTGAAACATTAGCACAGTTCTATCAGTAATTAATTACTCCGAATATATTATTCCAACAAAGAATGTAGAATTGATGGCATCAGAGCTATTGTTTGGTAAATAAACCCTGTAATTCAAGTTATACAGAAAGGATATTTTGTCTAAATAGTCAGTGAGATACACAATAGCTATTGAACTGAAAAAATGAACAGTCATTTAACTGGGTAGCTTAAATCACAGCACGACATATGGCTCATTAAATTTACATTGGCATATTTACTAGTAAATGCCAACATATCTCTTTCCCCAAACATACCACAGAAATCTGGCTGTTGAACTCAGAGCTCCATCATTGTTTTAGTACTGAACAGGTTATTGGATGGTAATTCAGTCATGTCTAGCCCAATGCAATTTGCTTAAGAAAGTATGGGAAAACTCTCTTACACTGTTTACATACTTGCTACCCTATTTGTTGTCTGCTTGTAAAAAGTGGAGAATTTTTCACTGATTTTACCTTGAACATTGCAAGCTATAATTAGAGCGGTGAGAGAAGAAGTAGTTACTCACCTTGTACAGTAACAATGACTCTTCAAGACCTGTCCCCCTGTGGGTGCCCCAGCTTACATGTCGGTATATCCTTGCACTGGTGATCTGAGATTTTCACTAGCAGTGCCTCACCATGTTGTGTATGTACAGTAGCCCATCTGATGGTGCCATTGGTGCCCGTTTCTCACTCACATGATGCAGTACATCCCCATCCCCCCATCCAATTCCTTCTGTACAACAGAATTTAGTAGGTCAACTTTATAGCAAAGAGGAGGAGAGTGGGTAGTGGAGTACCCATATGTACACACATCTCTAAGAACCATCATTACTGCACAAGGTAAGTAACTTTTTTCCACGTGGCATCCTCCTGGGTGCTCCACTCTAGATGTCTGTAAAGCAGTGCCTCCCATAAAGGTCTTTGGTATTCGATGTGGAGAATAGTACAGCAAGGCCACAGGTGGTGGCAGGGATAGGACTGCTTGAGATAATGTTTAGCAAAGGTATGCTTAGAAAATCAGGCTGCAGCTCTGCATGTGTCTAATGAGACAGTCTTCAGGAATTCCATTGAGGAAGCCATCACTTGGATGGAGTGTGCTGTAACTTCCTGTGGGAGAGGTTTATCATTTATTGTGTGGCATGTGTCTGTACAGGAGGATATCCACTTGGAGAAAAATTGGGAAGAGATTACTGCACCTCTGGAGTGCTCTGCAATGAGACAAATAGTCTAGAGGAGTTGCAGACTGGCTTGGTCCTGTCTAGGTAAAAGGCAACAACTCACCTGATGTCTAGAGTGTGAAGGGACACTTCCATTGTGTCCTTATGTGATTTACCAAAAATGCAGGTAAATGTATGGATTCACTGATATGGAAAGTGGAAGTAGCTTTTGGAAAAAATATGGTATGAAATCATAGTGTAATTTTATCTTGCTATTTTCACAAATAGGGAGAGTCTGCCATAAGGGCTGCTATTTCACCAAATACTTTTGGCTGAAGTGATGGCCGCTAGAAATGTATCCTCCATCAACATATAGAGGAGAGCGCAAGTGGCTTAAGGGTCAAATTCTTATAAGTCTCTTGAGGACATGGCTTATGTACCAGGGAGGCATGGATAGATGCTCTGCTGGGTATATATTCTGGATTCCAGGAAAGAAATGTTTAGTGGCAGGATAGGGGGGAAAAAATGGATGAGCCATCTACCAGCTCATGGAAAGTTGTGATGAACTAGATAAATTCATAGAGGTTAGGTCCATCAACTGCTGTAAGCCAGGATGGATAGGAATGGTGTCCCTAGCCTCTGTATGTCAGAGGCTGGAAATGGATGACAGTAGAGGGATCAATTGATAATTACCTGTTTTGTACACTCTGTCTGGGGCACTGAGCATTAGCAACTGTCAGAAGACAGCATACTGGCTAGGTGGACCTTGGTGTGACCCAGTATGGCTGTTCTTATATGTTACCAAGTGGACTTTAAGGGCCACTGGGAGTGCTATGGCTAGTCCTGATTCTTTAAGATTCAGTATGCAATACACAGAATAGTGATTAGGGGTGCCATGGTCAGTGATAGTTTTTTCTGATGGCACCAAAATGAGAAACTTTGCCATTTGTGGAGGTAAGTGTATCTGGATGTGGGATACCGGCTATATAGTTAGGCATGTTTTGCCATGTTAGAGCATGTCTGTTCCCCATGTTAGAACCATGGAGGAGGCACATTAAGTCGGACAGTCATTGGATTTTGTGCAGTGTGTTGGAGTACCTTATTTGTTGCAGAAGTTGGAAAGTGTGTAGTGAACAATGCAAGGGATTGCAGGAGGAGAAAATATGGTTTCATGTTTAAGGAAATAGAATTTTGTCCTTTAGTGTCACATTCTATTTACACTTCTGCCACAGGGCTCCTTTGTGATGCTGCTTGGCTTATCCACTTAAGCCAAAACTTACGGCCTTAACAATGGTGTGCATTTCTTATTTTCTGCGTGCCCAGCATTTAGACACCTGGGATTTTCAGAAAGACTGAGCATCTGAACTTCTTGTTTCAAGTTTTATCAAAATGGTAAATATTCAGGGAAAAAAATCAGGCTCCTGGTGTTTCAAACTGGCACCTACAATTCAGAGACACTTGACAAATTTTGCCTTAACATTCTTGTGCTTTGGTTCTCCTTGTGTAAAAAGGCAATACTGACACTCATTCATTTATGGAAACTCTGGAAATTCACACATTGAGTTTAACACTCAGGTATTCTGAAAAGAAAGCCATAGAAATGACCAAGAGGAAAATGGTTTCGTATTCAGCACAGATTTGGATTAAATAGGAGTTGGGGCGTCACTGAATAAGGAGGATAAAAAAAACCTGCCCTTTCACTGAGGCTACAACTAGACTGCGAGGCTTTTTTGAAAGTATCTTTCAAAAAATCCTCTTTTGAAAAAGAGCATCTAGACTACAACCAGTACTTTCGAAAAAGCAAGCTGCTTTTTTGAAAGAGCACCCAGGCAGTCTAGATGCTCTCTTTCGAAAAAGCACAGTTTGCATTACATAGCACCTTTTTTCAAAAGAGCATCTTCAAAAAAAGGCGTTATTCCTCATAAAACAAGGTTTTCCGTGGTTGAAAAAACTGCCACGTTCTTTTGACTTACTTTCAAAAGAGCATAGCAGCAGTATAGATGCAAGTAAAGATTTTTTGAAAAAAGGCCACATTTTTCAAAATATCCCTGTAGTCAAGACACACCCTGATTGAGTCATGTTCCTGTGGAAAGAGGAAGTTACTCACCTTGTAACGGTGGTTCTTCGAAGTGTGTGTCCCCATGGGTGCTCCACTGTAGGCGACGAGCTCGTCCCAGCGTCTCAGGTCGGAGATTCATCCCCATCGCTTAGCCAGGCCACGCATGCGCCGCAATGGTGCGTGCCTTTCGCGCCGCTCCTGAGTGTGCACGGTCCAGCTCCTGCCAGTTCCTCCTGATCAGGTCATTCTGTAAGACAAAGAGAAACTCCAAGCGGGGAAGAGGGGGGTCATGGAGCACCCATGGGGACACACACCTCGAAGAATTGTCGTTACTGCACGGGGTGAGCAACTTCCTCTTCTTCTTTGGGTAGCGTCCCCATGGGTGCTCCACTGTACAGGAGTATCTAGCCGTTGTCTAACCACTGCAGGAGGATCGGAGTCAGGATCTTTGTGCTGTAGAGAGCACCGCTGATGCTATGTCGCATCACGAACAATGGTATCGATTGCATAGCGCTTTGCAAATGTCATATCGAAAGACCATGTTGCCGCTCTTTGAATATCTTGCGGCAAAACACCTTGAAGGAAGGCCATGGTTGTTGGATGTCACTCTGGTGGAATGTGTGTGTTTGTAAATAGGTAGTGGTTTACGGCGCAAAGAAAAGCAATGTGCAATGCATTTTACAATTATTTTAGAAATACGACCTTTGGATCGTTCATCCAGGCACAATAGGAGATGTTGCAACTGTTGGAGGGGTCGAGTTCTCTCCAAGTAGCATGCAAAGGCTCTTCTGACATCTAGTGTATGAAGTCAAGCTTTGAGAGATGACACATTTAGTTTGGGATAGAAGATAGGAAGAATTATTGGTTGATATGAAATTCTGAGTTCACTTTTGGTAGGAATTTGGGGTATGGATGTAGCACTACTGCTTGGTTAGTAAATAAAGTGTAGGGCAGGTAAGCTGAAAGGGCTGCGAGTTCACCCACCCATTGTGCTGAAGTAATAGCTAGAAGAAAGATCACCTTCATGGTAAGTATGGAGAATTCACAGATGGCTGTCAGCTCAAATGGTGGGTATGTAAGAGTATCCAGGACTAACTGCAGGTACCAGGGCGCCGGAGGCATTCTGCCACTAGGGTAGAGATTCATGAGGCCTTTTAAAAATCTTTTGGTTATAGGTTGGGCGAATACTGAATAACCTATTGTTTGTCTGAAGGCAGATATCACCGAGAGGTGAACTCTTATAATTGGTACCGTTAGACCGGAGTGTTGAAGATGCAGGCCATAATCCAATATGTGATGAATAGGAACTGTCACGACATCAAAGTTATTGTCATTGCACCAAGAGTGGAATCACTGCCCCTTGTAAAGGTAAGTTTTCTGTGTGGAGTCGCACCCATTATGCATTAGCACATGCTTTACTTCTTGAGAACAGATGGTTACTGTTTCGTGGAACGAGTTAGGAGCCAGGCCGTGAGGTGTAACCAGTCTATTTGTGGGTGTATCATGGTTTGCCCGTGTTGTGTCAGATCTGGTCTCTCCGGTAATCGATATGGTGGTTGTAGAGACATTTGTATTAGAAGTGGGAGCCATGTTTGTCTGTGCCAGTACGGGGCTCCAAGTATAACTGTTGCCCTGTCTGTGATTATCTTTTCCAACACTCTCGGAAGAAGTGGAATTGGGAGAAAAGCATAGAGTAGGCCTCGTCCCCAGTCTAGCAGGAAAGCATCCCCTATGGAATTTGGTCTGAGCCCTGCTCTGGAGCAGTACTTCGGGCATTTTGTATTGGCGTGTGTAGCGAATAAGTCTATGTGAGGTTATCCCCAACAGTGAAAGAGATTGCGCTATGCTTTGACTGAATTCCTACTCATGCTGGGGAAAGAAGTGCCTGCTGAGTGTGTCGGCAAAAGTGTTGTCTTTGCCCGGTAAGTATGTTATGACATTGGTGATCCCATAGCGAATACACTAGTTCCATAGTTGTGTGGCTTCTGTATGAAGGGACTTGGATCTGGCTCCATCTTGTCGGTTGATAGATTATACCGTGGGTGGTGTTGTCAGTAAGAATCTGTACCGTGTGCTGTCAGATTCTGGGCAGGAGATGCTTTGCAGGCATTGGACACTGCTCTTAGTTCTAGCAGGTTGATATGCTGAAGCGTTTCTGCCACAGTCCATTGGCTTTGTACGTGTTTGCCCGCACAATGCACTCCCCATCCCATGAGGGATGCATCAGTAGTAATCTGGATATCTGGTTGTGGGCGATGAAAGGGAAGTCCTGAAAGCATGTTGATGTGGGACATCCACCATTCCAGGGAGTGTCTCACTTGACGCAGTATAGTGAGCAGTCTGTAGACATCTAGGTTGCCTGGGCAATAGATTGACGCTATCCAGTACCATAGGCTTCCAAGGCAAAGCCTCGCGCGTTATACCACATAGGTGGTTGCCGCCATATATCCCATGAGTCTCAAGCATGTTAGTATGGTTACTCTAGGGCTGATAGAGATGTTGTGGACAAGACTTTGTATTTTGTTGAATCTGTCCCTGGGAAGATAAGCCCTCGCTGTTGTAGAGTCTAACCGAGCCCCAATGAACTCGAGGGATGTTTGCGGAATGAGTGATCATTTCTGAACGTTGATTATGAGTCCTAGAGCCGTAAACAGGACTCTTGTAGTGTGAGTGGCTCAAAGTACCTGCTCGCATGTGGGAGCTTTTATTAGGCAATTGATCAGATATGGAAATATCACGATGCCTTGGCGATGGAGAGAAGCTGAGACTATGGCTAGAGTTTCAGAGAAAACTCTGGGGGCGGACAGAGGTTCAAACGGGAGGACTCTGTACTGTAAGTGATGGTTGTCTATGACGAACCTGAGAAAAACGTCTGTGTGCAGGGTGTATTGTGATGTGGAAATACGCATCTTGTAAATCGAGAGACATAAACCAATCTCCGAGATTTAGCACTGGAATAATAGAAGCTAGCATCACCATCCTGAACTTGTGTTTCCTGATATACCGATTGAGATGCTGGAGATCCAGAATGGGTCTCCACCCTCTTGACTTTTTCTCAGTGAGGAAATAGTGGGTGTAAAACCCTCCGCCGTGGTATTGTTGTGGCACTCTCTCTACTGCCCCAATATTGACAAGACACAGGGCCTCCTGCATCAGGAGCGTCTTGTGAGATGGGTTCCTGAAAAGGGATGTGGGCAGGGGAGAGGTGGGTGGCAGAGATAGAAGGGGTATAGTGAGTGTATCCAGAGGTTGAGCTCCCGTACCCACCGGTCAGTGGTGATGGCAAACCCCCTGTGTTGGAAAAGTTGAAATCAATGATGAAATAGCTTCTGATTGTTCTACTAAGGAGATGGTCAGTAGTCCCTCGATTGTCCCGTCAAATTGTCTGTTTCTTGTTGTGCTGGATGGGTGCTCTGTTTGGCTGTGGGAAGCGTCTCTGCTGTTGTGGTTTCCCCCTTTGTTGGGGATCATATTGCCTAAACCAGGGATTGGTGTATGGTGCCAGTCACTGTGTGTAGTATAGCGTATAATGTTTGCGGCGGCATGGTGGCATATATATGCCAAGTGTTGTTCTCGAATCCTTCCCAGAATGGAACACTTGATCTGTATTAGTGGTGAACAAGCTTTGCCTGTCAAATGGCACACCCTCTACCTTTGCCTGTAAATCTTTAGGGACAGAGGCCATTTGAAGCCAGGAAGAGCATTGCATTGCTACAGATGTTGCGGTGGTACAAACTGCAGCATCCGTGATTTCTAAGGAAATTTGCAGTGCTGTTCTTGATGCCACATAACCTTCCTGAACCACTGATTTTAAGATCTGCCACTTGTCTTCCAGCAAATGTTCTAGGAAAATGGCCAGTTTTGAATAATTGTCAAAGTTGTGAGTTGACAGAAGAGCCGAGTCATCTGTCATTCTTAACGTTAATGTGGCAGACGAGTACACTTTCCTACCATACAGGTCTAAGCGTTTGGCCTCTTTGTCTGAGGAAGTATTTTTATATGGGGGGGGGGGACATGTCTTAGAACGTTGTTGGGCTGCATCGACTACCAGGAGAGTTTGATTGTGGATGCGTGAATAGGAATTCCATCCCTTTGGAGGGAACAAAATACTTCTTGTCAGCCCTCTTATGCGTCGCCTGGATGGAAACTGGAGTTTGCAATATGTCACTTGCAATTTCCAATATGGCTTCATCCAAAAGTATGGCCATCTTGGTTTTCTGTGAGGGTTGAAGGTTTTTAAGGAATCAGTATTGTTTTTGTTGCACCTTACCTAGTTGTATTTCTTGGGACTCTGCCACTCTTTTGAACAGGTCATGGAATTGTTTAATGTCGCCCACCGGAGAGGAATCTCCAGGAAAATCTGCATCATCCAGGGATGAGGAAGACTGGTCTGTTGGGCACCGCGTCTGTGGTTGAACCTGTTCTGAGGGGGATTCGTGTTCAGATTGTGGTGGGTGTACATCTTCCGAGAGAGTTGGTGGTCTGTTACCATTTGAGGTGATGGAGGCAATCTGGTGGTACTGTGTGAGTGTCCTCGATGATGGTGTGAAGAGGACGAACAGGAATGGCTGTAGGAGTAGTGGCAGGAATAGTAATTGCTGCAACAACGATAACGGCAAGGAAGAATAAAATGGTGAGTATCTCCTATGTAGGCTGTTGTGATATCTGGTGTAAAATGACCTCCTAGGTGATCTTGGAGAACGAGATCATCTTCTGTAGTATGCCGGAGAGTATGACCGTTAATTGCGATGCTGAGGTGATGGCGTGTATCATGATGAGTGTCTCTGGTAGGAGCCGGGACCACCTTCCTGTTGCATAGAGACCGAGCATACAGAAATTGGAAAGGAAGGCTGGAGAGGAGAGGGTGTGGGGGAAAGAACCTCCGGTTCTGGGCCTGGGCTAGGGGAAGGTGTAATTATTTTCCTAGACTTATATGTAGCTTTGCAGCTTCTAGACATCAGTGCTGTATGTGGTGCCTGTGCTGGCTGCTCTTTTGACGTCGGTGCTGGCTGCTCTTTTGACGTTGGTGCTTGCGTGGTGGAAGATGGCGTTGCTGCAGCCGGTGCCGCAAGGCTCGGTGCTGCTGTAGGCAATGCCATTGGGCTCGGTGTGGTGAGCTCGGGCACCATGCGAGTTGGTTCCGTGCGGCTTGGCACCGTAGAACTTGGCGCTGTTGAGCTTGCTGTAGAACCTGAAGACATCGATGGGCTTAATGGAGGTGCCAGAGACGGCAATCTCGGTGCCGTCACGTGCCCCCATGGTGCCAATGGCCTTTGCTTACTCGGCGCTGATGCTGAATCCACTCTTGGGGCGATTGGCGCTGCATGTGTCACCTCCCTGTGTGAGGCTGGATTAGGCTCCCATTCAGTATGGCTCGTTCTATGTTTGTGAGCCTGTGTACTGACGGGCAAGCCAGATGTACTGAGTTTATCTGCCACGCTGGTCCTATGGGCTGACGGCTTTCCTGCGGCCGTAGGGGTTGCCACCGGTTCATTGTCAGCAGGTTGCAATGCCTTGCTGAGCAACAACATTTTGAGGCGCATTTCACGATCTCACCTCGTGCGCGCCGTTAGTCTGGAACAGTGCAGGCATTTTTTAGGTATGTGGCCCTCTCCCAGGCACTTAATGCAGCTGGCATGGCCCTCTGATGCAGGCATTGCATTGCAGCAAGTGGCACATTTTTTGAAACCGGGGGAACCCAGCATTTTTCCCCGACGAGTAGTTTTAACACTATTAAGCTAGACAGGTAAAGAACAATTTTTTTTTAAGTTAACAGATCAAACTATGACTAAAACAAGTAACTATGACTAAAACTAAAAACTAACTAATTCTGATTTTTTTTCAGTCAGAGTAAGGAGAAGCAGTTCACTCCAACTACGACTGTGAATGGTTAGGAGGAACTGGCGGGAGCTGGACCGCGCGCACTCAGGAGCCGCGCGAGAGGCATGGATGATGAATCTCTGAACTGTGGTGCCAGGACGAGCCTGTCTCCTACAGTGGAGCACCCATGGGGACACTACCCGAAGAAGAAAAAAATAACACGTGATCATGTAATCAAAGTCTGTATCATAATGCATATGCACAGGGAAGTAAATTAAGGTGGAGGAATCAAAATCATACTGTAATATAAACTAAGCCCACTGTCAATTATCAATTACTTTCAATTTAGCATACCTCTGAACTGTCAGCCTGCTTAAATGTGTTTTATGGCATGCTGTACTACTGGCTTAATTGATAGCTTGTAATATGAATTAAAACCTTTTTTTTCTTAAAGTGAGAAAATGGGGTGGGGGAGGGGGAGGGGGAGAAGAATTCCAGCAAATGCAGCCATCAGGCACACCTGCATGGGTTATCTGCAGAATTTGCCCTGGACGATCAATTCCCCAGAACAGATTTTTAATTTTAACTGAAATAATACCATCTTTATATGAACCAGTAAAGAGAAGGGGGCTTGACATGTAATGGGTTACACAAGAATTTGCTAAACAATAGTAGAATGTTGCAGATCAGGAATTCTGGGATCTTTTGTATTTGAAAAGAGAAGCCTTTAGTGGTTAGACACAATACCTTAGGTCCATAAGCATGGTACATACATAGTGAGAGGCAAAGTGGATGGGTGAAGAGACCCACAGACATGAGTACTATTGCCAAAGTTGCTACAAGTGATTTCACACAACTTCTCAGTTAAGCTTGTAAAATAGAGGAAACAACCTTGATTATGTTTTGGAGTAGGGCATGATGCCTTGCTCTGTAACACGGGGTTTCAAACGCACAAATATAAACACAAGTCAGCAGAGATAAAACGAGAATCATGGGCTCCCATCTCAGTGCCACTTCTCTTAAAAGCCTCAGAGCATTGAGAATCTGTCTATCATCCACAGGGCGGATGGTCAGACATGGTGATGGAGTGGAATATCCAGATGGATTTGGCAGAGCTGAAGAATGGGTTCACAAATCCTGGTACACGTAAGAATCCTGCCCTTTAGGTCATTCCAGTTCTACAGCAGACATATGAAATATTAAATCTGCACTCACACAACATTCATTGTAACTTTTCTACTTAATAGAACATTTAATATTTAAGAAAATGGAGGCTTCTTTCAATGTACACTTCAAAGAAGCTCTGCAGGATCCTTTTCAGATTGCTTTGAAGGAAGGAAAACACCTGAATACTGCCATCAGAACACAGCCAAAAAAATGTGCTGTTTAGAAAAAAGTGTTTAAGAGAAGAACCTTTGACAAAACCTTGATCCTATTGCAAATAGATAGATTTTTAAAGCTATCATACATCTCCTTTGTGTATGACTCATAGAAGGGTCAGCAAGTTTCTAGAATAATTTTGTAAGGCAATATTAATAAAGACTGCTTTTTCTAATACAACAGCCATGAGATTATATAAAATTAATACATAAAATGCCAAATTATAATTACAAGGCTGTACAGAATTTGTTATTTACATTATTTTCAAGTTCAGTGGTTAATAAGAACGCCCACTAACAAACAGGAGTATTCTAGAACTCCAGTATTTCGAACTCAATCTTTTAAATTAGTTATTGCTGTCAAAGAGCTGACTGTCACAAGATCATTTAATCTCAAATGAGCTTTTCCATTCATTCAGACATTTTTGAATTTCTTTTCACATTCTCATTTCAGTGTATTTGCTGCTCTAAGCCTCCTTAAGACCGAGTTCTTGCCATCAACTTATTTCAGCAATCCAGCAGAAAATAACATCTTGAGCTTCTGCAATGTCTACATTAAATATATTCATTTATGTAGCAATACTGGGCCATGCCTTTTGTCTCTTTAGTCAACCTTTTATCATTTTTAGGTGCTACTTTGTGACAAATGATTAAAAAAATAGAAAAGATCCATCCTCCCTTCCCCTCCGCTCCAGTCACTTATACAGGCAGTCCCCGAGTTACGCGGATCCAACTTAAGTCGGATCCGCAGTTACGAACGGGGCTTGTCTCCCTGACCAGCAGTGGCTGAATCAGGACACCTGGGGCAGAGCAGCTGAGGTGCTGCCGGGTTGGTCCAGTAGCGCCCAGAGCGGCGCTACGGGACCAACCGGCAGCACCCCAGCTGCTGTACCACAGGCGTCTGGAGCAAAGCCGCAGAGCACGGGGGCAGCGGGACAGCCCAGATGCGTCTGGGCTGTCCGCTGCCCGCGTGCTCCATGGCTTTGCTCTGCTTTGCTCCCCGTCTCCCTCGTCTGCAGACCAGGAGTTCTCGGTTTCTGTGTTTACTGAACCTCTGAGATCACTATCTGATATTTGTATTTGAAAAGATTTGTCTAATGAAATCAGGACTGTATAATGCTCATATCTGTTAAAAGGTCTAGGCCTTTCTAGCTTACTACTCAACTCTTTTTGTGTGTATGCAAATCTTTATACATACATTAGCACGAGACTTCAACATTCAAGGGCTTGCAGACCTTATTTTTCAAGCTTATTATCCATTATTAGCCTCATCTCCCTGAGCTTTTCCTTTCTGTAGGGCATGCATTAACATACATGCAAGAATCAAAGCATGTTACTGACAAACAAGAGCTGTAGTAATAAAGGAAAGGATTCAAATTGTGCTCCCAGTTACATTTGTGCAATCGGCCTATAGTTGTGTAATTGACAACAGATTCTGGCCCATCATGCGCTGCCAAATAAAGAACATCTAGGTGATGAAGGAATTTTTACACCAAAGATTTAGGCACTAAGTGCCTATACCAGAGTTAGGTGGCAGCTAAACAGGATTCTTATGTATCACTGTGATGCGTGCAACTGTGGTTGAAGTCTGGAATTTAGAGATGTCTTTGTGGATCTGGCCTTAATTTTTATGCAAGTCCAGTTCCACTAGTTTATACCCAGTTCTTATGTAACAAACAGAAATAAGGGACTGTGGGGTGACACCAAATAAGATAGCTTCAATTCATTTGTTAAATATTTAAATGTTTTATATGCTTAAAAAAATAATAATCACAGTTGCCACGATGAACAACTGAAGGCAAATCATCCGAACAGTCTCTAGGCCTGATTAAACTCTCTGACGGAGGCATTTATAAGAAATAAATTCTGAGACAAGCACTAAAAAGAGGAATTTTGACAGGGCAATTACATATATTTTTACATGTGATTGGTGGACAGCTATTAGCAGCCAAAACACAGAAACACATGTACATTATTATTGATTATTACAAAGTGATTATGCAAATCTCTCACTTACAAGAGTGCAAGGAACTTACATATGAGAAAATATAGTTAAGCATCAGTAAGTATGCAATATATCTTTCTACCTTGACAGAAACACTGCCTAGTTCAAGAATTAAAACCATTCTGAGGAATAAAGAATACTTAACAGGGAAAAAACTGCTGCAAGAGCATTAGTATATTCAAAATGTTTAACTAAGAAACTGGAAAGGAACTCCATTACCCATCCATCCTTGTGAATGCAGAAAAGTGTTACTATGAAATATGCCCTCCTGATGCAAACAAATTATTTCTGCTGAATTCTATGGAGGAAGATTAAAGTATCTGATACCTGGTAATGTGTGCCTTAATGAGAAATTATTTCCCCAACTCTAGATTCAGGTATCTTATTAATCTCAGTACAAGCACCACTAAAGGTCAAGCACCCAATTTTATTTCTATCTTGTAAGGACCTGAGTAATTGTTTATTCCTCCCTGCCTCCAAATCCTAAGGAGGTGCATTTACCTCCTGGGGATATAGAACTGAAAATATTGACAAACTATTTGCCATTTGTCATACTCCTGCTTTATCCTTTCCACAGTTACCATATATAACATGCACTTGAGTATGTTCGTGCTAAATATATATATGATTTCTAGTGTGAACACAAGTGGCACAAAATGAATTAATAGAATCATGGTATATTATTTAAATAGCAATTGCTGATGTAAACCTTTAAGGTATAATAAGCAACCATTTAACCAACAGCCACCTATCATAAATTGCAGTTCTAAGTCTTGATGTGTTTTAGACAGACCTGTCATTATACACACACAATTCCTTATTAACTGCAAATTAAGGTTCTCTTATTAACTAAAATTTAATTGAAAATATTAAACCATTTTCTTTTCTTGTCCCAGCTAAGATTAGGAATTGTGCGTATGCTCTAATTATAAATTACTTTACACTTCAGCAGCCAAAATAAAAGAGTGCTTTGACACTAATAGTACTGCTATACTTTGTGGCTACGTCTAGACTGACAAGATTTTCCGCAAAAGCATGTGCTTTTGCGGAAAAACTTGCCAGCTATCTACACTGGCCGCTTGAATTTGCGCAAGAACACGGACATTATTATGTAAGATTGTCAGTGTTCTTGCGCAAATACTATGCTGCTCCCATTTGGGAAAAAGCCCTCTTGCGCAAATGTATTTGCACAAGAGGGCCAGTGTAGACAGCTAAAAACTGTTTTGCACAAAAAAGCCCCGATGGCAAAAATGGCAATCGGGGCTTTCTTGCGCAAAACTGCATCTAGATTGTCACGGACGCTTTTCTGCAAAAAGTGCTTTTGTGCAAAAGTGTCCGTGCCAATCTAGACACTCTTTTCCACAAGTGCTTTTAACAGAAAAACTTTTCCGTTAAAAGCATTTGCGGAAAATCATGCCAGTCTAGACGCAGCCTGCAAGAGAAACTAACAAAATGACATATGAGGCAGAAGTTGCAAACACTGTAGTAAAGTTTCAATTTAAAAAGTTCTCCAGAGATTAAACACTGACGATTACCACAATTTAGGGTTGTGATGACAAATTGATTCCTTGGGATTTATCAAGGTCCAGGTAATTGCTCTTAACTCACCAGGAATAGGTTTCTCTCATGATACCGACAAAGGAAAAGTTTCTCCTCATTTCTATTTTAATAAAATCTTCAAGGAAAGGGTGAATCTACAATCTTTGCACTAAAAGACATGGTGAAAGAACATCTTATCCAGAGTAAAACTTGCAAACGCTCATCAATCTATACTCAATGTACATCAATCCACTCAAAAATGTGCACTAGTAAGACAAGGATAGCATTTCAGGAGGGTAAGGATGGCAACAGCTGTGCGCTCTCAGTCGCGACTTGCTTTTCTTCCTGTTCCCTGGACTATCAGGGAATGAGGGGAAAGTATTTGTATTCCGTGCATGCCTCTCACACCTATCTGGTGGGAGAAGAGCTGGTTCCACACTCTGAAAAGGGAGGAGTAGGACTGGGGGCAGCTAGCTCTCGGTGCCACCCAGGACGTGTGTCCTCCCCACCCCTTTTCCCCCCAAGCAGATCTTTGTGCTACCCAGAGTGTGATGTGAAGGGCTCTAGCAGGGATTTAAAGGGCCCGGGACTATAGCAGCCACAGCAGTAACCGGGAGTTAAGGGTCATTTTCAATCACCAGGCACCCAGGGTAACTGTTCCCTTTGCCCCTGCCCCCTTTGATGGGCCTGGTCAAGTCTGTTAGAAAAATTAAATCACATACCACCACAAAATGTGAAATAGAGATTTTTAATATTGGTCCATATTAGGGATGTGAGAGATTAGTCAACTATCCAATAAGCAAATGCTTATCAGATAGTCAACAGGCTAGTCTACTAGTTGCTTCCCCCTCCGCTTGCTGCCTCTATCAGACAGAGGCAGCAAGGGTGGGAAAGAGGAGGGGGTATTTCAAAATGGCAATTCTGCATGGAGCCTGGGGTCAGCTGGGGACTCCCCCACTAGCTCTGGGCTCAGTGTGGTGCTGCCACTTTGAAATACCACCTGGAGTCCTGCAGGGAGCCCTGGGTCAGCAGGAGAGTCCCCAGCTGACCCCGTGCTCCACGTGTCACTTTCACCTTTGAAGTGTAGCAACAGCCCTAGGGTTCAACAGCCCTACACTTCCAAAGGCGGAGGCGGCCTATCAACTAATCGAATAGTCGATGCAAAATGCATCGACTATTCAATTAGTAAATTACTCACAATTTAACATCTCCTGTTCATGTAGTGGGTACTGTCAAGGGCATGTAGTAAGATGTTTAATAAATTCCTGTTTATTTGAAAAGTAGACACAAGTCTATCAGTTAACCTGATGGAGAAAACAAATTTTTCATAGATTATAAAGCTAGAACGTACCATTATTATTACTAAGAGCAACTCCTGCCTAACACAAGCCATAGGTCTTCCTTAAATTAATTCTTATTTGAACTAGAGTATCTTTTAGATAAATAGCCTGTCTTGATTTAAAAATTCCCACATCCCTTACTAAATTGTTCAAATAGTTAATTACCCTCAAATTTAAACAAAAACAATATTGAACTTTATTTATAAACTGAACCCTGAAACCTTTTCCTTTCAGAGTAAAGGTGCTTAATAGGGGTGCTAGCAAGTAGTCGGGCACCCAATAAGAATAAGCTAATTACATAGTCGACTGAAGTATTGACTACTCGCTCTTCCCGCCCACCCCCCAAACCGTCCAGCTTTGCTACCTCTGAGAGGCAGCAGGAGATAGGGGAAGAACAGGAGGCAACACTAGGGGGAGTTGGCTTAAAAGCCAGTTCCCCCAGCAAAGTCTCCACAGTGCACCCCCCCCCCCCCCCCGCCTCCATCAGACAGGGGATATGGGAGGCTGCTGTGAAGCCGAGGCTCGCTGTGGGCAGAGGCTGCTCCAGCAACAGTCCCTGTCTATGGGGGTCCCAGCAGGGAGCTAGTCCCCCTCCCCATGGACAGGGGCTGCTGTGGCCAAGCAGCTGTGGTTTGTGACAGTCCAAGCTGGCTGTGACCGAACAGTCCTGGCTCACAATGATCTGGGACGCTGCGCCCGTGCATTTTAAAAGTACTACTCTTCGTACATTTAAAATGCAGAGCTGCAGTGTGGGTGGCTCCCAGCGCTGTCAGGAGCAGGGACTGCTGTGTCCCAACTTGAGCCAGATCCTAGAGCTAATCCCGCCACAGCTCTGCAGAGTGATCCTTATCGACTAATCATGTAGTTGTATCAACTATGCCATTAGCCACATAACTGCAATTTAACATCCTTAGCACTTAATCTGTTTACAAAATCTATAATCATTCCTGTTCTTTACTGAATGTTCTGCCAATTCTCAGCATACTTCTTGATTTATGGGATACAGTAATAGGCCACAGTATTCCTGTAACGGTTGCTCCAGCACTAAATTGAAAGGCAGATGATAACTGCTTGTGCAAGGTTCTCCTGTTCATTTTCATTGTCTATTCGCAAAGTGGCCCAGAGGCTACTTTTCAAGAGTCAAAAGAAACACTTAAAGAAAGTTACTGCACAAGCGAGTAACTTATTTCTCTTCAAGATGTGTATCCCTGTGGGTGCTCCACTGTTGGTGTTGGGCTCATCCTGGCACCACAGACTGGAGACAGAGCTGTGATCAGCTGTGCACATGCGAGGGGAGAACGGCACTCACGCCTTTGAAGTAGCACGCACAGCCCTCTTCGCCTCTGTTTCTTTGATGCCCTCATGGGCTGCTGCTATTGCCTGAAAAATTGGGGAGGAGGGCAGGTCGTAGAGCACCTATGAGGATGCATGCAGTGAGTAACTCCTCTTTCTTCTTCAATTGATGTCCCTGTGGGTGCTTACAGCTGGTGTCTGTGTAGCAGTGCTCATTCAGATGGACACAGTAGGCTTCAATCAATTGCTACACATTGTGGAGAGAACCGCATTGGCTACTGCGGTATTGGTTGTGGAGCATGGTGGAATAGCGTAATGCTTTATGAAGGTGTGATTAGACAACCATGTCGCTGCTCTGCCTATTTCCTGGAGTGAGGCTTCCTTTAGGAAAGCAGCTGATGTCGCCATAGCTCTGGTAGAGTGGGCCTTTGGATATGTTGGTAATACCCTATTCTGGAGCGTGTAGTAATGCATGGTATTATGAGCTTTGATATGCGCTGGGAAGACCGTGGTTTTCCCTTGGACCTTTCAGCCAGGGATATGAGCAATCTCTGGGATAATGGAAAGGATTGAGTCCTATCCAGACAGACAGTAATTGCCCTTCTGACATCCAGGGTGGGTAATATGGCTTCTTCTCTGGAATGATGTGGTTTTGGAAAGGAAGTGGGAAGGACTATCCGTTCATTTATATGGAATTCTGAGCTCGCTTTGGGTAAGGACAGATAGATGTGGCCACAGGATGACCTTGTGCTTGTGAAAGTTTGTGTATGGACATGAGGCCGTGAAAGCTACAAGTTGGCTGACGCTCTTTGCAGAAGCAATTATCAGAAGGAACAACATTTTCATGGTAAGAAAGGTAAGTGGTGCGGTTGCCATTGGTTTAAAGGGTGGTCTTGTGAGTGTAGGACCAATTCTAAGTGGGGAGGAAAATGGGTTTTTGAGGTGGGTGAAAGTTCTGTAGACAGTTCCAGAATCTTTTAGAGATGGGGTGTGGAAATATGGAGAACTCATCAATAGGAGGGTGGAAGGCCATAATGGTGGTCTTATGTACCTGGAATGAGGAAATTGACCAATTTTGTTGTCTCAGGTGCAAGATGTATTCTAGTACTTGGTGGAGCGGTGTCCTGGATAGTTCGATTGCCCTGTGCGTGCACCACTGTGTAAACTGGTGCCACTTGTATAGGCAAGTCTTGCATGTTGTTTGTCTCCTGCTATGCAGAAGAACATTTTACATTTGTTGGGAGCACTGTTGCTCCGCTTCTGAGAACCATATAGGTACCATGCTGTCAGGTGCAGCATTTGTGGTTGGGGGGGAGGGAGAGGTATTGACCCCTAATTCTGGAAGAGCAGATCTGGGCACTTCGGAAGCAGCTAGGAAGGTCGTAGAGAAAGGTGATAAAGACAAGTGAACCATGTCTGTCAGGGACAGGTTGGGGTTACCAAGTTCACTCGAGCCCCATCCGTCTGTATCTTCCCACACGACTATGGGAATGAGAGGAATGGGTTGGAAGGCATATAATAGGTGAGCCCCCAACTGAGAATCATGGCATCGCCCAGGAAGCCACATCCTATGCCCGCTCGTCAGCAGTACTGAGGGCATTTGGAGTTCTGCCTGGTGGCAAAGAGCTCCTTCTGTGGTCGCCCCCGTTGGTGGAACAGCTTGTGGGTGATCTAGTCACGTAGTTCCCATGAGAGGTGTTCTGTGAGGAAGTTGCAGCTGAGGGTATCTGCCATAACCTTCTTGTCTCCAAGCAGATATTCTGCCGAGATGGTAATATTGTGGCGGATGCACCAATTCCAAAGCCTGATAGCCATGCATAATGACTGGGATCTCGCACTCCCATGGTGGTTAATGTAAAACATAGTAGTCATTGTCATTGAGGAAATGCATGGAAGAGCCTTGGATGTAAGAGAGGAAGTGCTTGTATGTGTTGTGGACTGCTCAAAGCTTGAGCAGATTTATGTGCAATCTTGACTCATCTTTAGATCATTTCCCTTGAGCAAACTGTTGTTGGGAGTGTGCTCCCCCATTCCATCAGTGAGGCATCCCTCGTAATTTGTTTGGACAGCTGGTCATGATAGGAAGGTACCCTATTGCAGAGGTCATGTACCTGTGTCCACCATGGTACGGAGGTGAGGACTTTTAGGGGAGGCGAAACGTGCCTGTGGATCTGGTGTACACACTGAAGAGTTCAATGTTGGAAACAGTGGAAGCGCAGCCTGGCATGCAGGTAGCCACCATGTGCCCCATAAGGTTGAGGCACATTACGATGGGTACCATTAGGTTGGTGGTAATGGTCATAATGAGGCTTCTTATGTTGTCAAAATGGTGGTTGGGGAGATAGGCTCACGCTGTTGGAGTCTATACGTGCCTCTATGAACTCCAAAGATTGTGTGGAGCGCAATATGGATTTCTGCTCATTGAAATGCCTCAAAAAATGAGGTTTACAGGATCTTTTGAAAAAGTCTGCCGTTTTCAAAAGAACCACGTCTAGACCGCAGTTTTACCTTCGAAATGGCGCTTGTTCAAAACAGCGCTATGATGCAATTATGCTAATGAAGCATGGGATATTTAAATCCCCGCTTCATTTGCACTTTCAAAGTGCCTCATTTACATCCCTCTGCCGTCAGAGGGATATAGTCTAGACACAGCATCAGTGTCTGTGGCATCCAGGGCCATTTGCAGCACCATACGGGATATAGTGTGACCCTCCTTAATGATTGCCTTGAGGATAGGTCTTTTATCCTCTGCAATATCATGCATGAATTCTGTTAATTTCATGTAATTGTCAAAATCATGATTTGCAAGCAGTGCTGTAGAGTTAGCTATGCGTAGCTGGAGGGTCAATGAGGAGTACACTTTTCTCTCAAACACATCCAAGCGTTGTCCTGGTCCTGTGGTCCTTGTCCTGTTTATCAAGATACAGTTTTGTGTTGAGGGTTCTTGGACCTTCAATTGGCAGTGTCAACCATTAAGGAGTTTGTTTGAGGGTGCAGGTAGAGAAAGTCCATGCCTTAAGATGGCACAAAATACTTCCTATCAGCCCTTTTATTAGTTAGAGGGGCCATTTTTTTGCACGATGGCTACCTTTAGATCTGCAATTGTGTGTCCAGTAGGAGAACACTTCAATCTTCCTGGACACACAATTGAAGATCTAAAGGTAGCCAGACATCCTGTTGCAAAAAAACCTTCAAGACCAGACTTCAAAGAGAAACTGCTGAACTACAGTTCATCTTCAAGTTTGATACCATCACCTCAGGATTAAGCAAAGACTGTGAATGGCTAGCTAACTACAAAAGCAGCTTCCTCTCTCTTGGTATTCACACCTCCAGATCAGCTACTAGAAGTGGGCCTCATCCTCTCTGATTGGATTCACCTCATTATCTCTAGCCTGATTCTGGCCTGCATATTTATACCTGCCTCTGGAAATTTCCACTACATGCATCTGACGAAGTGGGTCTTTGCCCACGAAAGCTTATGCGCCAAACACTTCTGTTGGTCTATAAAGTGCCACAGGACTCCTCGCTGCTTATGCTGATTAAATGGTTCTGCTTTGTCTTGCAGAGTGTGCTGAAAAGGAGAGAATTGAGCTCCATCCATGGTCAAGGGCAGCAAAGAAGAAATTGAGGATATGCGGGCTGCGCACACTACATCGAAGCCGGGAACTCCACTCTCTGCTCGCACATGCGCAGCCTGCCTGATCACTGCTCTCAAAGTCTCCGATCTGTGGTGCCAGGATGAGCCCGACAAACTGTGGAGCACCCACAGGGACATCAACCGAAGAACTACTCTTCCTTACAATTTCTGCTGTATTGTGATAGTATGGAAAGGCCCCAGCCAAACAGCAAGTAGGCGCTATGCAAACATATTAAAGACATTACACACTGACGCAGTGTGATAGGGTGGACAAAGCCCCTGAAGGCTTGTGGCCTCGCCATACCCCATCCCAGAAAACCACAGAGAAGTCCTCTGAGAGAGAGCAGCCAATCAGGGTGAAAGAAGGCCCTATAAAAGGAGCTGCAGGACCCGAGTCAGCTCAGTGCCACTGGATAGCACAAGTAAAGACCACCACAGGTGGATGGCTGGCTGAAGAAGCGGCAGCACCATGTAAAGTTCTGTGAAGGGATTTATTGTGGACTATATGATGAACAGTGGTGCAGGCTGAGGTAAGGGCAAAGGCACTGTCTCCAGGAGGGACAGCCCTGGCAGCACCACTCTCCATTTGAGTGAAGAGGTTAACATGTACCTTAGAAGGGGTTTGAAGTGGCTCACACCAGCCCAAAAAAGGCTGAGCAAGTGCACAAACACATACTCAGGCAGACAGGGGTGCTCACAGCAGGTGTATGCTACCCTGTTACAGACAGAACTGAAGGAACATCTACAATGCAACAAAAAAATTCTCCGCCATGGGCTCAGACTTGGTGCAATTGATTACAACTGGCAGTGTAGATGTTTCTTCCTGAGATGAAGCCTGAGACCCACCCTAGGATTCAGAGCCTGGGCTCCAGCTTAAGGAGGAACATCTGTATTACCATTTATAATGCCAAGCCCCACGAGTCTTATCTCAACTGACTCTGGGTCTCAATGTGCACAGAGTTTTTTTGGATGCAAAGTAACAATCACAACACGTTTCACACCAAAATGCACCTTATAACCTAGGAAGAATGCGCACAAGTACATTTTCCAGATACAATTCTGGGCATCCGATTATTAGGTTAGAAGTTCTGGGATTTTTTTTACACTGGGCGATGTGGTGGGGGGAGGGAAGGGGAGGAGTGAGAAAAAAGGAAGAGAATCAAGATACAGTGAGAAGACTTCTCTGCTAACATGCACCATTGCACCTGTGCCTTATTTTTATTAATTAGCTGTTCATCCCTTAATTATACAAATTTGCAGCAGCTGTACACTCAAACTATAATTAGAATTAAACTCCAAACACAGCCACACTTAAAAAGCCAGATCATCATCTTAAATAAGTTCATTTATTAAACAATTAAGTCTATGAAAAGCTTCAGATAAAATGTGCTACAACTAGAATTCAACTAAGTTATAAAAGAATGATGCCAGGAAAATATTTTAAACAACTAAGTTTCTCATCTCAATGACATTTGAAGAATGGACTATTTTTTCCAGTTAAAACACTTCTGGGAATTTGTCTTCAAATCTGTTTGTGCAGTGTCTAATACACTGGTGCCTTATAATTAAATAATGACAGCAGTAATAATGGGCATCTTAGCAAGGCATTTGAGAGTTTGTATGCCCAATAGCAAGTTAGACAACTTCTGCTGCAAGATTCTTGCATTCTGTGGCATTCTGCTGCAGAATGCTAGAAATTGGTTCTGAAGCATAATTCCATGGCAAGGAATACATTTTGTGGCAAATTCTGCATACTGTGGAATACACAGGGCCTTGAACATGAATCGTAGATGGGGAGACAGAAGTACAAGGCAAGGTTTATGCAAACAATCATATGGAAAACAAGAGAAGATCTGTAGTTATACAGATCTTAAAACTGTAAAAAGTTCATTAACTAGTCCTCACAAAGTAGTATGTATTATCCTCATTTTTAAAGGAGAGGAAACAGTAAAAGCCAGATTTGCAAAAAGTAACTGAGCTAGGATTACAGTTCAGGAGTTTCTAGCTCCCAGATCAGCGCTCTGATCATGTCTCTTATCTATAGCATTTAATATATTCCCAGTAAAAGAACATTCACACATTTAGATTGTATGTTTGCAGACTGTGATAATATAACAAAGGTATGGTAAATTATATTGGATTTGGACTTTTACTGATCTTCTAATAATCACACATTCCCATAGCTCAGAACGATTATCACACGAACAACTGGCCACTTCGGTTGCTGCCAGTCCCAGCCACTCCTCCCGCCCCCACGAGGCTTCCGTGCAATCACAGGCTCCCAGCAGCATTCATGGCCCCACCGCTTATCCTTCATTCCCTTTTTTCCCCCCTCCCCCGACCAAAAAATACCGGGTGTCTGGCATTTTTTGGGAGACCATCTGGCAACCCTACTCACCACTGCCCTAACCCAGCCCCACTCCCAAAAGCAGCCAGCAAACTTGCTCTACCTCTAGTCCTGTTGTGCCCCCTCTCTGCTCTGTGGAGATGGGATACAGAGTGGGAGAAGGGGGCACCTTGACATCAGCACCCTGTTCCCCTTCCCCTGCCCTGCACAGCAAACAGGAGGCTCCAGGGGGAACAGCTTCAAGGCAAAGGACCAGAGATCCACAGCTGTGGGAGGAGAAGCAGCTGACGGGCTGTCACTTACTTGGTCCCATGGCTATCGAGTTAGGATCACCTGTCAGAGGCTTTAAGATCTACCAGTATACCCTGATCTACTGGTTGCTGTCCACTGACCTAATCATTTGGGAAAAATTAAAAAAGAAAAAAAACCCTCTATAATTCCAAATAGATGCAGACTAAAGAGGTTGAACCTGTATTAACATTTACCATTAAAGTTTGCATTTTCCTCCTACGGTTCTTAAATTAATAACTGAAAACCTTTTTTATGATGGCATCTTATGTTTTTATTCAACATAATTGTTCTCAAGGATATGAATCTGAACATACATGTTGTAGTTGTAGCCACTACAGGAATCTGGGCACTGACTGCAAGCTCAAGGATCACTGGTTTTTTTTTTATTTAAGTAAATAGATTGCTATAGTACTGAGATAATAATCTGGAAAAAATTCAACTAAAAGTTTCAGTGTAGGCTGTCTTATATGTCCTATTCAATCTTGATGACAATGTTAGTGCTCTTTAATTTTCCCCTGAATGTTCATGTTGTCCTTTTTCATAATCATCCCTCAACAACATTGTCTTTGAATTTTGTGGACAGTACCTAAGCCAAGATTGGGGCATTGACAAGCACATGATTGTCATGAAGGTAAAGGATTTCAATAACAGATCAACAATACTTCAACTCTGGCTTTAACTTCAGCCTCACACCCTGTTTTTGTACATTTTTCCATGTAACTGCTGCTTAATTTTACTATGACAAAATTGTAACTGTAAACATGGCCGAAAGATCAAGGCAATACAGCTGTCTCACGTCTGTGATTGGACATACGAGAAAATGGCTGACACTCATACAGGGTGTGAATAATTCCTTCTGATCAGGGAAGAAGTTCCTGAGTTTTACTACAACTAAAATCCATACCTAATTCATCACTTGTAATAAAATGCCCTTGGATGGATGGGTGGTCAATAGAGCTGGTCAGATTTTTTTCCCCCTAGCAGAACATTTCATATTTTTCCAAAATGTCAAAATATACATTGATTCATTTAAATATTTGTTCAGAAATGCCAGAGTGCCTCATGAGAGTTCTAATTTATATGTCTCATGCTCCTATTTTCCTCGATGGAATGGATTCCTGGAACAATCCACATCAATCATAGTGCACCATGATCTCCCCTCTTTGGGATGGGAGGCAATGCATCGTAGGAGTTGAAATCCAAGTGAAGAACTCACTCGAAAGAGGACAATTGGGATATAAGGCAACAGAATTACAGCACAAGACACTGTGTTGACATAAATGAAACAAAATATTTTTATTTTGGGGCATTTGAATTTTTGACGAAAAGTACCCACATTTTCTACAGAAGCAGACAGAATGAAAATCTATGTTTGATCTTAAAACTGTTCTAGATTTAATAAATTAGAATCTTGCCCCAGGGGCCCTTTCAGCAGGACTTGAATCTGAGACCTCAAGATCTAAAACAGTAACCTCTATTACCTGTACTGTGAAGTTCCTCTATCTCAAAAGTTTTAAGCAGACTTTGCATTATATTCATGTTGAAATCAAAGTTAAATATTTGATGTTTTCTACAATATCTGCTCAATGCTGCACAGAAATATATGGCTTTATGTCATAAGTAAAATCCCTTACAACACATGATAACATCACATGGGTAAAAAAAGGTCATAGCATACCACCTGCATATATCCTGACTTCCTACTTGAGCTACAAAGAAGATTGGGGTAGGGGAGGGAAGATAAGACCAATCCTCCCTCCTTCCACCTAAGAGAAAGTACATTTACTAAAAAATACAACTTTTCCTTAATCAACTGATTTTATATTTTATACATATACGTCTACGTGTGACCAGTTCTTTGCAGATCTTGTCATGTAGTTCTCAAAGATGTCAGGGATGAACAATTCCAAATGAAAAGCAACTCATGGTTGTCATATTACATTTATATTGTGATTGGTCTGATGGTTCTCAGACTAAAAGCTTATGAAATAAGACAAACTTAAAAGGAAGTAGGATGAATACTATTTAACAAATTGCCTTTTCAGTCTTGACTAACATTGTCTGTACACTGTATGAGGCGATTACTCACCTCGATAGTAACTGACGTTTGAGAAGTCTCACCATGGGCGCTCCACATTAGGTCAGTGCGCTGCTACCAAGCCTCAGACAGGAGATATCAGAGCAGTGTCTCTGGGGTCACATATGCGTGCACCTGCATCAGTGTGCTCTTAGGCTGCAGCATAGCGCATGCACAAGCCCTCCTGCGTTCCACTTCCCCTGCTCCTCAGTTCCTGCTCTACCCCAGAGCGACGCCATGAGAAGGCCAGAATTTCAGTATAGAGGGGAGTAAAGGAGGGTTGTAGAGCACCCACGGGGACACATCTCAAAGAGTGTCAATTACTACTGAGGTGAATAACCTCCTCTTGGAGAGAGAGAGATATCTTCCCATAGTTGTTCTACATTAGGTGGCTACAAAGCTTTTTCTGTTTAGGGAGGTAGGGACTTCAGCTCTGGCAGAAAAGCAGTGGAAAGAGCCTCCCTTAGCTAGTTTCAGATTGGAGAGAGGTCCCTGTGTAAGTTCACTGAGCTTTCCAAATGTGTGGTCGGAGGACCACGTAGCAGCTGTGCAAATGTCTCTTATGGGTACTTTGCGGAAAAATGCTACTGAGGTAGCCATGGCTCTGGTTGAGTGTGCCCTTATGCTATTTGGAGGGGACACATCTGACTGCACGTAATAGAGCTTGATACAATCCAAGACATAATGGGAGAGTCTCTGTGATAGGACAGCAAACCATAATAAGGGCCAGGCTATCGACACGAATAGTGTCAGAGATGCTCAAAAAGGGTTAGTTCACTGCAGGTAAAAAGAGTGCTCTCTGAAGATCAAGGGCATGCATTTTCAACTCAAAGGAATTGGCATGTAGCTGGGGAAGAAGGTGGGAAGGAGTATTGTCTGAGGTGGAAGGATGAGTGTGCCTCGGGGAAGAATTTGGGATGGGTAAATAAAGTGACCTTGTCTTTAAAAAAAGATATTAGGGCTGATTAGGTAGGGCTGTGATCTCCCCTACCCATCTCACTAAGTTAATGGCTACGAGGAAAACAGTTTTCATGGATAAACGTAAGGAGGTGGTGGCCATTGGTTCAAAAGGTGGCTAAGTTAAAGCATTCAGTACTAAATGTAGGTCTGGATAGAGTGCCTGAAGATCCTTTAAAAGCCTCTTGTCAATATTTACACATCCACTCGCCAAGTCATCTATCTTCAACTGGAAGGTAGTAATAGCAGGATGAACTTTAATAGAACTTACTGCAAGGCCCCTTTGTTTAAGGGGAACCATGGTTGGTATGGCTATGCTGGAGCTGTAAGTATTAGATGGGCTTTGTCTCTTGTATTGTGGACTACCCTTTTCAACAGGGGCATGGGAGGAAAAGCATACATTAGGTGGGATGTCCAGCTGACAAGGAAGGCATCTCCCATTGATCCCTTGCCGATGCCCATCCTGGAACAGAATAGGGGACATTTCTTGTTGGATTATGTGGCAAAGAGATCTATGGTGTAGTGACCCGACTTTTGGAAGAGGTCTGCCAATATGTGCAGATTCATTTGCCACTCATGTTCCATCAGAAGAGCTTTGCTGAGTGCATCTGCTGTTGTATTCAGGGTGCCCTGAAAGTGCACTGCAGTGATAATTGTGTTGTATTTCAGGCACCAGTCCAAACTGCTATGGCCTCTGTGCAAAGTGCTTGAGATTGGGTTCCATCCTGACAATTTACATAAAACATTGCTGTAACGTTGTCTATGTTTAGTCTGACATGACTGTTGGTGAACAGGAGAAATTTGATACATGAATTCCTGACTGTAGGTTCTTGTTGTTACTGGACCACAGACCCTGGCACGTATCATGTTGTAGGTGGGCACCCCATAATGTTTGAGACACACCGGTCATCATGAAGACAGATGGTTCTGCTAGGTGGATGGAGACTCCAGAACAAAGGTTCTGTGGTCTTAACCATCAATGTAAAGATCCCTTTACTATCATTGGGAGGACCAGGGATTTGGATAATGGCTGGACATTGAGTCTGTAAATGTGTCGCAGTCAGCCCTGTAAGCAACTCATGTGAAGGCAAGCACTGTTGATGACTAAATTGAATGCTGTGATGTGCCCCAACAGCCCAAGGTATTCAAATGCCACTGTCTGGGTGGTGGATCTTAAGGTGTTTACCAAGGCTACAATTTTTTGGAAGTGACCCTTGTTGAGTCAAGGCAGGCTCCTATAAATTGTATCTTTTGTGTAGGAGACAAATCTCAATTTGGCTTCATTCACCTGGAGCTGAGATGTCAGAATGGGTGTCTTGTGATTGACAGAATGGCAGGAATCGCTGTGAGTATGCCTTGAGGAGGCAGTCATCCAGCTAAGGAAATAGGCTAACACTTTGTTTTCTCAGATATGCAGTGACAACTGCCAGAACCTTTGAAGAGACCATCAGTACCCTAGAGCAGTGGTTCCCAACCATTTGGGGTTGCCGGGCGCCAGGGGGCGTGGCCGTTCACCCGCCGGGCGGCCGGGGGGGCAGGGCCCCCCCATAGCCGCATTCCGGGGCCGGCGCTCTCTCCCCCCCCCTTCCCCAAGCGCCGCGCGCCCGGGGCCGGCGCTCTCTCCCCCCCCCTTCCCCAAGCGCCGCGCGCCCGGGGCCGGCGCTCTCTCCCCTCCCCCTCCTCCCCCAAGCGCCGCATGCCCGGCGCTAGCGCTTTCTCCCCCCCCTTCCCCCCATGCGCCGTGGGGCGTGAATCCGCGGCGCCCCCGGGGCCGGCGCTCTCCGTGCGCCACGCGCCCGGGGCCGGCTCCGGCACCGCGGATGCACCACGTGCCCGGGGCCAGGCCAGCCCTGAGCACTTGGCGGGCGCAGGGAAATGCGCCCGCGGGCACCGTGTTGGGGACCACGGCCCTAGAGAATCCAAATGGAAGCACCTTGTACTGGTAAGGTTGAGAATCTACAACAAAAATGCTTGAACAGAGTGAATGGAATGTGAAAGTATGCATCTTGCAAGTCGAGGGATGAGAACCAATCATCTGTTCCAATACCAGTAATATAGTGGTAAGCGTTACCATCTTGAATTTTTATTTTAACAAATTTATTGAGGATCCAAAGTTCTAAGATGCATCTCCAACCTCCCAATCTTTTCGGTCAAGAAATAATGGGAGTAGAACCCCTTGCCCCTAAATTGTGTGGGAACTGGTTCAATCCTACCTATGTGCAAAAGGTGCTCAATCTTTTCTTGATGCATAATCTCGTGAGAGTGGTCCCGGCAGGGGGACTAGGAAGGGGGTGAGAGGAGGGAAGACACACACAGGGAATAAGATAGCCTTTCAATTATCTGGAAGGCCCATCTCTCAGAGGTTATACATTGCCAGTTGTTAAAGAAGGGTAGCAGTTGGTGATAGAAACAAGTTTGCTTACGACAACAGTATTAGAATAGAAGGCAGGACAATGCAGCACTTTAAAGACTAACAAGATAGTTTACTAGCTTTCATGGACCAGATCCATTTCCTCAGATCCAATTGTGGAAGAAAAGTGGCATGAACATATACAACAAGGGGATACAATAAAAAAAGTGAACACCTAAAATAGACAAATCAGATTATAGAACGGAAAGAGGATCAGGGGGGTGGAGGGAAGAGGGGAAGTTAATGTCTATGAGATAATGATGTTAGAAGTGATAATTAGGGAAGCTATCTTTGCAATGGGTAAGAATTAGCATCTTTAGCTCAGACATTAACCTCCCGCCCCTCATCCCCTCTCTGTTCTAAAATCTGATTTGTCTATTTTATGTGTTCACTTTTTTTATTGTATCCCTTTGGTATATATGGCCATGCCAGTTTTCTTCCACTATTTGACCTGAGGAAGTGGGTCTGGCCCACGAAAGCTAATCACTTAATAAACCATCTTGTTAGTCTTTAAAGTGCTGCATAGTCCTGTCTTTTGTTTCAGCAAGACCAGACTAACACAGCTACATCTCTTACTATTCTACATGCACGGTGTTAGAATAGGTGAGAGTTTCTCTCAACCATCAGCCTGATGTTCAGATTTGCTTATTGGACTGCTGCAACTGTTGGGAGTTGGTAGAGGAAGGGCATTGTTGTTGGATTCTGCCTATGTTCTGTTGGTCTTGTCTGTTGTAATGTTGGGCATATGGAGGGTATCAAGGTCTTGGGTAGGACTGATACCTATATTGCCTTCTTCTAGGTGCCTGGTTGTGGCTCCCCAAGGACCGAAGTGTTACTCTGGAGTATTTCATGAAGTAAAGAACTTCATTGGAGTGAGTGGTAAACAACTTTGACTGTTGAAAGGAAGATCTTCCACTGTAGATTAAATCTCTCTGGCTGGGTCTAGACTGGCAAGTTTTTCCGCAAAATCATGTGCTTTTGCGGAAAAACTTGCCAGCTGTCTACACTGGCTGCTTGAATTTCCGCAAGAACACTGATGATCTCATGTAAGATCGCCAGTGTTCTTGCGGAAATACTGTGCTGCTGCCGTTCGGGCAAAAGCCCTCTTGCGCAAATGATTTGCGCAAGAGGGCCAGTGTAGACACAGTGCTGTTTCGCACAAAAGAGCCCCCATGGCTAAAATGGCGATCGGGGCTTTTTTACGCAAAAGCGCATCTAGGATTAGCCACAGATGCTTTTCTGCAAAAACTGCTTTTGCGGAAAAGCGTCCTGCCACTTAAAAGCATTTTCAGAAAAGAGCATCTAAACGGAAAAGTTTTCCGTTAAAAGCATTTCCGAAAAGTCATGCCAGTGTAGACATAGCATCTGGGTAATGGAGAGGAGTTAAACCATGATACCGTTCTCGTTACTACTGCTCTTGCTGTGGATCATGCAACCACGTCAACAGCATCTAAGGCAGCTTGCAATGCTGTTCTAGCAATTGTGTGCCCTTCCGATGCTAGTGCTGTGTACTGTTGTCTCAGCCTCGGGAATATCTGCAGTAAAGTCATTAAGTTTGGTGTAATTTCTCTAGTCATATTTGCTTAATAAAGCCACGTAGTTAGAAATGCAAAATTGTAAAGCGGAAGACGTATGTATATTGCATCCAAATGAGTCGAGTCTTTTGCAATATGGTCTGATGGAATGGATTGAAATTGTTGCTGTTTGGATTTTTGATGTGCAGCCTCCACCAAAAGGGAATTAGGTACTGTGTAAGTAAAAAGAAATTCAGATCCTTTGGATGGAACATAATACTTCTACCACTTAAAAAAAAACATAAGAAGAGATTGGTGCTGGAGTTTGCAACACTGTCTTTGCCGGTTGCATTCTTGCTGGATTAATTGTCAGTGCTATTTTAGACTGTGTTGCTGAGTGCAATATGTCAGTTAACTCATGCTGATTCTCCACAATCCCCTGAAGAGGAATGTTTAATTCAGCAGCCAAATGTTTAAAAAAAAGTCTTGGAAATGTGCATCATCATATGAGGTAGTTGGAGCTGGGGGCACAGCCCTTCCTCCACTTGGGGGGCGGGGGGTTATTTAGGTCCAGAGATACCCAGAGTGTCATAGGTGCTGAGGTACTGCTCTCAGCGCTGGCTGTTTCTGGTGCCATAGGCCCCTGAGGTAAAGAGGCAGCTCGCTTTTTGGTTCCCCACTGTTTACATTCTTGAAGCTGGTCTAAGAGAATTTTCAAATAAAAATAGCTTGAGGTCGAGGTCTCTGTCTTTCCATGCATGCGATTTCAACTCTGCACACTGAGGGCAATTTGGGAGATATGCTGCCTTCCAAGGCAGCGGACACACTGTGAATACTTATCTGATAAGGGGATAAGCTCTTTACAGGAGGTGCAGCATTTAAACCCCAGTGAGCCAGGCATGACTGTGAAACCGGTCAATACCTGCAGGAAGGCGTTAACTGGGAGAAAAACTTACACTAATCTAGTTTTTTATTTTAGCTAACTAACTACAATAGTAACAAACTGGGGAGAGAAAATACTTGGTTTTAAATGGAGATAATTATGTAGATACGAACAAGCTAGGGAGCACTGCTGAGTCCATCTGTAGCCAGAGGCAATAGAGAAAGAACTGAGGAGTGGGCGGGGGGAGGGGCGCTGGGGGAAGACTCATGCATACCTGCAGCTTCTTCCACTATTTGATCTGAGGAAGTGGGTCTGGCCCCCGAAAGCTCATCATCTAATAAACCATCTTGTTAGTCTTTAAAGTGCTACATTGTCCTGCATTTTGCTGCAGCCTAAGAGGCTCATATGCAACACTGTTCTGAAATCTCCAATCTAAGGCTTGGTGGCACCATACCTACCTAATGTGGAGCACCCACAGGGACATCTCTCAAAGAAGAAGGGAATGTTACTCAATTTAGTAAACTATGTGGTTTCAATCAAGGAGAATTTTACACAAATTATACAGTAGTTCCTTTGTTACTAACTATATGTAATTAATTCTGAAAAGCTGCATAACACTCATGCAGTTATTTGAGGAGTTCTGGACAGATTAAAAACCCTGTTCTTCAATCTCTATTATGGAAAACACTCAACATTTTAGCTGCGAGAGAATTTATCATGCTTTATTAAATACTTACCTAAAACCAATAGCTTACGAGAAAAATGAAAGACTTTCAAATTTACCAGTACCCTAGGAAGGAAGTGTCTCCATTAAGTATAGCCATGGTACTTTCACCCTTTCAAGAAAAACAGTCAAGGTTTATATAAACCCATTAGTTCAAGTCCTCTGCCAAATTAAACTACTTAAAATATATATTAATCATATTAGCTTTCTTAAACAACTGTCACTGTTAAAATTCAATCTTTAAGAAAGAAAATATCTCTAAACATCTGGCCCTTAAGCATTTCTGGGGCTTCCCAATCAAATGAGATTATTAGTTCTCTTACACAGTCTTAAGAGTTCACGTTTTAATTAATATGCAACAGGGCAAAGGATCAAATCTTCTAAAGGCTGAGTCAATTCAACATTAAAATTTACATAGCAACTCAAAAGTTGTAAACTCAGATCAGATGAAAGGCACATCTACTCCAATGTTGTGTTTCCAACAGTGAGTACTACTACCAAATGCTTCAGAGTAAGGAATACAATCAGTAATGAAATAACTTGACTATAGATTAAGTTTCTTCCTATTTGTCAGTTGAAAGCTGGCTTAAGAGATCATGAGGGTCTATATTTCCTTTCAAGTGCATGATAAACCATTCTTCATCAACCAGTACATTGCGCTTCTTTTGTTCATTTACTGTATTGTAGGCTGTCTTCTGTCTTGTGCAATGCTGAATGCAGTCTGCATTAAACAATCATAGGCTATCATTTTATTTACATATTCAAATAATCCTAGCTCTGTCACGCCCTGATTCCCTACCTCCCATGATACCTTTTTTATTCCTTTTAAAGTTACTTCGTATTAAAAACAGAAAAAAACTTTGATTAAATTCTGAACGGGCATTGTACTTACACAGCTGACAGATTGAGTGCCATAAATATACAGCAAGAGTATAACTGACTTCATTATTTCATTGTAGGTACATTAGTTCAGATTTTAACAACACTTTGATCATTGATTGGCACGTATACTCACAAGTTTTGATCATACAAGAGGCTGAATACATTCAAGTGCTTTCAAATCTGGGGCATAAGAAGTTGTGAATAATATATTTGAGTCTGCAATTTGTCTAATCAACCATTTACCCTTCAGTGAATCATGATGGTCAAGATCCTGGACTCTGAAAAATTTTAAACCATGACAGTTATGAGCAGTGGTAGTTAAATTGTTTGTCAAGGTCCAAATTACTTGATCAAGGGATAGTCAAATCTATATTCCAGATACAATTTTCAACTTTTAAGTAAAGATTTTGGGGTCTATCCAAAATAGTCTACTGGCCCACATTGGACCTAGGCTCCATCTGACTACCCTTGTTTTAAGGTGAAGGTTACAACGCAATAATTTCATGGATTAATAGAACACTGTAGTTGGCGATTCTATCTAAGGTACCTTAGCTGTCTATTTATACTGCTTGTAATTTTTTATTTGCATTGCCTGGTTTAAGTTTAATAACTACCATATGACTAGGGATTTTGATCTGTAATCCCTGAATTCACTCCACTTCTAGTGAGTAATAGGAAGGAACCTACATATGCATTACAAACTGGCGCAGTGACATAGTTGTAGTAAAATTTAGATTACCAGAATCCAGAGCCATGGAGAGAATGCTTTCAGTTCCATACAGCTAGCCACACAAAAACAAACAAATGGGTGAGGAGAAGAGGACACACTTATATTTATCAAATACTCAGGAACAATTTAGGGTCAGAAGACACTGTGCGCTTAACATCTATGCCAGGACCAGAGCACTGGAAATCAACCAAATAGGTCTTGTGTAAATCAAGTTTCATGTTCTTTTTGCTGAGTGTGGGGGGAGGGGAGAGGAACCCTTGTAGAATTCTAATACTGCTTATGTGCCAATTTCAGGAATCTTTAGTTCACATCATAATTTGATAGAGAAAAAAAATTGTACTTCTTCCCTAGACCAAGCCTTCAAATCTAGAATCTGATTTTGCTTTCTGTTTAGTTTTAAAGAGTAGAGGCGCAGGCAACAATCACTTTAGGAATGCAAATGAATTTATCAATTTATGAATTTATAAAATACAGTGTGCTGCCATTCTAATATATGTAGTAGGATTTACCAGTAGTTTAGAAGACCAGCTCACAGGATAAATTCAGGAAGAATTCTATTCTTATGTCTGTTTAGTGAGGTCATACATGCATTTATTCTCTCCCGTTTTATTTCTATATATACACATACATACATAAAAAAAGGAATTTTACTTTTTTGTTGCAGTTGTTTATTCTTCACTTGAAATCCAAAGAACAGAACTTCAAAGTAAAGTAGTTCAGGGATCAAATGCATACAAAACAGTTTAACCATTTAATTGACATAACCCATCAGGTATTTTCATACATCAGGTGCAAACAAATAGGTGCATGCAAGTGTTTGCAGCTCTTTGAAAATCTAGTATTAACTGTTCTGTTTGGGATACCACAATGTTGCCATGGAAACTGCTATGAAGTGAAAAATGTTTTGACTTCTGAAACCAAAGTGTGAACAAATGGCAGAAAAATATAATACACTCAAAAGTGAAAGAGCCCAATTTTATAGGGTCAAAACGTCTAGCAATATTGTAGCAGCGAAGAGTCTGGTAGCACTTTATAGACTAACAAAATATACAGATGGTATCATGAGCTTTTGTGGGCACAGCCCACTTCTTCAGATGACTGGAGTTTTGAGACCTAAAATAGAGGAGGGGGGGGGAAGGGAGCGAGAAACAAGGAGCAGAGGATATGAAAATATCAAAGGAAAAAAAACAAGTAGGCAGAACTGGTAACCCATAAGCACCTAAAGATTGGACAGTTAAAAAGAAGCAGATAAGGATCGTAGAGATAGCAATTAGATAAGAAGAACACAAACAAGAATCTACACAAAGAGCTGTTGGCACCTTCGTTGAATGTTAGGTTGATAATGTCCCAGCCATCTGTTATCTCGATTAAGGAGGTTATCAGTGTGAGAATTGAATTTGTGGATCAATTGTAATTCCAATGCCTCTCTGTGTATTTGGCTTGTAGAATTGGTTTGAGACAAGACAGCCACTGGAGATCTTTTAAAGAATGATTAGATAGATTGAAGTGTTCTCCAACAAGTTTCTGTATGTTCCTTTTACATATATCTGTGTCCATTGATTCTTTTCCGTAGGGACGGTCCAGTTTGTATAGCAGTTTGTATAGCAGTGAGGTCCAATATGTATAGCAGTGGGGCATTGCTGGCATAGATCAAATTACTGGATGTGCAATTAAATGAGCCTTTGATTTGGTAGCTTATGTTGTTGGCTCCAGTGATGAATTCACATGTATAGATACGTGGGCAGAGTGGGCACCACAGTTGATTGTAGGGCTGGGTTCCTGGATGCTTATGATATGGTTGTGTAGCATGACGACCGGAAAGGAGCAAACACTTAAGAACAGCTGTAACTTCCAGTATGAAAATGGTCCCATTCCGCTTGGAACTTCTGATCCAATTCATATATTTAAGTTGTTCATTGCTTAACCTCTTGATGGATCACGGTTTTTAATGGGCAAAAAGATGGAGCTGTAATTCAGGCAAAATTTTCCTTGACAGTAAGTATTTAAATGAAATGTCACTTCTACTGTCCCCTGGACTAAGGAGTAGAAGTAAAAATCAAGACAAAGGAGATCAGCGAGACTACTCAAGGAGTGAAATTCATTCTAGTAGAGAAGGGCTGCACCTTAGCTCATGTTCGCAGCTTATGCAGACTAACAATGCAGACACAGGACTCATACCCTGAAGTGAATGGTACCGATAATGACTATTTGTGGGGCAGGATAATAATTCTGACAATCAACCTTACTAACCCAGTTATTTTAAATTACCAATTATTTACAGATCTCAGTGGAAATCAAAATAGTTGTAGTTTATACCAAAATATGTGATTGTTAATTTAGCACAGCATACACAGCATGATGTTGTTTCTCTAACAAGGTATCATAGAATAATAGGACTGGAAGGGATCTCAAGAGGTCATCGAGTCCAGCCCCCCGCCCTCAAGGCAGGACCGAGCTCCGTCTACACCATCCCTGACAGATGTCTATCTAACCTGTTCTTAAATATCTCCAGAGGGAGATTCCACCACCTCCCTTGGCAATTTATTCCAATATTTGACCACCCTGACAGTTAGGAATTTTTTCCTAATGTCCAATCTAAACCTCCCCTGCTGCACTTTAAGCCCATTACTCCTTGTTCTGTCCTCAGTAACCAAGAGGAACATATTTTCTCCTTCCTCCTTGTGACACCCTTTTAGATATTTGAAAACCGCTATCATGTCCCCCCTTAATCTTCTTTTTTCCAAACTAAACAAGCCCAGTTCATGAAGCCTGGCTTCATAGGTCATGTTCTCTAAACCTTTAATCATTCTTGTCGCTCTTCTCTGCACCCTTTCCAATTTCTCCACATCTTTCTTGAAATGTGGCGCCCAGAACTGGACACAGTACTCCAGCTGAGGCCTAACTAGCGCAGAGTAGAGCGGCAGAATGACTTCACGAGTTTTGCTTACAACACACCTGTTGATACAACCTAGAATCATATTTGCTTTTTTTGCAACAGCATCACACTGTTGACTCATATTCAACTCTATGACCCCTAGATCCCTTTCCGCCATGCTCCTTCCTAGACAGTCGCTTCCCATCTTGTATGTATGGAACTGATTGTTCCTTCCTAAGTGGAGCACTTTGCATTTCTCTTTATTAAACCTCTTCATACCAGTGAAAAAATTTCAGGTACCATTAAATTTACAAGTTTGATATTTATTCATTATTTTGTAATGGCTAAGACAGCTTGTGTCCTTACAGCATGTTATCTTACATCACAATGAAATAAAAAAAAAACCTTCTGTTCAGTTCATATATATATAGATGATCATCAGGACAGAAGTACTAAGTAAGGAAGGGTCTGATAAAACAATCTTTTCTTATGAAGTATGTGGCCGGTTGGTGCTAAGCCCCTAGGTTCTGTGCTTCTTGGTGAGGTTTTCTTCGTGTGCCTCAGAGGCTCGCAGTGTCCTTAACACAAAGGCAAGAGTATCCCACTTTCCAAGCCCTTTTCATCATAGGCAAGTCCAGGGTATGGGAGGTCAGTCCCTCCATTAGACCACAGGGCCTCTCCTGTTTCTTGTAGGCAGCCCACCTGCCAGGAGGGGGGGGGGGGGGGGAGGAGAACCCGGTCCCACCCACTTGCTCCAGGTTCCAGCTCAGGGCCCTATGAGGTGGAGGAGAGGGGGTGTAGACCCAAGTGGGTTGTGAGGCCTGGCTCTTGCCCCCTAGAACAGTGGCCCCTCCCTGGGCCACTTCCCCAACTCCTCCTGAGTACCTCCTCCCAATGCCTTGGGTCAGGCTTTGTTGCCAGCTGTTTAGAGTCAGTCTCTTGTGCTGGGCTGTTCTCCTTCACTTCCCCTCTGGTCCATCTCTCCACTCCTTCCCCCTGCCTGGCCTGAGGGAGGGTTATTTACGGTACACTCATCAGCCTTAACTGGCCTCAGGTGTTCTGATCAGCCTTCCCTTCAGGCTGACCACAGATAGGCTTCAGGTGTTGAACTGCTGGGCCACAGTCTCTGGCAGCCTATAATGGGAACATAAAACTGAATACCCAGCTCCCCCTCTATCTGCCTTCCACTAGGCTCTCAGGCTGCTACTAGTAATTCTTTCAAAGATGAATCTGCTAGGCTGTACCAAAACAAGCTGATATGAAAGGTTTTACTGTGGACAGATTATACAATTGATTTTCCTCCATAGCAGATGCCTGTATAAAAGGTTCTTTTTGCTGTGGCAGCTAAATTCTCAGAAAGATAATCTGTTGCTCAGCTGTATTTACACCTGGTTTGTCTTTCCCATGGACTCATCCCAGTTTGCATTGAAATCAGTAGGTCCAGCTGACAATGTGAATTTTGCAAGAAAGGTCTACTAGTAACTTCGGGCTTGGCAACATATGAAATTAGCATGTTAGTGTTTTATTTCAGGGTTATGCCATACATTTACTTAATATAAAATGTGTCTTTTTTGTATATAGAGTATAGAAAAGAATGAAATGTTAGCACAAACTTTTAAAATTTATGTTTCAAATCTTCCTACTTAATTTCTCAAGCAGTGGCAACTTAAAGGGGTTTTTAGATACTAACATCTGAAGAAGTTCTCATCAGATACAAGTCGGCAGATTTTATGTTTGAATATCAGAACCTGATGTCATCTGAATTGCCCACAGAGACTTCACACATTATCATTTTTGAAGCGCTAACAATGAGTCAGACTGAAGCTTTATATTACACTCTTCACAAAGTTCCAGGCAGAATGTTTAACATGAGCACACAAGTCACGATGGATCCTCAGCTGTACTGGGGGCGGGAGAAGATAGGGAAATGGCCTGTGAGGAATGAAAACAAAAAAAAGTGTAGGTGTTGACAATGGGAGAATGAAGGCTTGCTGTTGCTTAGAAAGCTGAAGGGAAGAGTTGGCTTTGGTGCCAGAAAAGCCATCACCAAGCAAGTGACAATGGCATTGGGAAGGAGTGGAAACCTGCTTGAACAGAAGCAAGCAAGGCAGTCAAGAGTCCCATCCTCCTTTTATCAGCAACAGGAAGGTTCTGTCAAATACAAGTTAGGGTGGAATATTTAACCTCTACTAATTTGAGCTTCCATTTCCCTTAAGATTTAGCTTCACATGAGCCTTTGGGGCAGCATCCCCTCCCTCCTAACAGGCTATAAAGATAATAAATTTACAGGAGGACCAGCAATATGACAAACTTTCCAAAGGCTGAAGAACTGGGGTAGTCTATTTTTTGCTGAAGTCCAAATTTCTTTGTTAAGGTATGTTCAAGGTTCAGACTCCAGAGAAAATAAAAAACGAAAAAAAATTTTGGGTCCATCCCAAAGCATCTGTTGGCTCAAATTTGCCTATGATCCGTTTATTGGCTACCTCTGCTCAAGAAACTGAAACTTTCCTACTGTAGCTACTTCTTCCATCAGACCTACCTAACCAACAGTTCTTGTAGTCATTTCATACTGGCTCACCACTCAATGAGTCCTCAATGCTACTCCAGAACAAACACTCCATTTTATGTTTTCCAAGTGTCTGTCCTTCTAGAGTGGCTGGCTCACTCTCTCTACCACCATCCATGGGATGAATCTTTTGACTATATATAAAACCATTCAGATTGTCATCTAAGATTATTATAACAGAAGTGCTCTGCCTGCAATATAATGAGAAGCTTTCGATAGTTATCTCCATATGCTTCAAAATCTATGTACTAGAGCCAATTGGGATTCTGGCTCTAAACACAACATGTTGCATACTATTTATCAAAGCGAACACTGCAAGTCACTAACTCAAAATAAGTTTTGCTTCTCTTTCTAGACTAGCTATAATACTACCAACCTATTGTTTTGCCCACATTGTAAGTGAATGGTAGTTTGCACGTATGATACTCTTGTATGGAATGCGCTCAAGGTACCACTTCTTGTAGCTGATATCTGAAGAAAACCATGGCAGTTTCTTTTTCATAAAACTGTTTCTCCCTTTGCAAATATTCTTTTGCACCCCTAAACTATTAGTTGTTTAGATTATGCTATTACTCACCCTCCTCTTTCAATGAATTCACAATGTACCATAAGAGATCCAACTCCCACTGTTAACAGAAGCATGGAGAAGTTGTTTGGTTCTTTGAATGAGACCGTTGTAAAATTCATCATATGAATGGCCTGATCTATATTTTGTGCATGAAATCTCTTACTTGAATGCCTTCCACAGAATGAGCTGTTTTAATATTGGAGGAATATGTAATGAATGTTCTTAGCTCTTTGTTTGCTTGATAAATTCCTAAGCGCAAACATATCTTTACTTATGTGAACTCTACTGTAACAGTCTCAGTAGATTTACCCTCAGAAGAGGATACACTTATTCCCATTTTAAAATGGGGAATAAAGGCTAAGAAAAATTGACTTGTTTAAGGTCATCCAGAAGGTTTGTAGCAGTTGCACACCTCCTACCCACCAAATTCACTCAGCACCTCGATCGACTTGTTACATCATTGCTGTGTTGTCGATTTAGTTGTTTTCAAACTTCCCTGATCTCCATGAATTCAAACACCCTCCTCTAATTTCAAATCGTGGGGAAAACACTTGTGCCCGAGTCCCAGGGTGGTACCATAACCAGTGAACCATTGTTTCTCCCTTAATAAATCTCTCTCCAGTATCTTTCTCCCACTGCATTAAAGGAAATGCATACATAAGCAAGTTGGGGTTAGCTTGTTGGCTTAATCTGAACTGGATTCAAACAGGCTTTATTATTCTGGTTTGGTTTGATGTGATTAATGCAATTAATGCAAAATGTCATCAGTCTAAAAAAATTGAGGAAAAAAGTCATTTTACTTCTTTCATAGTGATCAGAGTGGAAAAAAGCACATTATTTGCTATTCTAGCAATGTTCAGTAAGGCTAGTTAGAGTTCTCAATATAGATTACATTTCTGAAATGATTGAAAACTAACGTTTTTAGTAAAAAACCTTATTTATTTTTCAATACATCAGGATAATATTTTTAAAAACCTATTTACTTCCATCCTTTCCTTTGCCAAGGGGGGGAGGGGAGGAAGAGATACAAAATGAAAAGTCAAAATGAAAAGTAAAAATAAAATGAGGACTACTCACTTTTCTACCTCTTTCCTTACTCCTGGAAAAAAAAGATTTAATATAAAAACTATAATTCGCTTAAAAAAAAATAGTATGCACCTTTTCAGATAAAATAAGAAAAAAAGAAACCCACTTTTCTCTTTCACTTAATTCCACCCATACCCATTCACTCCCATTAGGGGAAAAAAAGGGGTTAAAGAGAGTGTAAAATAAATAAAAGTGGTGAAACATCAGTTTCACATATTGGTTTGGAAACATCATATTTCAGAAACAAAATTTTTTGCTGAGAAATGTTAGCAAATTTGGTTTCATTCTGATGAGGAACAATCAAATTTCGTAAACCCAAAGCTTCTAAAAAGGGCCACACATTTTGGCCTGCTCTAGATGGATTTATGTTGTCTTAGCACAGAAACTTAGCATACTACTGTTCCAGGTCTTGTCCACAGTTACAATAACATTCCTTTGTCTCCAGATTTGTCAACTCAAGGTTCTGAGAACTTGCATTCCTCCCCCTCCCCCCAAAAAAAAATTTGAGGGAGATCTGGATTGCCCTCATTTTTGTCCCTTTTACCCCAAGCAGGAAGGTAAAATGGAAGCACTGAATGCCAATTTTGTCAGTAAGTTTATTTATTTTTCTTTCCTTGGTAATTCTGACAGGCTGTTGACCAATATCTTCAGCATACATATAACATTCTAGATCTGCAGCTTTTTTAATCATGATTCAGAAATAGGTTTGCTCTCACAATTTTGGATATTCTCTCTCTCATCTGATTGAGTGTGCATTATAATTTCTGAAATAAATAGTAAGGTATCCCTTCCTCTCTCTAAGACTATAAATCACCTGCTGTCCACAATTAACAGGCACTAGATCTTGACATGGTTAGACTTAAAACATTTTAGCTTTCAATATTTTTTAAAAAATGTCTCTGCCTATTAAGGAAAAGCAACATGAACGATTCAGCACAAGAAGATTAGAAATACATGAAATCACTGGCTGACTTTCAAAAAATTCAACAGGCAGACATTTTAAATTTACCAAGAGGCCCTCTGATTTTACATATTTAATGATGAAGTGTTCTGTTCGGAGCACATAAAACATCTGTGATTTCCAGCTAATGGACATTACTATGAAAATGGTTTTGAGACAGCGCATTGAATGAAACAGCATTTAAAAGACAGTAATTTGGCCCTTCACTGAAATAAAAAAAATATATCCCTTCATATTCAATGGGGAAAACATTTTTAAGTTCACTTCTAATGTTTATTATTGTGGTGTTACACAGAAGTAGTTTATTGCATTAGAGCAATCTCTCCTCTGCTGGAACTCTGCCCTGACTCCTCTGCAAAAAGTGTCGTGTCCCCCCCCCCCTCCAAAGTTCAGATATCAAGCAGTAATAGGTATTTTACTCTTCTGTGAATCCAATGGATTTTGAGAACTACATGTACAGAATACCCATCTGGATTCAATAAGACTAGCTCTTTCATAGAGACTTCTGCCACAAACTACACTAAACAAGTTGCCAGATCACTGCCTCTACACCTGGCTGACTTTTCCCAGTTATTTTCTAGTTTTTTATTTTCATGGCTCCAGGCAGCAGAAGGGCCTTACAAAGTGAAGAGCTTGTGCTAATGAGCTCTCCTTTCCCCTTGGATAGTTATTCCTGATTCAACTGAACTCTGACATTCTTCACACAGCCATAAAGGAAGCACAAACACTGGAGATGCCGTCACTCTAAGCTTGAATAAATTTGCCTCCAATCCCAGTTTAAGATGTAGTAGAAAGAAATTAACATCTTTGTAGTTCAGAGTCAAAAAGCTCTCAATGCCTCTTACAAAATCAACTTTGCCATATCCCTCTGTTAGGAATAAGTTACGATCTTCAGTTTCACTACAAACTCTGTGCTCTTAAAACCATTTTTTAAAACTTCTTACATGCGTGTAGAGTTTCTATTATAAAGCTTTCTCCAGTAAATAGACAGGCTACATCTGTGAAACTTGTAGGAAGAAAAATTATAGTAGTGAAGTCTTGCTTGACAAAAGTAACCATATTTAGCAGCAAATGCATCTGTATAATCATAAATTAGGGTGAACTGTTAATTTATATATGAAAACTGAAGCAAGACTTTAAGGAAACAATGTTTATAGAGTCCTTTCCATTGGAAAAGTTCACAGCTCACTAACTTTCCTTAGGAAACTTTCACCGTCAGTGCTTCACTCTCTCCTAGATATCTCCTTCACTATCTATTTACTGGAGAAAGCTTTATAATGAAAACCCTACACACACGTAAGAGAAATAAGTTTTAAAAAATGGTTTTAAGAGCACAGTGTTGGTAATGAAACTGAGAAGACCGCAAATCTCCTCGTAATTAGTGATAATACAAATCAGTAAGACTAATTTGAAAGCAGGATAATCTCACTCTAAATTTATGATTATTTCCTTTGCTGTTTACCATAACTCAAGTATGCCCAGATTTAGTGTAGACCCTGCTCTTCTGGGCAGATTACACACTGTTGATACTCCAATATCAATATAACCCATTCAACTATCATTTACTGAATGACAATAAATGCAGCAGACCCTAAACAATAATGCATCCAGAGGAATTAAGCTATCATGCTTTTTGCATGGCTTTTACTGAGGCTTAGTCTCAAGCAAGACTGGAATTATAAACACAACCTAAAGAAACAAAAAGGATTCTTTGCAAGTAGATTAAATGCAGCACAGTAATCAAGTGCCCACACACCTTAGATCTTACAATTGGTGGCATTTTCCCCTAGTTTTATCCAGGTTTAGAAACTAATTTCAATTCCATTGGTATCTACATACAATATTTTTCAAGACAAGGTATTTGGGGACTGGGATCTGCTCTTTGGTTTATTGTTCATCTTCCATTGAGTAAAGTCAGCTTTTATGATATGATGGATACAGTCTCTGATCTGCATGCAATACTCCCTCCAGCATCTAGCATGCTGTTATTGCTGCCTTCCTTGCAACAGGGTGACAAGGTTTTGTACTCCCACTCCCCTCATATCACCAACACCATTGCCTGGTGTAGTACATACATATCAACTATTTTCTGATCTCTCTGCTTTTCATTTCATTTTAATCCATTTCAGTTTAAGCTTTTCATGTTTTGTGGTGTTCTCCTTTGTTTCTTCTGCTCCCTTCTAGCAGAAAGTTATGCACTCCTGGAGGTGGCAAGCACGCTTTCGTATCTTGCTGGGATGGTAAAGTTGCTGTTGCTTCTTGCATTGGCCCATTATTGTGGGATAAGACTGAATAAGTTTCCAGGTTTGCTCAGTGGGTTATGTGAAACTAGCTTGTGACTTCATGAAAGTAGATGCCATTAACAGCAGGTCTTCTGACCATCACAATGGTATTTGCTCAAGAGAAAGCTACAGAGTTGGCCTGATGGAGTGGCAGATGGGTAGAGTTGTCAGGTGTACAGTTGACGGCGTGACGGCAAGGTGGTGTGCCCATTCAAAAAGAGACCCTGGTTGTTCTGGTCAGTTAGTCCTACTGCATAAGGCAGACTCCCTACCTGCTGGGGCGCCACTTGGCCCCTGGCCACATTCCCCTCCCCCAGCTCCTGTGCATAGGGGGAATCCCGGGGTTCCATACACTGTCCCCACCCCAAGTGCCAGATCTGCAGCGGCCATTAGCTAGGAACTGTGGTGAGTGGGAGCTCCGGGGCTGGCACCTGGGGTTAGCCCACAATGCCGCCTGGCTGCACCTACAGGTAGGAGCCAGAGGTGAGACATGCTTCTGATTCTGGGAGCTGCTTGAGCTAAGTGTGGCAGTACTCATGAGCTCCCTGGCCCAGTGCGGATCCTGCACCCACCCTCTGAACCCCTCCATCCCAGCTCAGAGCACCCTCCTACACTCCAAACCCTTCATCCTCAGCACGCTCTCCCACACCCCAATACTGCATCCCAGCCCAGGGAAAATGAACGAGTGAGAGTGGGGAGTGTAAGCAAAGTAGTGAGCAAGGCCTTGGAGAAGGGCAGGGGTGGAGAAGGGCAAGGGTGTGAAGGGAAAAGGCAGGCATTCCTATGGATAAAGGGTGACCTAACAGAGATGGATCTCTGGTCCCTAAAAACAAACATACCCCAAGAGGATTTGGGGTAGGCAATTCAGGAGGCAGGAAGCCTACCTTGCTTTACAAACAAGGAAAGCTAACAAGGAGTTTCATGAGGGAGTTTAGAAGGATAGTTGGAAGAGGGCTAATACACTTGACATGCTTTACAACTTTTAAACTACCCTAAAAACCAAACTACCTGCTTTAAATTAAAAAAACCTATCAATCTAATTCTCTGTAGGAGAGAATGCAGGCAGAAGCCCAGCAGCAGAGTGGGGGCTATCCTGTTTATTGCACCTAATGTAGCATGGATGATTACTGCCCTATGATCAGGTGGCATGTGTGCACATTTGATGCAAGGAGCTCCTGGCCCACAGAGACTGTGTATGGGCTTTGGAGGCGAGGGTGGCTGAATTGGAGGAGCTAAGGGAAGCAGAGAGGTATGTAGATGAGGCTTTCCGGGACACTGTAGAACTGTCCCACCTCAAGTCAGACAGCCCCTGTGCTGTTAAGTAGGATGAAAGGCCCAGGGAAGGAGAGCATTCAACTGGGGCAGAGGGAAATGATCCCTTAGTTGGGATCCTCCTTCCAGATGATGTTATGGTATTCTCTCACTGAGGATAACTCTCCAGGAGAGGGAACTCCAGTCACTAGGAAGAGGCAGGTGTTAGTAATGGGTGATTTGATCATTAGAAACATAGATAGCTGGGTTTATGATGATCAGGGGAACTGTATGGTGACCTGTCTGCCTGGTGTGAAGGTTGTGGATCACTTGAGACATCTAGGTAGACTTATGTGTAATGCTGGGGAGGAGCCAATGGTTGTGGTACCTGTAGGTACCAATGACGGATGAGTAGGAGAGAGGCTCTGGAGGCCAAAATTTAGGCTGCTAGGAAAGCAGCTGAAATCCAAGACCTCTATGGCAATATTCTCTGAAATGTTTCCAGTTCCACATGCAGGGCCAGGTAGGCAGGCAGAGCTTCAGAGTCCCAATGCATGGATGAGACGATGGTGTAGGTAGAGAGAAGGGGGGTAGATTTATTATGAACTCGGGAAGCTTTTGGAATAGGGAGAGCCTATATAGGAAGGATGGGCTCCACCTAAACTAAAATGGAACCAGACTGCTGGCACTTAACATTAAAAAGGTCGTAGAGCAATTTTTAAACTAAGGGCTGGGGGGAAAGCAAACACACGTGGAGGAGCACATGGATTGGATAGACATCTTAGGGAAGGGTCTGTAAGTAGAGAGTCTCTATGTTCTAGTCAGTAGGAGAGGATGGAAGATGATAAAATATGGATGAGATCAGATAAGCAGCAGTCAAATGGAAGAGTCTAACATCAGGAAATGGCAGACATGAATAGGAACACATTTTGAAGTACTTACACACAAATACTAGAAGTCTAAATAAGATGGGTGAACAAGAATGCCTTGTATTAAAGGAGGATATTGATAGAATAGATACCACAGAAACTTGGTGGAATGAAGACAATCAATGGGGCAGTCATAAAGGGTACAAAATCAAAATATCTAAAGGACACAACAGGCCATAGGGGGAGTGACCCTATACATGAAACAAAATGTAGTCAAATGAAGTCTAAATCTTAAATTAACCAAAATGTTCCACAGAATATCTCTGGATAGTAATTCCATGTAATAATAATAGTAGTAATAATAATAAAGCAGTAAGGATATATTATCTACCACCTGACCAGGAGAGTGGTAGTGACTATGAAATGCTAAGGGAAATAAGAGAGGCTATCAAAATAAAAACTCAATAATAGTGGCAGATTCCAACTGTCCCCATATTGACTCGGTGCACATCACCGCAGGAGGAGATGCAGAGAAATATTTCTCGATACCTTAAATAACTGCTTTTTGGAGCAGCAGGTTCTGGAACACACAAGGATAGAGGCAATTCTTGACTTAGGGTATGTCTACACTACAAAGTTAATTCGAACTAACAGACGTTAGTTCGAATTAACTTTAATAGGCGCTACACTAGCACTCCGCTAGTTCGAATTTAAATCGAACTAGCGGAGCGCTTAGTTCGAACTAGGAAAACCTCATTTTACAAGGATTAAGCCTAGTTCGAACGAGCTAGTTCGAATTAAGGGGTGTGTAGCCCCTTAATTCGAACTAGTGGGAGACTAGCCCTCCCCAGGTTTCCCTGGTGGCCACCTCTGGCCAACACCAGGGAAACTCATCTGCCCCCCCTCCTGGCCCCGGATCCCTTAAAGGGGCACGGGCTGGCTACTGTGCCCGTGCCAGGTGCAAGCCTGCCAGCACCCAGCCAGCAGACCCTGCACCTGGCATGGATCGAGCCACCCACCCGATGCCCCCCAGCCCTCCCCCTCTTCCCGGGACCAGGCTGGCGGCTCCCGGGAGCTTGCCCGAGACCGCAAGAGGCGGGCACTCGCCTGGGCTAGTGCAGACATCGTGGACCTCGTCCACGATCTCCGCACTAGGCACAGGAAAGTGGCCGGTTAGGGCAGGAAAGCTGCCAGCCTGGCCACCCAGGAGCAGGTGTGCAAGAGAATCAAGGGGGTCCACTGAGACCCCCGACCCTGAGCCCTGAGCTTACAATGGCCGTCCTGGGTCAGACCAAAGGTCCATCTAGCCCAGTAGCCTGTCTGCTGACAGCGGCCGACCGTAGGGACCCTGGAGGGGATGGACCGAAGACAGTGACCAAGCCATTTGTCTCATGCCATCCCTCTCCAGCCTTCCACAAACCTTGGGCAGGTACACCACTCCTACCCCTTGGCTAATAGCACTCCATGGACCCAACCTCCATGACTTGATCTCACTTCTCTTTAAACTCTGTTCTAGTTCTAGCCTTCACAGCCTCCTGCAGCAAGGAGTTCCACAGGTTGACTCTTTGCTTTGTGAAGAACAACTTTCTGTTACTAGTTTGAAGCCTGCTACCCATTCCTTTCCTTTGGTGTCCTCTAGTCTTTCTTTATGGGAACTAATGAAGAACTTTTCTGTATGCACCCTCTCCACCCAACTCTTGCTTTTAGAGACCTCTATCCTGTCCCCCCTCCGTCTCCTCTTTTCTAAGCTGAAAAGTCCCAGTCTCTTTAGCCTCTCTTCATATGGGACCTGTTCCCAACCCCTGATCATTTTAGTTGCCCTCCCCTCTCCCAGCCTCTCTCTTCCCCTCTCCCACCTCCTTTTCCCAGTCTCCCCCAGTTTTGTTCAATAAAGACAGATTCCATTTTGGAAGACACGTTATCTTTATTTTGTACATCAAGAAGTGGGGCTAGGGAAGAGTAAGTGGAAGGAGGTGAGGGAGGAATGGGGCACGAGCCCCCGATGGGGAGGACTGGGCTGGCTCTGCGGGCTTCTGGGGGTGGAAGCTCTCCTGCAGCCCCCCAATTGCCCCGTCTGCCCAGATGGCAGCCTGCGGCAAGTGCAGCCGGGCTGATGGCTGAGTGGTGTGATGTGCCCAGTGTGGATAGTCTGGGCAATTCAAGCCAGGACTGCTTTGCAAGCGGGGCACCCTGAGAACTGTCTGTCCGGGGTGGGGGTCGGGACCCATTAAGCACAGTCCTCGGCTAGCCTGAGACAGCATCTCCACGCTCTAAGTCCTCATCTGATGCCCTGCCAGAACGGCTTCTGGCCATGCTTAAGTCCGGTTCAGGGTCCACTTAATGTGGGCATGCTAGTTCGAATTAGCAAAACGCTAATTCGAACTAGTTTTTTAGTCTGGATCCGTTAGTTCGAATTAGCTTAGTTCGAATTAGTTAGTTCAAACAAGTTAGTTCAAATTAACGTTGTAGTGTAGACATACCCTTAGTCCTAAGTGGAGCGCAGGATCTAGACCAAGAGGAGGTTAGTTATAACAGAAATTAAAAGCGACAGTGACTAAAGTAAAATTCCTTCAAGCTGCATGGAAACTTTTCAAAGACAACGGAGAGGCCCAACTTAAGTGTATACCCCACGTTTAAAAAAAAAAAAAAAAAAAAAAAAAAGCAGTAAGAAAGCCCAAAAAAGTGCCACAGTGGCTTAACAAGCAAGTAAAAGAAGCAGTGAGAGATAAAAAGGCATCATTTTAAAAGTGAAAGTTAGTCCTAGCGAAGAAAATAGAAAGGAGCATAAACTGTCAAATTAAGTGTAAAAAGATAAGCCAAAAAGCAGTTTGAAGAACACCTAGCCAAAAACTCAAAGTAACAGCAAAATTTTTAAGTATGTCAGAAGCAGGAAGCCTGTTAAACAACCGGTAGTGCCATTGGACGATCAAGATGCTAAAAGAAACACTCAAGAACAATCTAGTAATTGCAGAGATGTTAAATTAATTCTTTGCTTTGGTTTCCACAGCTGAGGATGTCAGGGAGATTCCCAAACCTGAGACACTCTTTTTGGGCAACAGGTGTGAGGAATTGTCTCAGATTGAGGTGTCATTAGAAGAGGTTTTTGAACAAATTTATAAACTTAACAGTGACAAGTCATCAGGATCAGATGGCATTCACCCAAGAGTTCTGAAAGAACTCAAATGTGAAATTGTGGAACTATTAACAGTGGTTTGTTTCCTACCCTTTAAATCAGCTTCTGAACCTAATGAGTGGAAGATAGCTAACATGATGCTAATATTTAAAAAGGCTCTAGGAAGTGATCCTGTCAATTACAGATTGGTAAGTCTAATGTCAGTACCAGACAAATTAATAGCAACTACAGTAAAGAATATAATTTTCAAACACATAGAAAAACAATTTGAGAAAAAGGCAAATCACACCTTATTAATCTGCTAGAATTCTTTGATTCAACAAACATGTGGACAAGGGGGATCCAGTGGACCTAGTGTACTTAGACTTCCAGAAAGTCTTTGACAAGGTCCCTCACCAAAGGCTCTAAGTTGCCATGGGGTAAGAGGGAATGTCCTTCCATGGACTGATAACTGGTTAAGAGACAGGAAACAAAGGGTAAGAATAAAAGGTCAGGTTTCAGAAAGGAGAGAAGTAACTAGCAGAGTCCCCAAACTGTCTTGGGACTGATACCGTTCAATTTACTTATAAATAATCTGAAGAAAGGGACAAATAGTGAGGTGGCAAAATTTGTACACGATACTCAACTGCTCAAGATAGGTAAGACCAAATCAGACTAAGAATCTTCAAAAAGATCTTCCCAAACTAAACGACTGGGTAACAAAATGGCAAATGAAATTTAATGTTGATAAATGTGAAGTAACGCACATTGGAAAAAAATAATCCCAACTATACATACAATGTGATGGGGACTAATTTAGCTACAACTACTCTAGAGAGAGATCTTGGAATCATTGTGGATAGTTCTCTCAAAACATCCACTCAGTGTGTAGAGGCAGTCAAAAAAGCCAATAGAACATTAGGAATCATTAACACAGGGATCGAGACTAAGACAGAGAATATCTTATTGCTTCTATATGAAACCATATGTACACAGCGTTCAGGATGTGGGTGTACTATGTGGTCACCTCATCTAAAAAAAAGATATTGGCATTGGAAAAAGTTCAGAACAGGGCAACAAAATTATTAGGGGTTTTTAATCTCTTCATATTGGACCCATTCCAAAGACTAGGACCTTTCATCTTAGAAAAAGAAGAGACTAATGGGGGAAGATGATAGAGGTCTATAAAATCATGACTGGTGTGGCAAAAGTGAATGAGGAAAAAATATGTACTTGTTACCATAATGAAAGAACTTGGAGTCACCAAATAAAATTAATAGGTAGCAGATTTAAAACAAATAAAAAGGAAGATTTTTCTTCACCCAGCACGCAATCAACTTGTGGAACTCCTTGCTAGAGGATGTTGTGAAAACCAGGACTTTACCAGGGTTCAAAAAAAGAACTAGATAGATTCATGGAGGTTAGGTCCATCAACATCTATTAGCCAGGATGGGTAGAAATGGTGTCCCTAGCCTCTGTTTGTCTGGAAAAGGGTGACAGGAGAGGGATCACGTGATGATTACCTGTTCTGTCCACTCCCCTGGGGCATCTGACATTAGCCCAGTATCCTGTCTTCCAACAGTGGCCAGATGGACCTTTGGTCTGACCCAGTATGGCCATTCTCATGTACCAGCAGCCAAGCCTGGAGAAGAAAGGTTGAGCTGAATTTTGTTGTTAGTATGCATTTTTTCCCCCCACTGTATGTGTCATGTGGTTTTTGGTGAAGGAAGTGTGGGACCAAAATTTCTTTCCTCAACATGTTCACTGCATCCTCATCTGAGACAATACTGAAACTTGACAACAAAAATTTGATTGGAACAAAATATTTGGCTTGTGTCTCAATTGATTATTTACATTTATAATTAGGGGTCCTTCTTGCTAGATGGATCAAGAACAGTGCTTTACAGTAAACTCATAATTCAAAGAATTCTTAACTGGTACTTTACAAATTAATTTGTAATCAATTAGTAACTCAGAACACCTTAACCACTGACCCTAAGATTGTAATATATGCCTGAGAGACTGGAAACTAGCTGCAAGGTAGAAAAAAACCCAAAACCAAAAAAAACCAGGTAAACAACAAGCTGTTTAGTTCCTCCAGCTTGGCTGCAAATGGATGGTTCTTTTATTTCCTGAATAAGAGCTTCTCCCATGATTTATTTTAAAAAAAGTGTTGCTGACAAATATCAAACATATTTACAAAACCCAGAGACGTAAACCTCAAAATAAACAGACCATTTTTATAGAAAGAGACAGGTCAGTTTTGAAACATGCCTTTTCCTTCTCTTTAAAAATTGAATTTGTTTCATATACTGTGTTTCTGATAACATCACAAAATGACTCCGCATGTCTAAAATTAACCTGCTCTTAGTAAAAAGAATTATTTACAATGGCACTACACTGGCTTTCTAGCCATAGCTATGAGGACTGACTTCCTTATATTAAGGAAAAACAAAGATGTTCAGAATTGAAATGAAACACTATTTCACCCAAAATCCATTTTGTTGGGGGTGGTTTCAATTTGCCTAAAATAAAATTGGTCATGATCCTCAAAAACATTTAATTTTTTTTTTCAGAATTGCCAGGGAAGTTTAAAAAATTTGAACAGTCACTATTTACATAGCCAAAGTAGGGGAAGAGTCTGTCACTGTAAACATATAGTGAAAGGGCAGAACTACACGTGCAGTCCAATTTCTTCTTTGTAAGACTGAATATAAGCATGAAAAGTGATACTAGTGAAGAGGGAATAAAGTTCAATCCTACCCTGCTCCAAAGAGCAATCATAAGAAACTGAAGAAATGATCTTTCAATGCCCTGTCCAGTCACAATATCTGAAGAAAATGGTGCTTTAAAAAAAAAAAAAAAAAAAGTGTAGTTTAGCAAACATGAATTGTAAACACCCCTTAATTGTTGATGCATTTAAAACCTTGATAATCCTTTCAGATCATCATCACATATGGAACATCATCAGCAAATGCTGTTGTGAAAGCGTCTATGAGAGTGTTAACATGATTGCAAAATCCCTTGAGACAACATAACTGAGCAAATGATTTAAAAAGCACTTTTTCCTCCCTTTGTAAACAGGGCAGAGGAATTAAGGAGCCTTAAAGATTATAATAGCTAACAATTTTAGAAGTTTGTATCCTTTGCATTGAAATTCTGGCTCTCATGTCATTTGAGTGGACACGAGTAATTAAGAGCCATTTACATTCCAACATTACCATGAGTGAGTTCTGTGCAGGAACTTTACAAGGTTTAGGTGTTCAGCAGAAAAGGCGCTGGTAGCAGTTGCCTGTGTTTAGATCTAGAGATTTGGGAGACTCCATTGTCAAGTTGTTCCTGCTGAGACCACAGGACTAAAAGCCCTATGCTGTACTTGCTAGCACCAGCCTCCAGCACATGCACTGCACTTCAGCACCCAATCATTCAAAGACACAGGTTGTACTGGGAAAGGCTGAGCAGTGCCCTCAAGCACACCAACCATTCTCCTTGTGTGGAGACAACATGTTCATCCTCTAGGAGATCTTGCATGAAATACTTTATGCTAGGGACAGTGTCTCATCTCATGCTAACTCAGGTGAAGATCAAAGAGCATATAAGAAAAGTGAGGTACCTACTTAGAGTTGGTGGCTGCTTTGTAACTATGACTATTACCAACTACCACTGTATCCATTTTAATCAGCTCTATGCAAAAGTATCTCACTCAGACTACCTAAAGAGTACTTAGTCCTGCCCCTGAATGCCACTTAACAAGTGTATCAACACAAGAAAGTATCTGGAATTTTAAAACTATGGGAGAGTGCATACTTCACAAAGAGTTGAATGTGTTAATATAAAAGTAAATGTTAGCAGTTATGTTTAGTGGTTACATTTACTTTAATGTCTAAGTAATGATACAATCTGGTCACAGATTGTGACTGAAATAGACCTCCCTGACTACTTCAGCTGTGGCTCTCAGCCCCCACGCTTTAAGGCCAGGACCCTGTGTGTCCCGTCCCGTCCCCCTCCCATGAACATACCTTAATTTTGTGTTTTACCATGACTATTCTGTGAATTTTGCTTAATTTCATATTGACAAAAATCTTATCCATATCTGTAAGTTGCCACATTTAACTGAACTGATTAAATGTCCCATGAGAACTTCTCATTATCATTACAGTGAGTATTCCATTTTAGTTTATTGCATTGTCACCTTATTTTGCTGTGTAATGCTCCTACTTCCAACTTTGGCAGTAGGAAGAAATCATAAAATTCCATTTATTCTCACTGACTATTCCTATTGCAGTAGCTGCTAACAGAAGCTACCAAGGTACCCTAACAGAACAATACAGGACATACCCAGATGGAGCACCAAGTGATATTCTTCCTATCACTGGAGAATAGCTGCAGATGGATAGGTAGAATATTTCCACTTATTCAATACCATATTTAGACTCTTTAGGGCCCTCCATGGATATCTATGGCTTATTTTTGCAGATATGCATGAGGATACAAAATTTGTATCTGCACAAGGCTTTAAGGATCTTCCCACGATCTCCATTATCCTCAATAACTCCAAGCACCCACGCAAGAAGTGAGCAGTTGCCTGCTCCCAGGTGACCTGCAGATTATCTTTGATCTACAGTGGCTATAACTGGAAGGGGAAATTCTTTGATACCCCCCCCCCCCCACTAGATTTTAATATGGTCAGCAGATAGAGAATCAACACTGGGAGCAGGCATTCTAAATATGAGGGGAAGAAAGTAACAAAACTCTGAAATTCTGTCATTAGCTCATCTGCTTGTCCAAGAGTCAGGGCCAGAAGCCATCTCTTGAGTCTGGGATATCGATATTGGAATATTGTCATCATGAAAAATAAAAAGGGAAATACAAGTTAAGAGTGAAATGCTAGATTTGTTGTTCCTCAACTTAAATTTATTTTTATCTGTAACATATACATATAAATTGCTATAGAACACTAGGTATTGTCCAGATAGTACAGGGTATTTGTTTTTATTGCAACATCTCAACTTTCTAGGATCACTGTGAATTAGCTTCCAGATATAGTAGGCTTCATAGTGTATAAAGGACTTCAATAAACTCAGAGTCTGTTATAGTCATGTTACCTTTGGGGAAAAAAAATGTTTCAGACCCTTCTCATTCAGAACACAAAAATAAAAAAGAGTCTATACTAAACTTTAAAGCATTAGATCAGCTCCAATTTAAGTTTGAGATGTAAGGGGACTGTTACCCCTTACTAAAACTCTGTGGGAGTTTTTGGTTTGCCAGCTCGCAGTATCTGAAGGGGAAGAGTTCATGAGACTGACTGACCCCAGAGACAATGGAAAGCAGCTAATACTCCAGCTCAGCCTGATTGACAGGTTGGACAGGCCAGTGAGGAAGGGGAGAGGCCAGGCCCCGTCCTCCCTGTGAGCTGGGATTGTTCTGGCTCTCTCTCTCTCTCTCTGAACAAACAAGCTGTGTGCAGAAGAGGTCCTGCAAAGACAGAGAGCTGAAAAGAGCAGTGCAAGCTGTATGAAGTCCTGCAAAAGGAACAGAGAGCTGAGACACTGCTAAGAGGAGTGCAAGCTGTGCTGAGGGGCAGTTTTTGCAGCAGCAGAGCCAGGCATACAGAGCACAAGGAATGCAGACCCTGTGTTGAGCAGCAGACTGGCAGGGCTCAGAGAGCAAAAAGGAACAGAGAAGCAACACAAGGAGCTGGAACTGGCCAAGCAGCACAGCCTGCAGCTGGATGTGGTGAGCACCTGGGACCAGCAAAGTGTGGGGAAAGGCTCTGGACTGGGAGAGGGGTCTGGCCACTTCGAGCTTGAAACTGTGTGGTCACTACCAGAGCTAGCGTGTCCAGCCTGTAGCCCCCCCCTGCAGCATATCCAGGGCCTCTAAGAAAGAGACTGTGGACTGTCCTTATACTCTGCAGGCTGCTATTTTGATGTCCCCGTGCTACAGAGCAGAGCTGTGTGTTCTCATTTAACCATTCTCATTTTTTCTTATTCTTTTCTCTTTAATCCGTTGTTGTTTAATAAATTGTATTTGCTTTGAACCTTATGAAGTGATCACTGGGCCAAGGCCTGCAGTGTAAAGAGAGCACCTTGGAGTGGGGACACCCTAACTCCTGCCCCTAGTGACTACAAGGTCGGGGATTAAGCCCCAGGAAACCTGGGCCCAGCCTTGTTGGGGTTTCAAGGGCTCTGCTACTCAGGAGAGTGGAGGGGGAGCCCTCAGGATCAGGGAGCCGTGGGGTAAAGGAAGTGGGAGCGGGGACTCAGATCCTTTCGCTGGTTCATTTCACCGGGGTGTATAGAAGCCAGGAAAGTTCCCCACAATAGCGGGACCATTCCCCCGCTTACAGCGAGTTCAAGTAAAAGGCAACTAAATCACAGGATTAAGAAAACACGCTGATATCCAGCAACCAAACTTTATCTGTAGGATATTTATATCTGTCAGTTTACCTTCAATGGTTTGTCTAATGAAGATACTGAAATTGCTATCATAATGCCCATCATCATCTACACTTACATAACATTTCCCTGTCTAGGGCTCCAAAGCATTCTGACAAACATTAACAAATTAGGCTTCTCAAGAGTCTTGAAACATAACAAATACTTAGCAAATGTAAATCTTCTAGCATTTCAATTGCTAAGCTTGACTGATTTCAAGCAGCGGAGTGTTCTATGAGTCACCAATTACTGTTAATTATTGCTCCTGAAGAGCAGAGAATAGACATTGCCCCTGCCTTTATGGACTGAAAGCTGCCAGTAACTTCAATCCATCAGTGACATTTAAACTCTACATTAAATACACATCAATGAAGAGAGAGACTCCCCAGTATATTTCCTAAAGTCAGGCTAAAGGAAGTTAATGAAAATGATTCTCATATCTGACATTCATTCTTCAGTGTTTCTATTAGGGTTCTAAAAACATGCAAAATAGTGGACACCACGTGCATTAAGCTAGGAACATATTGATTAGTGAACCTGGATATAGTCAATTTTGAAGTCTGTATTATTTTAGGGGCAAAAAGTTAAAATTAGTCAGCATTTTTCCTGCTGAATAAAGCCAAAATACTCTGCATTATATAAAATTATGGAGCATTGTTCAATCCTAATATTATGCAAATTAAATGGCTCAATATTTATCTTTTCTTAAATTAACCAAAACCCTACTGACAGTGGCGAGTTTCTTTCACTGACTTTTAGTCACAAATAGCATTGGTCATACAGAAGCAAGCATTTTCCAAGGATCCCAGACACAGCTCATGAAGAATTAGTGCTAGATTCTCTTCTCTGCCAAGCTAAACTTGCCAATATTTAATGCTATCCCAGGATGAAACCATACACCTATAGCTTCTGCCACTGTTCTTAACGAATCCTACACCTGTGCAGAATGTGGAATTTAGCCACACCCCCAGCTCATTCCTCCTCTGACCCATAAGTTAGTGCCTTTGTGGGAGGTGGTGGAGGAAGGGCCACCCTGAGGGCCAGAGTACAGGTGTGAGGGAGCACCCCATTTTACAATTACATTTTGGCAGGGGCACACAGGAGAGCTGAAACTCCCACATTCTATCACAAGTCACCTGTGTCATGACCAGGGAGGTCAACAGAATTGCCAGGCCCCCCGAGCAAGGTGGGGGTGCAACTCCACGCTCCTAGAAGTGGCAAATCCTCCAGCAGAAAGAGGGAACTGGAGACAGCCAACCCGCAGTGCTGCCCAAACTGTACCATGCCTCATCCCCGCCAACCCTAAGCGCCATCTGGAGGACACCACTGTCACATTATTGGATTTTATAATGATCAGATAGATCACAGCTACATCCACAGGAGGGAGGGGGTATTTTTGCCCCAAATTTGGTACAAAGTGGGCCGTGTGAGGTATCAAATGAAAGCTCATGTCCTATGTATGCTACTGACGTGCTTGTGTGATGTTTGTATGTGGAGTTATGAATAGGGACTCTGTGTTGGTACTGTGAATGTTTTGTCAGAGAGAGCAATGGCCTGGACTGCCTGCTGTAAGGAAGGAATGTCCAATGAAGGACTATGCTAACTAGCACGGCTTCAGGGACAATCACTCTCAGAGAGGCCAATACTCACCTGAGGAATGCAACTGGAAACCTGCAACCAGCCAGAGCATAATGGCAGCTGGCACGTGGAACAGAGATAGGTCACTCGACCATGTGACCAGCTCCAGCTTGGGAGGTACCAGGAAGGGATATAAAATGTCATGTGGTGCTCTCCATCTTGTCTTCAGTCTTGCTACTGATCCCAGATGCAGCCTTGCTAGGGACAAAGAGCTGGGAAGGACTGCTGACCCGTCCTAACACAGGATGTATACCAGAGACTTCTAAGCTAGCTGTTTGTACCATCTCTGCTAAGAGCCTGCATTAAGAACTTGGTGATTGGTACATGTAATGTATTCTCCTTAACCTTACTCTCAACTCAACCTTTTCTTTTGTTAATAAACCTTTAAATTCTAAAGGATTGGCACAGCGTGCTCTTGTGGGTAAGATTTAAAGTATAAATTGACCAGAGATCTATGACTGGTTCTTTGGGACCCGGAGGATTTGTTCGGGGTAGGTGAGATTGGGTCATAACACCCCTCACCTGTGTGTAGGCCCGGGGCTGATTGTGGCACAGGGAGAGCTGGAGTGTCTGAGGGGTTTTGCTGGTGAGGCTTCCTGCTGGCCATATTGGCAGCTGAAGTGCTCTGGGTAACTGGTTTGTGGCCTATTTGGAAAGGTCTCCAAGTCAAGGGCTGTAAATAGCCCTGATTTCGAGCAATTCACCCTGAGCAGACGTTCTCAGCGGTGGCCAGACCTGGCCTAGTCTGTCACAACCACATGGGGCTCCAATGGCATTTTAAAGGTCCCAGAGTGCCACCGCTGCAATGGTAGCAGCACTAGTAGTGGCTGGATCCCCAGGCCTTTTGAATTAGCAGGCCCTGGGGCAGTTTCCCCATTTGTCCCCTCTACCCTTCCCCACATCAACAGGCCTGGCCATGATAGGCAAGGGAAGACATTACCTTCCCAAGCCACCAGCCTGACCCCACCCATTCTCCACCCCCACAATGCCTACTGTAGGCATGCTGGGAGCAGAGTGTTGCTGACCCGAAACGCCTACCCTCCCTGTACTCCAGGGCCAGGGCCAAGGCAGCTTGGCTTGGGTTATGTGCTGCTCCTTCCCCCAATTACAGTGGTGGGGCTTGGGCAAAAGGAGCAGGGCTGGGTTGGGGACTTGCTTATCCCCAGCCTACCTTCATCCACCACCCATGCCTGGACCCTATAGAGGGGAAAGGTGCAATACCTGGAGCTCACAGATCCAGGAATTTCCCCTCCTAGCAGAAAGTTCTCTGCTGGCTGGAGTCAGTTTCTGACTTCCTTCCATCTCCTGATTAGTCCAAAGGGGTAGAAGCTTATTAGATACTGTAATCCAGTTCTTAGGCATCTATTTTTGCCTGCTATTCTCATAATGTAGAAGTCTCAAACTGGAGCTTAGTGGAGTATTTTTTCCTGCAAATACTAAATTCTGAAGCTTCTAAACTCTTAAAACTTTTCAAAATTTCTGACACAGATCCAAAGTGTGCTTTCAGAGACATCTATAAATCCAGAGCAACTTCATTGAAATCAGTGGAAGTACTTTAGATTTCACAATGATGTAGCTGAGATCAGAATCTGGACTTCAGCCTATACAAGTGCAGTGAAGCATGAAGTTTAAGTTACTTATTTTTACATTGCAACACACTGTTGAATGGTATTTCTTTATTAGCGCAGTAGCTACCACTATTATATTCTAACTGTGACACTTTTATTTTTAACTACTGTATTGTATCTCTGTGCGCCTTACAACTATTATACTAAAAGTGCAAAAGAACCTAATTAAACTGAGCTTTCAGGGCATGATGTGCATATTCCTACATGTGGATAGCACTCAGCATTTAATCAAATTACCTGCTCATGTCCCATAATGCCCATAATTTTATAAATACTGGAGACAATGTGTTTCTACCCCCAAGATCTTATGTTTAAAAACCAAACACACACCAAACCTGCCCCCCCCCCCAAAAAAAAACCCCACGCAAACACACACCAGGGAGACTAAAAAGGGAATTAGTCAGATGATCAGGTAGTTTGTTTTAAAAAGATATTTATTATGGCAAGATTGAAAGGTATTCAGGGATTCCTTGCACTCACGGAGCAGTATGATAATTAGAGCTGGGAAATTATTTTGGATGAAACTTTTCCACTCCCTGAAAAAAAATGCAGATTTGTCTCAAACATCTTAGTAAGTCATGTTAAATTTCCCAAATTGTTTCAATTAAAGTCCCCCCCCAAAAGAAGAGTCTGGAAAAAATATGAGTGTTCCGTATAAAAAGCTGAAACTAAACATTTTGATTCAAAGCAACTTTGTTTAAAATTTTACTTGCATTTTATTTTTCAAAAAGTTTGAAAACCCTACAAACATTAAGCGAACTTTTCATCAACCAAAATGAACTTCTCAACTTTATAGTTCGAAAGAAGATGCACAATTTACACTATGCAAATTGCATATCTTATTTTGATCTTATTTTACAATAGCTTATTTCATAATTTGGTGCTGTCTACACAGCGCCAAATTTTGAAATAATCCACTATTCCGAAACATCCCTTATTCCTCATGCAATGAGGTTTACAGGGATGTTGGAATAGTGAGCCCAAAATAACAGGCTTGTTCTTAAAATGAGGGCTACCTATTCCAGGATAGCTACACTCTGGAATCCCAAAAATAGCATTTCAGTGTAGATGTAGCCTCAGTGAGTATCACAGAAGAGGACAAGATGGCATATCAAAGCATTATGTGCACACATAATGAACACACATGAAAAAGACAAATCTAATTTTAGAACAGAAGGGGGATGGAGGGGGAAGGTAAATGTCTGTGAGCTAATATTAGAGGTGATAATTGGGGAAGCTATCTTTGTAATGGGTAAGAATTAGCATCTTTATTCAAATTTGAGTGTAAAGTGTGGAATTTAAACATGAATGACAGTTCAGAGGATTCTCTTTCAAGTGAAGTCTTAAAAGGTCTTTGAAGCAGGATGCAGGTAATCAACAAAGCTTCCGAAACAGCGCACAGACTGACATTATTCGCGAACGACAACAAGCGACAATCTCAGCCACCCTGAACACCATGCCATCCAGAGTCTCAAAAACAACCTGGACATTATAATCCAACCAGCTGACAAAAGGGGGTGCTGTGGTCATTATGAATAAGGCCAACTATAACCAGGAGGCAACCAGACAACTCTCCAACACCACATTTTACAAACCACTCTCCTCTGACCCCACCTCGGAATACCAAAAGAAACTACACTGTCTCCTTAAAAGCCTCCCTACAGCTACTCAGGAACAAATCCACACAAATACCTTCTGACCCCTGACCAGGATTGTTCTGCTTCCCAAAATCCATAAACCTGGACACCCTGGACGTCCCATCATCTCTGGTATCGGCATGCTCACTACTGGTTTATCCAGCTATGTAGACTCTTCTCAAACCCTATGCAACCAACACCCCCAGCTATCTCCGAGATACTACTGACTTCCTAAAGAAACTACAAAACATCGATAACCTCCCCAATAACACCATCCTTGCCACTATGCATGTAGAAGCTCTATACACCAACATCCCACATGAAAACGGATTACAAGCAATTAGAAACACTATCCCAGAGGACACCACTACCAACCTGATAGCAGACCTATGTAACTTTGTTCTCACCCACAATTATTTCCAGTTTGAGAACAACTTATACCTCCAGATCAGCGGCACAGCCATGGGTACATGCATGGCCCCACTGTATGCTAATATATTTATGGCTGACCTAGAACAACATTTCCTCAACTCCCATCCCCTTTTACCTCTTCTCTACTTACGCTACATCGATGACATCTTTATGACCTGGACGCATGGCCAAGAAACACTGGAGACATTCCACAGAGATTTTAACAACCTACACCCCACCATCACTCTCAGCCTGGACCATTCTACACAAGAGATCCATTTCCTGGACACGACAGTACAAATCAGCAATGGAAAATTAGACACCACTCTACAGAAAACCCACCAACTCATACAGTTACCTACATGCATCCAGCTCCCATCCAGAACACACTATACGACCCATCATCTATAGCCAAGCCCTTCGATACAACCGCATCTGCTCTAATCCCACTGACAGAGACCAGAAACTTCAGGATCTCTACCAAGCATTTATAAACCTCAACTACCCACCCGGAGAAATAAAAAAGCAAATTGAAAGAGCCAGATGAATACCTAGAAACCATCTACTTCAAGACAGACCCAAGAAAACCAACAATAGAACACCACTTGTCATCACCTACAGCCCCCAACTTAAACCTGTCCAACACATTATCAATAAACTACAGCCTATACTGGAACAGGATACCAAACTCCAAGAGGCTCTGGGAGACAGTCCCATAGACTCCTATAGACAACCACCTAACCTCAAGATGATTCTTAACAACCACAGGACATACCACACTAATACCAACCCTGGTACCTTCCCTTGCAACAAACCCTGTTGGCCAGCTTTGTCCACGTATTCACTCTGCTGATTCCATTATTGGACCTAACCGAGTTATAAGATCAAGAATACATATTCCTGAGCATCCAGAAATATTATTTATGCAATCATGTGCCAAAAGTGTCGTCTGCTATGTACATTGGACAAACGTCTCAGACACTTTGCCAAAGGATCAATGCCCACAAAACAGATATCAGACAGGATCACAAAGAAAACAGTTCCTTGCCATTTCAACCAGGAAGGACATTGTCTCAACGACTTGATTATCTGCATCCTGCTTTAAAGACCTTTTAAGATTTCACTTGAAAGGGAATCCTCTCAACTGTCATTCATGCTTAAATTCCACACTTTACACTCAAATTTGAATAAAGACGCTAATTATCTTACCCATTACAAAGATAGCTACCCCAATTATCACCTCTAATATCATTAGCTCAGACATTTACCTCCTCTCCCTCCCGCCGGCCCCCTTCTGTTCTGAAATTAGATTTGTCCTTTTCATGTGTGTTCATTTTCTTTAATTGTATCCTTTGGTATATATGGTTGTGACAATTTTCTTCCACTTCCTCAGATCAAATAGTGGGTCTGGCCCACGAAAGCTCATCACCTATTAAACCATCTTGCTAGTCTTTAAAGTGCTACACAGTCCTGTTTTTTGTTTCAGCTGCACCAGACTAACATGGCTACATTTCTACCACAACTCTGAGTAAGGTCTTTCAATCAGTTTTTCCACCCATCTCATGGTAAATTCATCTAGAGCCCATTTCCTGAGTTTGCTTATGAAAAGGTCATGAGAGACTTCATCAAAAGTAAGGATTTACCACATCTGTTTGCTTCCTAGGTCAATAATTCTGCCAAAGAAGAAAATTATGTTCATTTGGCATGATGTACTCTTGAGAATTCCATGTGGCTATTAGTCTATCTTTAAGCCCCTGGAGGGAGTTAATGAATGAATGTTTCATCATTTTGTTCTAGTGTCTTCCCAGTGATCAAAAGTTAGCTGATTGTTGTGTAATTCCCCCAGGTCCTCTTTGTTCTGCCTTTCAAATACAGCTGCCATATTTGCCCTTATCTAATGGTTTAGGATTTTATCTATCCTCCACGAGTTCTCAAAGATAATCTCTGATGATTCCAAGATTGCTTCAACTAGTTCCTTGAGTATCCAACAAGGAATTTCATTGGGCCCTACCACTTGAATGTCGTTAGCTTACTTAAATTTATATTAACCTGTTCTTTCCCTATTCTGGCTTGTGGTCCTTCTCCCTTAATATTAATTGTACTAATTATCTTGTCACCATTAACCTTTACAGCAAAGAACGAATTAAGTATCTCAGCCTTGTGTGTCATCTTTTATTAGCTCTCCTCAGCTATAGCCTTAGACTTCCCTCTGCCTTTCTTTCCTCACATAGTTAGGGCCTCTTCTTATTGCCTTTTAAGTTCCTTGTCAAGTTTAACTCATCTTGTGCATTTACCTCTGATTTGTCTCTACAGGTCGAATTGCTCAGAATGAGAACAAAAGAACAACTTGTCCATGTTTTCACTTTTTGTAGGTTTCAGTTTTGAAACAGACACATCTTACTATTCTTCCTATATTTCCTTTGCATTGGCATAGGCACAGCAGCCAACTGAGGAAAAAATACCAGCTCTCCTGAATACTCTCCCCACACCCCTAAACTACACAATTGTTACTTGGCAATTGTAAATGTCTTTATTAAGCATTTCACATTGTAGGCACCATATTGTTCTCAAGCCACACATACAATGTTAGCCTACACTAACAAGAGTTACATGCTTTGATTGCTGATATGGTGCTTTGTGATGATGCACTATACCATATTGTATTACAACTTTGATATACATGCAAAACAACCTTCAAATTGTTTTGGATGCACACTCCAGAGGCACTGTTTCCCAGATAAGTGGATGCATATTCGGTACTCTTATTAGTCCCAGTGTGCAAGAACGCAATTTAAAATTACACCTTTTTATTTTTCCTCTATATCTTCCTAATGCATATGAGGACATGGAATATAGTCACTTAATCTTTGAGGTTATATGACCTGAGTTTGAGTCCCCGCTCCAAGTCAGACAGAGGTCCTGAACCTGTATCTCCCACATCCAGATTCATGCTCTAAAGACTTAAGGTGGTGCCACTAGTACTGAGTGGGGGACAAAACTGATCTGCATAAGATCCCTAAATCCAGAAGAGTTTTTACAGCTGTGAATCCCAAATTCTAACCAGATTTCAGGGCTGGGGCCTAAACACCAACCACCTCCTTGACATTTTGTGCTGGCTGAGGCGGTTTCCCAGAGTACTGTTTTCAGTGAATCCCAACTGTCCCCATGCATTGTACATGGCACCTGGATGCCTATTCAGGGATAATGATTCTAGGGCACCAAAAAAGCCCCTAGAAGCTGAGCATTATAGCACTGAGCCTAAGACCAGTCTGTGCATCGAAATCTAGCAGATACCTGCACTCTTCCACATAAAAACTCACATTACCAGTTCTATTGGACATTATGAAATCTCTACTTTTATTATTTCATGTAATATTATTGTACACATTTTACCATGCTTCAACAGACCAAAAAGGCATCTTATGTACAAGTTACTGTTCATCACCAAATTCTAGGATTGTACAGTGTAGTGATGACTGGCCTGTAATATCACAGTAGTCCTTTAAAAAAAAAAAGTGAAGCATATTCCTTTATCTATTAATGGACATCTATCTTTCATAAACCCAAATGCCTCTAGTAACTTTAGTGCTTTGCTTATTTAAATTATGTATAGTACAAAAGAGGGAAGGCTTATTGAGAATCAACAATTGCCATTATTTCATAAAATCCAAAACACTTAAGTGATAGTTTCAGGCTCTGTTACAATTGCCAATTAGGACAACAAAATAGCAAAAAGCAAAGCTAGTAATATATGTCCAGCTTGCCCTGCTACTTTGACATCATTGATTTCTAAACCTTTTCCTGGTCACAAAAGAAAATTGTTAGTGCTCCCAAGTCAGCATATGTTTATAGTCACATTCTGAATCTTAATTGATTCTTAACTGGAAAAGGTACTAAAAAGATCTTGAGAAAAGCAAGTGAAAACAAATGAGTCACGAGGTGGACTACATACTTTACAATTTAGGGTTTTTTGCTAATTAAAGTATGTATATGCAGCTAACTAAAAAAAATTGGTAAAACTGGTTCCAGAATTCTAAGTTAAAAAGTGACATACTATGTCCAGAAGCTTTTGCAATTATAAATTAGACACAAATATTTCCAGTGACACACGAGAAAACCTAACCTCAGAATTAAGGAAGTGGTAACAGTGAAATACAAATCTATTTCTCACTGAGAACAAACAAGATATTAATTAAGGAGCAATCAGTTAAGTTTTGTAATCTTGGATACAGCAATTTTGAACTCTTGGGTTAGTTGTTCACATTATGCAAATAGAAGGCAGGTGCTCCATTTAAGCTGTCCTAAAAATTCTGGTGTAGTGGACTGTTGAGACAGTGGACCAAGATGACTTGTCCACAGGAAGCAGACTGTGATAGACTTAAGGATACATATGAAATTGTGGGTAAATACTTGACTTTGGGGTTCTCCTTAACTCACCAAGTTAAATACAACAATTTAAGGGGTTTTAATTTACTCTGGAAGTACTGGTACATCACCAGCATTATTATACATGTTAAAATCAAAACTTACCACATAATTTGGCAAACACTATTCAAATCCATCCCCAAGATATTTCGTTGCCTTACTGGCGCTGCCCACGATTATAGGTTTGACCTCTACTGCCTGCTTGAGTGCTGCAGAGGTAGGTGTTTGGCATGGTCCACGGTGTTTCCCTATCTGTGTGTACCTCAGACGGCCAGCCCCGATATATCTTTGGGCATTGGCCACCAACTCCTCGATCTTCGCCTGCAGGGCCAGTAAACCCTCCTCTAGGTACTTACTTCCGCCGTGCCACTCAGGATCTCATGTTAGGTTACTCATTACTGCCAAAGTGCAATAGAGCCGCATTCCATCAATGGTCAGGATCATCCAGCGAGGGGCTGTTATGCACACAGACGGATATGTAGAGGGGCAGGATGGAGTGATCTGTCTGGGTAGTCAAACACCAGTAGGTACCGTTCATTTGGACCAGCTCTATGTTTTTGTTTCTCTGAGACAACCACATCAAACCTAGGCAGATTTGTCATGATGTTAAATGGGCAGGTACATAAAATTTCCTTATCAAAGTGGGTGCAACAATCCCTGGGTATAGGGAGGCTCCCACACTTTCAAAATAAGCAATGCCCTCAACTCTATCTATATGCCCCTGCTTTGGTACAGGCAGGGAGGTTACTATTCTGATCTGATCTGATCTGAGGAATCCTCAGAGGGGCCAAAAACAAACTGTTATATTATGGCCTGTGCAGGTGGGCCTTTGGGTCCTCATGGATTCTCTACTTTCCCACTCCCATAAGTAGGCACGGGGGAGATGGGGACTCACCACCATAAGGGCTGGGTCGTCAAAGCTATCCTCCAACATTGCTCTTCTAATACCTTTAATTTAGTTCCATTAATTAACAATCCAATTAGTCTCTGGTCCAAATATCTGGTTAGGTCTAGTGAAGTGGACACAGAGCTGGACAGATCTTTCAAACGATTTAGGATCACTTGATTAGCTTGGCTGGTGTCTAGGCCATTACGGGCACTGGATTTTACTGCATCTACCAGCCTGGATTCTCATACAATTTCTGGGCTACGACATAAGTGTTGCTGACAGAGTTTCCAGGCCCAAACCAATCTGTGATGGTATCTGCTAAGCCCCGTCATTGCCTAATCAGGCACTTGCCAACTTGATTAGCCAGTCTAGCATACAGCTGGTCTATACCAGTGTGGAACATCACCAAGGTAAGGACCAGTGACAGGTGTCCTGGTTCTGGGACAGGGGTCTTTCACTGATGGACATAAGAGTCTCTATTCTCTGAGCTAAAAGCCAGCTAGCTCCTTTGGAACCAACGTTATTTCCTAGGAATAAAGCAAACCGTAAAAACAATCCCGCGCGGTTGTTTGGTACCAGCCTTATCAAAGTGAGGCCCGTTGGAATGTGGTTGCCAGGGGAACCAGGGTCACAGTAACTGCTGAAGCGTATGCTTCTCAGGCTGACCTAATGATTTGAGTTTGTCAGTTCTCGACAAGATACCATGGACTGCCTCAGTATACTCCTATAGTTCCTTTCTCTTGACTTTTTATGCTGTTCCTCAACCTCATGCTAAGAAAAAGCCAATGCACACTGGAATGTTGTTGGAGAATTGGAGTTGTGGGCATGCTTTAAAATTGTTTCAAGACTGCCCAAGGTTGCATCATTTTGAAGTCTTTTATCTATAAGACTATTGGAATTCTGAAAGGATAATGGGCCCCATGAAGAATCAAAACAAACAGAATGAGAAGGTCTCAGAGGTACCTATTAACATGGTAACTCTTGCCTCTACTGAGTTACCCATAAATAGTCTGTACAGGGAGCAGGAGGCGGAGGACTTCATGCAAGACAAACTCTTTGAATTTGGGAGATTAGTCCCCAGCTGGAAAGGCGCTCAGTCTGAGTATTGAGAACAGCAAGAGTCCTGAAGCTTCCAGTGGCATAAGATTCTATTTGATTCAAATCTTTAGTCAAATCAAGTTAAAAAAAAAAAAATCTCGGTGTAAATTCTATTTCTTTACTTTGATCTACTTCTCACTTAAAATCTATTTTTCTGCATTTAAACCTGTTTTATGTTTTACCTAAACAATTGTGGCTTTGATTCAAATGCTTAGGGAACGAAAGGCAGGAGTCAAAGATGACACCCAGTTTGTGGGCTGAGTGATGTTAAGGTTGTGAAAACCACCACCACCACCGGAGAAAATAGGTAGAGATGAAAAAAAAGAACATTGTTTTAGCCATAGTAAGATCATGCTGATGGCTAGACATTCATGAAAAGGTATCAGAGAGAGAAGGCATGATTTTAGTTTCAACAGATCATCTACCTCTACTTTAGATATTTAGCGCCAGGTTTAAAGTAAAGGTAGATCTGTGAGCTGTTTGGATAGAGATGATAGTTAAATTTGTGGTTTTTTTCTCTCATCCACAGCGGGGACCAAGTAGCGAGCCCCATGGAAACTTTACCGATAAAGATAGGAATAGGGAGCGATAAGGAAAATGAGGAATAATTAAGAAGGATAACCCAGGAGAGGATAAGATTTCAAGAAGAGGAGCATGGTTGACTATGTTCAAAATTGCAGACAAATCAAGGAGGAAAAAAGAGAATGTAGTATTGGCACAGAGATTAGGATAAAGTGACTTTGGTGAGAGAGATTTCAGTTGAATGCAAGAAGTAGAAGCCTGATAGAAGAGGTTCCACGTTTGCGATCAGGAAAAAGGAGAGAGTTGTAGTGGGAGGAAGGAAATGACAGTGTATTTTTTGCAATCGTCTGAAAAAAAAAAATCCAAGATCCCATACAGACAGCATAAGAGATAAATTATTTGAGGAATGAGCCAAACATGACAAAAAAGTGGTTAGGACTGTAGGTGTGAGATTCAATTCAATTGGAGAAGTAGAATTGTTTAGATAAGAAAGATAGAGCTGAAAGAGGAGAGAATGAGTTTGTAGCAGAGGAGATTAGTCAGAAGTGCTCCACGCACAAGAGCGGAGAATGCAGGGATGAGTCAGGATTCAGGGTTGGCAGAGCAGACCTTACATGGGAGAGAGGGATAGAAAAGTAAAAAGATCATGGGAATGAGAAACGGAGAGACTCAACCATAGTGACTGAGGGAAGAGGTCTGGTAAGCAGATGAGAAATCATTTGCACTGATGGAATGGAAGTCATGGAAAGGCTGAGACAAGAGACTGATGTGAGAGGTAGAGAGGCTAGCTGACAGAGCAGCAAGAGAACACATACTTTCAGTGACTGGTGAAGATCAGGTCAACAGGCCTTTTGTGACTAGGACAGTTGACCCAGGGCATCGTGTGGATCTTAGTTTATCACTCCCATGCTATCAGAAACCCATAACCAGGAAGTCATCTCCCAACTCCTCATGTAGATTATATTCAGATCACACAGCTTTTCCTGCCCAACAAGAGACTTAAGAAGCCCATTCTCCTGCTACTGCCTCATTGCATGAGCCCATGCACAGGACCATCCTTACCCATATGCAGAATATGCAGCTGCACAGGGCACATGAAAATTTGGGGTATCACTGTGTCTTAGGGTATGTCTACACTACAGAGAAGATGACAGAAGATCAAAGCTGCCACTGTCAATCTTCCAGGGTTTGAATTAAGGGATCTCATGAAAACAAACTGAAAGGGGCACTCCGGTCGATGTTGGTAGTCCTGCTTCCATGAGGAGTAAGGGTAGGTCTACACAGCAGCTTTATTTTGGAATAACTGACATTTCAAAATAACATCATGTGCGTCTACACAGCAAGCCACTGTTTCAAAATAAACTTGAGCTGGAGGTCTTCGACTCTTGTAACCCTCATTTTATGAGTAAGGGAAGTTGAAGGAAGAGCTGAATTAAGCTATTTCGCTTTAAGCTATGCAATTGACATAGCTTAACTTGCATAGCTTAATTCAACGTTTGCTCTGCTGTGTAGACGTGCCCTTAATGACCACCCTCCCCACCCTTCATTCTCTCTCTCCAGAGGAAACAGAACCACAGGACAGGGATAAGATCTAGTTAAAGTAAAAGTAAGAAAGCCTTCCAGAATACTGAACCTGTGAAAGAACTATTCAAGTGGTAAGGAAGCTATTTAACAGGCATTTGCCAACCCCAGGAACATACTGGCAGCTTGCGTTTACTGTTAGTCTAGGGGACCTTAGTTTAACTATGCTTTAGAAATATTACTATGTTGTTTAAGTTTTTTTTTTATCCCATCTAAGTCATCCCTCCCTGGGTTGCCATCGGGCATGAGGCACCAGGTTAAATAGTAATTCATAGGGCCCCATAAAGCCTAACGACAACCCTATGTCTAAGCACAAAAAAGCAACTATTTAAATAAGTACATTTTTACTTTATACAGTGTATAGACTTAACACTCTGTAGCACCAGCAGTATTTAAAGTTTTCTACAGTATTATTTTGCTCCTCCTTTTAGGTTTCTTTTCAGTCCTAGGTATTTTTACCAAGAAATCTTTCTGCCCATAAACAGCAAAGCTACTTTGTGGCTGCAACTTTTGCTTCAAACTTGCATTGGCCCCAAGGACTAGAAGAAGAGCCCGTGGATCCATCAAATTACTCATCTATTAACTCCTCTTCTGACTCACCTAGCATTCCAATAACTGATATACAGCAATCCCAGTAGGAACCATTCACTACAGCAGGCCTGGGCAAAATACAGCCTGCAGGCCGGCTATGGCCTGCCAAACCACTGGATCCAGCCCCAGATCCTGCAGGAGCCCCAGGCAGGCTCCCAGCTTGCATTGCCCCACCTGCATGCTGCTCAAACACCCACATCACAACTGCCTCCTCCACCCAAATGTCCTCCTTTATCCCAAGCTCCCTTCTGCACCTAACTTCCATCCCAGACCCCACACCTGTTCCATTAATATCATGGAAGAGTGCAGCCCTCAACCACTTTCCAAATTCTTGAAGTGGCCCTCCATCAAACATTATTGCCCACCCCTGCACCAGTGTCTAATTCTGACTATTCAGCCAGAACGACACCACATATTCCTTTACACAAACACCTACATTTGAGAACCAGAATCTTCCAACTCTGCCTACATATCCGGAACCTTTAGCCTTGTGTTCAGAGATCATATACTACTTCTGGTTTTTTTGATCAAACTGAGGATATAGGGTTTAAATCCAGGTCTACAGCATTTATTGGAGATTATTAATGGACAGACAAATCCAGTGCTTATTTGTTTCTCCTAATAAGTCTAGGAAAATCTTTTATTTTCTTATGATATTGGAATATTGAAAGTGTCCCATGACAAAGTTAAGTGTTCTGTAATCTAGAAGGAATTTCCTATTAAACCGAAAAAAAGTTATCCTCTTCCATTGGCATCTCAGAAGAGAGCTTTAAACAATATTCAATCCTTCAACCAAATCTTTCAGAGAGATGACTATTGTCAGTTACTGCTCTTTCCAATGATGGTTTTCCTAGGTTAGCTACATATTAGCTAAAACTTAGAACTCCCCTAAGGGTAAGATTCTCCTCTGAATCTGCTAATTGTATTGTAGATTCTTTAACTCAATTAGACTTAGTGTGTAAAATCTGATAACATTGACTGTCGTAGCTCTAAGAAACCTTTGGCTAAAAACCATCAGTTGAGGTTTTTCCCTCTGTGCAACATTCCATTTTAAAAGGAAAATGTAAGTGCAAAATGTAGATCCATTAACAGTCTACTGTTCTTATGAAAATTAAAATCAATTTAGAATTGCTCCTTCAGTTCATGATCACTCTGTATATGGGCAGTGGGCTGCAGAAAACAGTAGAATTAGCTTTTTAATTGAGGACAAGGACTAAGATTTAAGAGGAGAGTTATTTATTATCTCATTTCTGAGATCCATTTTGCTTTCTACTTGGGAGAAACAATGATTAAATTGTAACAGGAATAGCAGAAGAGGTAATGTTTGCAGCTCTCAAAGCTTTGTCAATTTCTTGGTTAATGCATGAAGAATTCTAGGACTGCAGATACCACGTTCAACATTTTCAGAAAGACCTTGGCAAACTCAATACATTAAGCCTAGGGATGTGACAATTTGTCTAAGGTGAAACCAAATTCATATCTGCAGACCAGGAAGACGCGGAGCAAAGCCGCTGCCCGAGCCCCCCCTGCCCCCGCGGCTTTGCAAAGCCTCGGGGAAGCCGGCAGCGAGGCAGAGTTGCCCTGCCTCGGGCTTCCTGGAATCAGCTGCTGATCACTTTCAGCAGCGGCTGACTTGGGGACGCTTGGGGTTCTTAAGTTGATTCTGTATGTAAGTCAGAACTGGCGGTCAGTTTCAGCAGTGGCTGAATCTGGACGCCAGTTCCGACTTACATACAGATTCAACTTAAGAACAAACCTACAGTCCCTATCTTGTACGTAAGCCGGGGACTGCCTGTATACACAAATCCCCATCCTGAAAAAGGGACAGTGCATCTCCAACTGCTTCAATGGAGAGCTCTCCAAGGCATTAAGCAACCCTCTGGATCAGGATTATACAAGATATGAGGTCATCTAAAGCTAGTAATATTAAAAGGAGGATAAAAATCTGAAGTGTCAATTTCCCCAAATATAGACTTGAAGTTCAAACATTTTAGCAACTTACAATCAAATAGTTGACAGTAACTGTGCAGTCTGAAATAGCTTCTCTGTTGGACAAATATTATTCAACTCCTTCAAAAATATTTAAATCCTCCTAAACTCTTGGGATTTGTTTATCTGTTAAAAAAGCCCCAATTGTTGCACAATGCTTCAGGAGGATATGTAAACAAAAAATACTGGCCCTGGAGTTTGAAGAAAATAGATTAAGAATCAGTTGAATTATTCAGTGATTTTATCCTCCCTCCTCCCCCCCCCATTTTCTGACAATTATTTGCAAATAGAACAAATTAGAATAATCTCTCTTCGTATGATTAATAGACATTAAATAAGGATATTTAGCCTATCAATTGTAAGTAAATCCATTGTGTTGGATTTTTTTAAAACTATAGCTGTGAGATTACTTGGTATTTTTTTCTACTCTCTGATGACCCAACCTTTATAAACCATTTCTACCTTACCTGAGGCAAATGAAATTTTGGCTAGAGACTCTGAAGAACTGTAGGGACAGAACTGCTCTTCTTTGAATTTTCACACAAAGTATTTATTACTTGTATTGTAACAACATTTAGGAGCTCCAGTCATGGTCCAGGATACCTTTGTATAAACATATATAAGGGAATAGAGAGAAACTCTCTTTGCCCAAAAAATAAGGCGGGGGAAGAAAGGAGGAGTACACAAAGTTTTATTAAAAGCTATATGTTGCTAAAATGGTCACACATTTTGAACTGTTTATTCAGTTCATTGACCGCTCTGACATTCACAGAGCCTCCAATTAGTTCAGGTGGAGGACAGCTCAATGTAGAATCCCATAGCCTAGGTCTGAGGGTTAATACTACAACCAGTTGGGTGAAGGTAGCAGAGAGCTGAAGGGACTACAGTACCAGTGACCTTTAACATTTGAAAATCATTTGAAAATTTAATTTGCTGTGTATGATCTGGTAAAATGAGTGTGGCAACACCGTATAAAAAGTTATGAGATTCTACTGTATGATAAAGCATATTCCAAATCTGGGGAAGGAGCCATGAATAGCAAACTGACACCTTGGCCAGATGTCATCTAAATCAAGTGGACCGTCACCTAGTTAAGTGGCCATTCTATGGCAGGGAAGAGGGTGTGAACGCAAAATGTATATCTTGGCAAAGAAACATTGGGGGTTCACTCCCATTCACATGGATCGTCTTCTGAAGCCCAGCTGGAGAGAATTCTCAGAAGGAGAGAGAGAGAAAGTATAAGAATGGGGAACAGATGTCCCAAAAATATTCCTCCCTTACTCTTAGTCCACAGCAGCCCTAATACCGGAGGAACAAAAACAAATAAAAAAAGCTCTGACAAAGGAATTCAGACAGTTAGATTGCTGAAGCATATGGGGAGAGAACTGCTTTGGACTGTTAAGCTTTATACGCGTGGTATTATGTGCATTTTACTTGTTTCCTTGTGACCAGTTCTGACTTATGCCTCACTGTAACCGTTTGAAATATTTCTGTAGTTAATAAACCTGTTTCATTGAGGCTACCGTGTTTTGACTATAGTGTCTGTGAAACTCAGTAATAAGATGGAGGGGTGCCTGCACACGCGTGCGCGCGCACACACACACACACACACACACACACACACACACACACACACACACACACACACACACACACACACACACACACCTTATTACTAACTGCTAAAACGACAGACTTTATATTAGAGAATGTGAAAAGGAGAGGGCTGGTCATTACAAGATGCGCATTTCTTGGGGAAGTCTAGGAATGGAAATTTGCGAGCCATAAAGCTCGCACAGTGTAGCTGGGAGTGCAATAGGTTGTATGAGAGCAGACCAGGAACGGTAGCTCCCCTAGCAAAGCAGTGCTACTGCACCCCAGGCTGGAGAACTGAAGGGACACAGCTGTTCAACACAACAAATTGTACCCTAGGTAACTTCACATTCCTACAAACATTCTTTGCAAGATCCTAGGTTAGTAGGGAAAAAAAAATCACTCAGGCACAGAAAAAGCAGATTGGCAGAACCTCTGAAATGGAAAAAGAACAGATATGCCCTCAGACTCCAGTGACACAAAGCTAAAGGAATTTACATCCATTTAAACAAGGCTGTACATGCACTGAAATCTCTAGACCAGGAGGAAGTACTGGTATGAGCAAGGGAGGAAGGTTTCACAAGCAAGAGGGATCAAATCTGATATAAATGCCAATTTCTACATAGCCGCTCCAAGCAGAATCAAGTCCAGAATATTCTGCTATATCCATTAACTAATCAGATATAATAGTAGAGAAAAAAAATGCACCCAAGACACTTGCCTCATGCCAACCCTTTAGACTGGGGCCTCCAAGTTGCAGGAGGATTCCAACACTGCAAATACAGGTTGAACCTCTCTCAAGTGGGACTGCCTGGTCCAGCAACATCCATGGTCCAGATGCTCCATGACCACAGATGTTTCTGGACCAGAGACCCAGCTGAGGGCCAGAGGCAGGAACCCTGTGGGGGCTGGGAACCCAGCCAGCCTGGCTGCAGGGAGGCCCGTAGCTGGAAGCCCTACCATGGGAGTCTAGCTAAGCTGATAGCAGAGCAGCTGGAATGCAAGCAGGCTCCAGCAAGATAGTGGTCTTCTGTGGTGGGGCTGGGAGCCCCAGAAGCAGGACCGCAAGCTGCCAGAGCAGGGCTGGCAGGGCCAGGGAGCCCTGGCAGTGGGGCTGGTTCTGCCCCAGTAAGGCTGGAAGGATTTGAAACCCCAGCTGCTAAGCAATGATCTTCTGCACTGGGGGGGGGGGGGGAGGGGGAAGAGAGAAGAGGGAAGTACTGGCAATGGGACTGTGGGCTGGCTGAGCCGCTGCTGCTGCAGCAGGGAGAGCCAGCAATAGGACAGTGGTTTGCTGCAGCAGAGCTGAAAGCTCCAGCAACAGGACCGTGGGATGCTAAGGTAGGGCAGCGGGGCTGGTAGTGCACAGAGAGCTGGCCGGGAGGCGAGAACAGGAGCTGGGCTGGGGTGCCCATGGTGGAGGGGCCAGAAAGGACCTCCTGTGGTCCAGCAAAATCCCTCCTTTGAGGCTATTCGGATCCAAGGGTGCTGGACCCAACAGGTCCAACCAGTACTGCAGGGGCCAGTTCTAAGGGTTGCCTCCGAGTACCCTCTTGCAAGCTCTTTTGGGGGCAGTGAGAACATGTTGTGCTGTACCCTCTGAGATGCCTTGGCTCTGCCCACCATCTCACCCTAAGCTTTTTACTTGTAACAATATGGCAAGGGTGATTAAGTGGAAGGCACATTAGGAGATACCCTGCATAGACTAGATTGATGCACAGCGACTGATGGACAGCAGTCATGATTATCCCACAGGGAAAGCACATTTAATCATAGTACATTATAGGTTCTAGATACAATGTGCTCTCCTAAAAGACTGCAATTGGTATCAAGAAATGGGCCTGCACAGACGAGCTTTTCCTCTGGGAAATCAAAGAGGTGCAGTTCAGACCATCAGCTAGAATGTGTATCTAACCTACTACATGACATTCCTGCACATCTACAGAATGCAGTTAGGACCACTGAAATATCATCTGCAATTCATTCCACAATCTAGTGCTCCTAGGGCAGGCCATTCTACTTGCCCACATATACCATGTACAACAAGTTTAGTACAGGACTGTCTAAACTTATCCATCTGTGCCAATAAGCAAAACACCTTCACAAGTGCTTTAAAGTACAAGTGGAGTCGGGATTAACCGACACCTGGTAATCCGACAAAGTCCCCGGGAGCTGCAGGGTCAGATACAGCGCGGGCTGAGAGAACGGCCCCACTTGCTGCCCTGTTGCTCTGTAGGAGCAGCTGCTGCCGCTCCTGCCAGGGACGAAGTGGCCCCAGCAGAAGCGGCAGCAGCAGCAAGGGAACAGCTGATGCTGCTCTGCCGGGGACACTTTGTCCCGGCAGGAGTGGCATCGACTGTTCCGTTACTCTTTACAGTAGAGTCCGTATCATCCAACATATTCAGTAATCCAACCATGTGTCAGTCCCGTTTAGGTCGGATGATAGGGCCTCTACTGTATTGTCACATTGCTCAAATCCTGGGCTGAACACAGGCCAACCAGGTCTGAAGATCAGAGAAGAGATTAGTTTAAATTGAGATGAAAAAAAAAGAAGAAAAAAAAACCCCAAAAAAACCTAACACCACTTGTCACATTTGATAACCTATATTCAGGGACAAGTTCCAGATGCACAAAATTCTAAAATATTGATGCTATGCACATTAATTTTTACTTTTTTGAATATAAATATCAAATATAAATATCAAAAATAAGAGGGAGAAAACTTGCCAGCGAGACATATGCCAAATCATTATGAGCATCAAATTGTATATCATATTTAAAAATAAGATAAAACAAAGATGTCTGCAATTATGTAGGAGCAAATTAATCAAAGCATCTGTTGCACATCAAGACACTAACTGCTACTGGAGCAATGCCAATGGTTTAAATTTTTGCCTGAATCTTTCCTCAGCTTATTATTGAGAGAAAGAAAAGTTTCATGTGTGTTGAAATGCAGAGTGGACTGCATTCCCAATAACTAGATCTGATGTTTAAAAAAAAAAATGTACGTAAACTGCACCATTACTAGATCACATTTAGCATAAATATATTATAACTTGTAAAAATGCCAACTGACATAATAAAATGTATCCATTTTATACTACAAATATTCTAACTACAATTCCTGTATTGTTTGTGTGAACACGGGCCCCAGACCTGCTCAACAGGCTTTTCAGAAGATATTTCAAAAGGATGGTAGGATTTAGTTACAGGAGATCTGCCTGAATAGCTTTCTAATACTGTTTTCGGAGTTAAAACACTTTCTGGCAAAACTGCTTTTAAATAACACTAGCTTCTTCAATCTTTGCTTTTCCTTCTTTTCACAAAAATAGTTTCTTCTTCTTTTGATTATTTTAAATGCTTCATTTTAACAGATGTACTTCATACCACCTACAATACTGTCTGCTGAATTTCATATGCAATGCAATACAAAGGTAATATAAATCATTTGCTTAGATGAAACTGCAGTATTCATGGACAGGAGAATTCTTCCTATCCATCTGCTTTCTGCCCAAAGAAAAAGGGTACAGCATCAAAATAAGTATGCAAGCAATACGGGGCATCTCATGCACAGTATGCTATACAAAGATTTAGCTTCCAGTCAGGCCCTATCAGAGGGGAAGCCAGGAGGGCCATTTGGCCCGGGCCTGAGGAGAAAGAGGGGGCTCAAATTCTGACATTTTTGTACCAGCTCATTTCCATTTAACACACACCTTGCAGGTATATATATATATAAAAAAAAAACAACAACAAAAGCAGCTACATATACCTGCAAAAAACTGATTTTAATCATTGGGGGGGAATTCAGGCCTTCACCAACTTTTCAGTCACATCCACATTTTTATCTCCATGACTGGAGAGTCTTCTGTAATTAATGAGTCTATGTTATGAAATGCTGTTGATAGTCTTTATATAGTTCACAGGTTTTGAAAGTCATAATTAATTCTATTACCGTAAAGTGAGTTTGCTTGGTTTGAGGGGGAATTTAACCTTTAAATTAGATGTTTGTCTCCTCATAGGAGACTTTCATATTCCTGTTTTTTTCTTATGTGCCTTTGTATACAATAATCATATCAGGCTCAGCTGATATGTATATTATTCAAACCCCAGAATTGAAAAGTTACAGAATTCCAGAGGTTACAGAATATTCTGTCAGGGAAAACCTGCATAATAATTATAATGTGTGGAGAAATTCCAGTGGCATATTCAATTGATTTGAAGAGGCTTAGTTTTCATTGTGCTTTTCCATAATTATGGAACTTTGATATTTTTCCCTAGTATTTTCCAAAAATCTGCCCTCTGATTTAGTTGTCAAATGGATAATATTAAAAAAAGCAAGATGTTTGCTTACAAGAAGCAAGTCATGGTACATAGATGTGCCCTTCAAATATATAAATTTTTAATGTTGCCTTTCTTTCCAAAAGCAATAGGTGAATCTGCCCTTTTAAAAATTTATTTATTTATTGAGAGTTGATTTATTGGGGGGGGGGGGTTATTGTTGGCATTTGTTACTAAGTTTAAGAAGAATTTTATAAGACTTTTAATAAATGTTATTTGAGTAACTGTTAAGACAACAGCAGAAGAGAAAAGTAAATCACTCATTTTGTTCCATATTCAAATTATGTAAAAGTCAACTTGAAATGTATCATAGCAAGTTAACCTCATTTGCGAAAATCCACTCCAATATTGTTCTCTTTTTGCAGTTACTAGCTTTGTTGCATTTTCCATTCATGACCTGAAGAAGCTTTCAAGCTCTTCTCTCTCCCACCAAGAGTAGTTAGTTCAATAAAAGATATTATTTCACCAGCCTTATGTCTTTAAAGTCCACCATTTCATTCCATTAATATTTAGGTTAATATTTCAATAGAAGAAACTGTTCTTTGAATTTGACTTGCATAACTGTTAAGCTATATACTAAGAATTGCTTTTATTCAGCAGACATACCAGACAACACTCCCCCCCGTTGAGTGACCGATTCTGTATTCTTAGTCTCTTCAGCAATGAAACAAAGAAAACTGGAAGGGAAGTCATAATCTCTGATCTCTCTCATAGTTCTCAACTGGTATATTTAAAGTGTCATTCCTGGAAGAGTTAGGATGGGTATACAAACACGCATTCCTCCTATTTTTTTAACTAGATACTCAAGCTTTCAAATTCAGAACAAGATCCATATTTAAAATAGGACTACGCTACAAAATTGGGTCAAGCTAACTTACATCAACATACATTAATGAGCCAAGTGTGCGCACACACTTGATTCATTGTGTCAGTAGTGCACATGCACCACATAAGTGATGTACATAAGAAAATCCATTCCACTCAGGGATGGGGAAAATTAGAGGGTACACCAGGAATGCTTGTATCTATTGTACTGTCAGCATGGAGCACGGCAGGACAGCTCCTGAAAGCCAGTAACTATTGACATAAGCATTGTGGTGTACATACTCGTTTACAATCGACCAGGACACTATACTTCTTGGAGAAGTGATGTTACTAAACCTGCTTAGAGAGGCACTCACATCAGCGGACCCCAATTTAACTGAAGGCACTTCCATAGTTAGGTAGCTTACGTAGCCTTCATCTTGTAGGCTCCAGGCTTACAACACAACCTTTATGATGTCAGGACAATTTCTAGTTTGAAGGGCTTTTTTTAATATATCTTCAATTCTATGCCTCTCCCATATTGCCTCCTCTGGCGTATAAAGTTGACAATATTTTGATTTTTAAATGAGGGATACATGTGAAAGGAGAAAGATAAGTAAATCAGGGCTAAACTATAATCCCTTTTAGATTCCCGATGGTGTATTTCTTTTAACTCATTCAAATAGGCTTTGATCACTATCAGGTATTTTGCTGCACCTACTGAAACATTTTACTCCAAGGGAAAAAAATATATATATATATATATATATATATATATATATATATATATATATATATATATATAACACCTCAAAGATTATAGAGCTATGCAGGATGTATTTAATATCAGAAATCTGGCAAAAATTAAGGTTAAATGTTAGAAAAAATCTCCTTTGCATTTTGGTCATGCACAGCTCATCTAAAAACATGTCTTAGTCTCTTGTTAGAAACATTAAGCAATGTTAAATGTTGGCAACATGTATTAATTAAAAAAAAATCAGTGCTAAGAAGTTAGACAGTAGAGCTTTTTCAATGCTACTTGTTGATGCAAGGTCTTGTCAGGGCATCTATTAAGCGGGGGGGGGGGCGGATATCAGACTTAATTGCACCATGACCCCCTTATGACAATAAAAATTACTACATAACCCTGGAAGGAGGGACTGAAGCTGAGCCCACCCAACCTCTGCTACCCTGGAATGAGACAAAGATGCAGCCCTAGTGCAGCCCCAGACAGAGGCCAATAACCTGGGCCCTACTGCATGGGGTTAAAGCCCTCAGGCTTCAGCCCCTGGCAATGGAGCTCAGAATGTATATGACCCTGGGCCCCAGCAAGTCTAAGCCAACCCTAGTGACCCCAGTAAAAGGGGATCAAGACCCACTCTGGGGTCCGACACAGTTTGAGAACTGCTCCATCAAGCCAGTTTATTTTCTTGTCCTGTTAAGCCAACACACTCAGTTTCCAATTAATTGATTCTACAGTTATGCAACAAAATAGATACTAGTAATAAGATCATTATTAATCAGTAAATATGCAATTCATTTTCATTAACACACAGCTGCAAAACCAGTATAGCTAGTTGTAACCAGCCGTTCCCCTGGCAGGATAAGTATCTCTAACATACAAGATTAGCTGTTCATCTTATTTTATCTTCTCCCACAGATAAATGGCAACTTTTGAGACAGATCATCTCCCACCCACCCCTATATCTTTAGCAGAGCATCAATAACTTCCTACCTTCAACAGTCAAGACACAGAAACTTCACATTTACAGTAACTGATATTCTGACATGAATTAACTTAGGAAACACTTCAGGACATCTGTACAGTGAACATTCCTAAGCCGTTAGATCTGATCACAAGGCTCAGTAGGATGTCCATCCAGATTGCCTAAATGGTTAAACAACTTTAAAAACTTATTCTACAGTGCATGTAGCTGGTAATAGAAAGCATACATGCATGGTACTAGTAGTATGGTATGATCTCATTAGGTGGCTATGACACCTACACACAGTCTGATCATTAGTATAACAGGTGCAATTAGCTTTCTAATCTGTATTAATAAAAACTGCATAATTTGAAAAAAATATTCAACTGTATCCTATAAAAAAAACTCTGCCTCCAGGATATTAAATTTTTAAATGGTTGTATAAGCAGTTTATACCTACACACATCCACATTTGCAACAACAGATTGTTCTGCGATTGTATCCATGGAGAAGATGATAAAGTTAGAAAGAAATTAAGTTGCCAGTGAAAAATGTTGATGTTATAATAGTTACGGTGCAGTGAGATTACCACTATGCGAGTCCAAAAAAATTCTCAGCTCAAGGCTCAAAATGCCTTAGCCATACTCTCATACAATGTTGCAATTGCTTAGTAAGCACCCTGAAAGGGGGTGGAGGAAGAAATGGCCTAGAAGCAGACTTCTTTATGTTGTATTGAACTTGCACAGCTTGTATTTTCAGTATGAAATTATTTTATAGCAATGACCAGGGATGTAAAATCCCATTTAAAATTTTAATGGATTAAGCTGTTGAACCAGTTAACTGCCCCCTTCCCCCACCACATAGTGGGCCGGGTCAGGTTAGAGCAGTCCCCTTCCCCAGTGCGCCGTGGTGGGCCCAGCTGGGCTGGAGCGGCCCATCTCCCATGGCACTCTGTGGGCAGGGGCAGAAGGGTCTGTTCCAGCCCAGGCAAAAAGCGGTTAATGGTCAGCATCACCTGCAAAGTGTAATGTTTATCAGATAATTTATAGCCCACCCATGTACTTAGAAAATAATCCAGTCTGGATGCACACAAGATATTCCCATTCACGTCATCAGTTCTGCATGCATCAAGAAGAATATGCCACTCCAGTTGCATTCCCAAGCCGGAAGAATCGTAGTATGGCCACTGCAGTATTTTTTTTTAAACTTTTCTATTAGAGATTCCTCCAACTATTGACCAGTGCATTAATTTTTTGAAAGGCAACATAAACATTGCTTTGAACCAACATGTTCTTTCTGAGCAGCATTTTTCCATGTTCCCCTGCCTAGTACACTATAGCCAACTGCTTATCACACAATAAGTGTTTGTGGACTGTAATTAGGCTGACTCCATATCTCATGCTCATTACATACTACTGACACAAAATAAAAAAAAAAACATTTTGTGGCCTTTGGTGTCTATGTAAATGAAGGGCCATATCTGGGTACTTTGCTTGAATTAAGGCAACCAAACTAAGGGTTAACATTTTAAAGTGTTTATTGACTTTGGATTTTCAGACCAAGACTCATTAATAGGGGGACAAGTTTCATCCATCCTCCTGAATAAAAAGCACCACTTTTTTAAAAAGTCACCTGCTTAAAAATTTAGACACCCAAATACATGTTGAATGTCTCTAGTCTAGCACTCTCTGGGCTGGCAACACCCATGGTATGGCAAAATTTTAGTTAGCCAAATGCCCACTTATCAGGGGTGTGGCCAGATTTCCTGCAGTCCCATAAAGTTTGTTTACAGCTACCAGTAGGGTTGCCAGGTGTCCGGTTTTGAACTGGACAGTCCAGTATTTGAGCTTTCTGTTTAGGGAAAAACAATTGAGAAAATATAAATGTCCGGTATTTTCTAAATAAGATGTAATGTAGATTGTGATGTCATGTCAAGTGTGTCCGGTATTTTTGTTGAAGCCATCTGGCAACCCTAGCTACCAGTCCTGGCTGTCACTGTTCTATGCTGTTAGTTAACTCTAATGTACTCCTAAACGTCTTGTTAAAGCCCAGTAAGCAGTGAAAATGTTGGTAATACTGCTAAACAATATTGACCTCCTGTGGTTCAGTAAATTCTCTGGTTTGGCTTGGGTCAGGCCCCAACGGTGCTGGACTAGAGAGGTTCAACCTGTACCTCTAATCACTTTTTGAAGTCTCATCCATTGAATTGAACACTATTATCCCACTTTAAAAAATAAATTTCCATCTCCTCTTGATGCAATACAATAAGGCAATTGCTTTAATTCCAACTTGGAAAGAGACTGCATACACACCATCTCACTAAGTTAAATTGGATGCTTCGATGTTTACCTAACTTATATCATTGCAGAATTAACAAAGTGGGGAGTCATTTCTCCTAGAAAACTCAACTAAATCTCATTGCTCAATAAAAGATCCTCAAGGCCTATCCAAGAGGTCCTGACATACTGGGAAAAAAATTCAAAAATACTCGAATTAAAACTTGCCAGTTTTCCCTACCATGTTTGTAAAGTTACTAAAGCTATGTGTTATAACAAGGTTGGCCTCCCTCCTACAGCTCTCTTTTGATCCTACAGAGAAACCAGAAAGCTAAATTCAGTAATGACTTGCCTTCCATATAACCCACTGAAGTCCTTAAACCAAAAGTTCTGGTCTCAGCGCCACTGATACATTCTTCAGAACTATTCAGCTCAGAATCTAACCCATTAACTTCAAAAAGAGCTGGCGATCAAACATGTCAGCACAGAATTTGATGGAACAATTTCCGATTAGCTCATTAGTAATACAGGATGATTTATTCTAGAATCAAATTGAAGTAAAAAAAGCAATAAAAGAGCGAGAAGGCAATCATACAAACTTTACAGTAGGTGTAAAGAGACTATAAATGGCCCAAAAAAAAAAAAAAAAAAAAAAAAATTTGGGCAAATCACAGCTTTGGGTCACAGACCAATTGAGAATTCAGTCAAATTAATTCACACACAGGTTAAGGAACAGCAAGTCAATGTTTATGCTTAAATACGGATAATAATAAAAAAAGCATATAAACAGACAACATTCAGGAAATTGTTATGAACCAAATATATATATATATATATACACACACACACACACACACACACACGGTTGCCAGGTGTCTGGTATTCTACCAGACAGTCCAGTATAAAAATCAGAATACCGGACATGTGCAATGGCCGGTATTTTCAGATTTTTCCGGCTGCACACTGGACAGAAGCCTGGCATGGGCAGGGCGAGAGGCTGGAAGGTGGGGCCACAATCATTGTTAAGAGCCTGTGATTGCGCAGAAGCCTGGTGGGGGCTAGGGGGGGGCATGGACTCCCAGCCACTTCCCCCACCAAGCTTCTGCGCAAACACAGGCTCCCGGCACCAATCGTGGCCCAGCCTCCCAGCCTAAGAATCCCAGCTGGGAGGCAGGCCCACGATCGCTGCTCTGGGCACATCAGAAGCCTAGCTGTGGGGTGGGGGGGGTGTAACGCGGGGGACTAACTGGGAGGTGGGGCACGACCGGCACTGGGAGTTCTCTATAATCCTTTCAGCTGCAGGATAAAAAGAAGACTGTTTATAATAAAGTTAACTATTAAACATAGCATGTGTGTTCGTGGAAGTGTCTTTTTGGGGGGGGGGGTCGCATGTTCGGTATTTTTTGGGAGGCCATCACACACACACACACACACACACACACACACACACACACACACACACACACACACACACACACACACACACACACACACACAGATTTAAGAAACAATATTTTTTAAGTGTGATATCTAGACAAAGACAACCAATGACTAGAGTAGTTTCTACAAAATTCAACCTTGCTACTACCGTGGGCTCCCTCTGCAAAAGTTTACTTCCACTTTCAGCAAGAGAATCACCACCAGTATAAAGAACTGTTAGTAAGAATGACAAAACAAATTTTGAACATTAAGGCTAAGCATTTCAGTACTGACATTCATTGTAGTGGAACTGCATATCAATATCTGATCCACCAGATGCCTGATCTTCACAAATTTTCTGAATTACCGGCATTAGTCCTCACCCCTCTCTCTCTAGTCAAAACCAATGGGTATGCTAGCAAAGGCTTTACTGCATTTCTGATGACTTCACTATCCATGTACTGATATCTTGAATAAAAATGAGGAAATACCCATTCAGTTTAAAAAAACCACACACACCTGTGTCCGATCTTGTTTGGGCTAAATACTGTAACCCACCAGATAGGACAAATGTCCAGGCAACTGTCTGGGGTTCTCTGCAGGAATTTAAGACTGAAAGAAGGAAAGTGGATACCTCTCCTGAGTTCATGTAGTGGGTCCCTCCCCAATTCCCGTAACTGCTTGAGCACAGAGAACCAGAGAAGCTTTCCCTGCACTTAACCAGTATGTCCATCTCCTACTCTCTTCAACACTGTTGTCCTTGTTCTGATAGGTCTGGGTCCTCCACAGTTAAGGAGAAGGAGTACTGAAACCAAATACTGAATATATCTATATACTAACCACTTTTTCCTACATATTTCTGTTACGTTAAGTAACATTCTACTGTGACTGCAAACACTGGCTCATAACCTAAGACTGAGAAAGTCCTACTTATTTTATACAACATAAAAAAGATCCCAAAGCACTTAGAGGATGGGTGGCGTAACTTCTGCATAAACTCAAGTGAACTCTCTCTGGAGTGGAATACACACACTGCTTAATAAGACATGCTCAGAAGCAACTGCTTAGGATATGAACTGAAGTGAAGCATACAGTACTACATTCAGTAGCTAAAAAGAGAAATTAGGCAAGCAGAACACAATTCTAACTTAAAGAAGATTCCCAGCCAGCTCTACCTGGGTAACAAGATTCCCTACAAGAATTCCCTCTCAAAGTTTTCCCCTCTAGAAATTCTAAGTGACTTCTCTATATTTTTGAAAAGTTCCTCTCCGCCTCCATATTTGCATATTCTTACTGGATAAGGTCAGGAAACAAGAGTATGAAAAGTGTTTCACTTTAAAGAGCAAAAATGTTACCTCTTGAAACAAATTGTTACTGTTTTCCAACTGGCCAATATTGGAAAACAAATTAAAAAAATAGAATAATGCCACAAATTTGAACCATTGTTGGAAGTTTTGGGGAAATGCTCCCTCTGAAAAATGAATAAAACTTTGCAGAAAGTGTTTTTTCTTATTTGAAGAAACCCTATTAAAGGGTGTTAATTCTTTTTGCCAGATTGACACTTAGGTTAACACTGTTCTTCCATTAAAAAAAAATAATACACTGCAATCTTATGATGACCATTTTAAGTTCCTCACATTTACATAATATATATAAGAATACATTTGTCTTACCTACTGTTCTTCATCAACAGATCTCAAAAAACACTGGCAGCAAGCCTCACCCCTATTTTACAAGTAAGGATACTAAGGCCTCTAAGAGTGCAAGTGACTGAAGGTCAGCCAGCATGTAAATGACAAAACACAATTGAGCGTTCTGTTCCCAAGTTTGAGTCAGCACAATGAAGTCATGAAGCGCATATGTCTTCAACCCCCATATTCATTCCTTAAACCAAATATGTATATGCCCACACCTTACCTATGCCATGAGCTCGCTGACGGATACACTCTAACTTTCAAGTGCTGCATGAGAGAAATTGTGTCTGAGGATTTCAAAGAGGACCACAGACACTGCTCAGAATGTAAAATAGACATAAGCAAAGTATCTCACTGATTTTCTTTTCATCTCAGTGCTACCGTATAGAACCTGGAGGAAGACGTCTTTTCATTATTATTCAAGGTTTCAATTAAAAGGAAAATCACATTTTAAGGAAAGTGAGTGGTTATACTGTTATTTAGCTTCTGTATTGCAAAGCTAACTCATAATAGGTTAAAACAGGGTTAGGCATCCTTTGGCGTACAACCCATCAGTTTTGGGTTAATCCGCTGATGGGCTGAGAGATTGTTTGTTTTACACTGACCATCCACAGGCACAGAACCCTGCCGTTCCCAGTGGCCAATGGGAGCTGTAAGAAGCAGCGTGGTCCACAGGGACATGCTGGCCACCACCTCCGCCAGTTCTCATTGGCCAGGAATAGTAAACCATGGCCACTGGGAAGTGCAGTAGGACTATGCCTGTGGATGGTCAAAATACAAAATGTCTCAGTTTGGATTGTCTTGATGGGCCACATGCTGAAGGTTGCCAACCCCTGAACACCACAATATATAGGAAGCACTTAGTATGGCCACTGAGTTTGGTGACAGACTAAGTGCACCGCTTATTGCCAGAATTCTATGATGTAGGATGAAATCCTGGCCCCACTGAAGGGAATGTCAAAATAAGAGTCCCATTGATTTCAATAGGATCAGGATTTCATCCACATCTAAATAAAGGAGGATGAAGACAGGAAAAAGATAATCCAAGTATCCTACATTTAAGTTGTGAACTTTCCATTATATTCTTCAAATCCCACCCGTAAATTAGCTGCATTTTCTCATCTTTACTTCATCTGTCATTTTCTATTACAATATAGGCAGTCCCCGGGTTAAGTACAAGATAGGGACTGTAGGTTTGTTCTTAAGTTGAATCTGTATGTAAGTCGGAACTGGCATCCAGATTCAGCCGCTGCTGAAACTGATCAGTTTCAACCGCGGCTGAATCTGGATGCCAGTTCTGACTTACATACAGATTCAACTTAAGAAACCCAGGCGTCCCCAAGTCAGCTGCTGCTGAAACTGATCAGCGGCTGATTCCAGGAAGCCTGGGGCAGAGCAACTCTGCCTCGGGCTTCCTGTAATCAGCCGCTGGTCAGTTTCAGCAGCGGCTGACTTGGGGACACCTGGGGCAGAGCAGCTGGGGTGCTGCTGGGTTGCTCCAGTAGCGCAGCTCCTCGGCGCTACTGGAGCAACCCAGCAGCACCCCAGCTGCTCTGCCCCAGGCGTCCTGATTCAGCCGCTGCTGAAACTGACAAGCAGCGGCTGAATCAGGACGCCTGGGGCAGAGTAGCTGGGGTGATGCCGGGTTGGTCCAGAGCGGCGCTGCGAGACCAACCAGGCAACCCCCAGCTGCTCTACCCCAGGGATAGGCAAGAAAAGCCTGGTTTGCTGGGGGGGGGGGGGGGGAGGGCCCACTAGCTGCACCCCCTCCCCAGCAGACCAGGGAGACAGGGGTGGCGGGACCGCCCAAGTCCTCCACGGCTTGGCTCCGTCTCCCTGGTCTGCTGACCTGGGAGACGCGGAGCAAAGCCGCAGAGCACGCGGGCAGTGGGACAGTCCAGGCGCACCGCGGCTGTCCCGCTGCTGGCGTGCTCCAAGGCTTTGCTCCCCGTCTCCCTGCAGAGCAGGGCAAGGGGGAATAGCTTTTCTCGCCCCGGAGGACGGGGGCGGCGGACCGCGGCGCATCTGGGCATCCCGCCGCTCCCGTCCTCCGGAGCGAGAAAAGCCCCGTTCGTAACTGCGGATCCAACATAAGTCGGATACACGTAACTTGGGGACTGCCTGTATTGAAGATTGTTGAGATCTTGCTGCTTGTACCTTTCTGTGGTCTATGGGTTGTTTATTATAATAAGTTACCAACATCAGGCAAGCTTTTCTCCCCTTCATCTCTCTAGTCCACAATTAACACAGGTTACCTTCATGCCTCCAGCTCCCATCCAGAACATACCATACAATCCATCGTCTATAGCCAAGCCCTTTGATACAACCGCATCTGCTCTAATCCCACTGACAGAGACCAGAAACTTCAGGATCTCTACCAAGCATTTATAAACCTCAATAACCCACCTGGAGAAATAAGAAAACAAATTGAAAGAGCCAGACGAATACCCAGAAGCCATCTACTTCAAGACAGACCCAAGAAAACTAACAATAGAACACCACTTATCACCTATAGCCCCCACTTAAACCCGTCCAATACATTATCAATAAACTACAACCTATACTAGAACAGGATACTACACTCGAGAGGCTCTGGGAGACAGACCCATAGTCTCCTACAGACAACCACCTAACCTCAGGAGGATTCTTACCAACAACCACGGGACATACCACACGAATACCAACCCTGGAACTTTTCCTTGCAACAAACCCCGTTGCCAGCTTTGTCCGCATATTTACTCTGCCGACACCATTATTGGACCTAACCAATTCAGTTATAAGATCAAGAACACTATTTCTGGCTGAGCAGGAATATATTTATGTCATCATGTGCCGACAGTGTCTGTCTGCTATGTACATTGGACAAACATCTCAGACACTTCTCCAAAGAATCAATGCACACAAAACAGATATCAGACAGTGTCACAAAGGAAAAACAGTTTCTTGCCATTTCAACCAGAAGGGGCATTGTCTCAACAACTTGATTACCTTCATACTGCTTCAAAGTCATTTTAACACCAGACTTGAAAGAGAAACCTCTGAACTGTCATTCATGCTTAAATTTGACACTTTATGCTGGGGTCTTAACAAAGATGCTAATTACCTTATCCATTACAAAGACAGCTTCCCCAATTATCACCTCTAATATCATTAGCTCACAGACATTTACCTCCCCCCCCACACATTCCCCCCTCTGTTCTGAAATTTGATTTGTCCTTTTTGTGTGTTCACTTTTTTTATTGTAGCCCTTTGGTGTGTGTGTATATATATATATATATATATGGTCATGCCTATTTTCTTCCACAATTTGATCCGAGGAAGTGGGTCTGGCCCACGAAAGCTCATCACCTAATAAGCCATCTTATTAGTCTTTAAAGTGCTACATAGTCCTGTTTTTTGTTTCAACACTGGTTTAGTCACTCTTCATCACAATCTAAAACCAAAACCACCACAACACTGACAAAACTTCACCTATAAAAGGAAAAAGGTTACAGGCTGCTAGCCAAAGAGAAAGGACTAACAAAATTAAAATGACACCGAATTACTAACTGTTACTTTTTACTTCTCACAATTTGAAGTTTCGTACTCACTCCGTGAACTCTACAGCCATGCAAGTGATGCCTGAATTTAAGTTTAGGCAGAATTGAAGCTCTCCAATGTCCATTTGGGCATTATGCAATAATTGTATGATGAACTGGAGCAATAATATCCGTAATAGCCATCAATACTTTGCTTGTTGTAATCCTTGTCAACTTTCCCAGCATGAAAGAGAAAAATCCAGACTCCTTGTGATAAGCAAAGACTGAAAAATCCCTACCATGATTTAACACCTATAACTGAGAATCACAGCCATGCAAGTCACCTTGACTGCCTGGCAAAGAAACTCTACAGTAGCACACTTGAAAGTTGATTTCAATATGCTGGACTTTGAAACCTCTCAATAAGGAAACAATAACCCTTGTACAAGCAAAAGATTAGTTATTTCCTCCAGGCAATGCTCCTAACCAAAACAAATTGTGGATCTGTTGCTACAACTTCACCCTGGTATGATAAAGCAGCATGGAACTATATATCAGGTCAGATGGGCAGTAAGACTGTTCAGCAAGAACTGATTTGTAAAGATGCATAATTTTCTTCTGTACCCTTTTGTAACCTACTTAAAGCCTAACTGTGCTTTCTAAAATACTCAGATGTGATACATTATGCAAAACACAACAAACCCACCAACCACTAACTTTTATTTTCAGTGAATCTTGTTTTTAAGGCTATTCTGATGTCGATACCTTCGCTTGGTGGCCCCAAAGAAATGAAATCTTTAACTGCCATAAAGAGCTGCTGAGATAAGGTGTTTCTGGTGCATAACCATGACCCTACCTACAATCTTCGGTCAAAAGGGCTTCGGCAGTAGTGTCGTCTACCCTAAGGCATACTGCAAGAAGGTTGCAGCAACTTAATGCAGAGCAGAAGCTTAAGGACAAGAGGAGGAGACAGTTAGCTGGGGCGTGGGTGGCAAAGGGTTACATCAAAAAACAAACAAACAAAAAAAGCTAAGCTTCAAGGGTACCGAAGCTGTTCCAGAACAAAGAATGAGAGATAGGTAAGGCCAACTCAGCGAAGAATGAATTATTGACAGTAGGGTCAAGACCAAAAAAAATCCACACAAACTATCTTCTACATTACTGACCTAAGCAAGACTATGCAAATCAACTGTTTGATGAGGCTGCATATTCCATAAAGTACGGTTACTTTAAAATAAGTCATGGCAAAGAGGGAAAACTATGAAGTGACAAGAATGGGGCTGGAGTCAGGTTAAGAGTTTCTAATGCTTAAGAAACAGAGGCTTAAAACAAACTGGAAACAGAGAAATAGTTCAATGAAAAGGTTTGTCATAACACACTAGTTCAACTGTGGCCTAAAGGTCCAACCCATCCAGGTGGCAATGCTAGTCCATGAAACAGTGTTACAAAAGCAACCAATTTCCAAAACTTTGGAAATACCTAGAATAGGTATTACTGCATCCTCATATGTAAATTTTATTAAAAAAAACAAACAGATAGTTTCACTGTGACAATTCAAGTGTATTGCTGAGAAAGACATTGGTAAAGAAAATAACCCCTCTACCTTGAGAAGTGCTGTCAAATTTTAATTTAGGTATATCTTCTTCTCCATAAACTAATCTGGAGCTTTATGAGACTACATTTGTAAACAAGAGAAAAACCCCACCTTAAACAATGAATAGTCTAGTAGCACCTTAAAGGTGCTACAAAACATGTAGACGGTATCATGAGCTTTTGTGGGTAAAACCCATTTTTGTCAGATGACTAGAGTATTGAAAGTCCAGATCCAAGAGTGAATAAGGGAAGGGACTTTTCTTGTTTGGTTGGTTAAGTCATTAGGATGTGGAAGGAAGTGTGCTTAGCCTTGTTTGGGCTTAAAGTGCAGCAGGGGAGGTTTAGATTGGACATTAGGAAAAAATTCGTAACTGTCAGGGTGGTCAAATATTGGAATAAATTGCCAAGGGAGGTGGTGGAATCTCCCTCTCTGGAGATATTTAAGAACAGGTTAGATAGACATCTGTCAGGGATGGTGTAGGTGGAGCTTGGTCCTGCCTTGAGGGAGGGGGGCTGGACTTGATGACCTCTTGAGGTCCCTTCCAGTCCTATTATTCTATGATTAGCCAATCAACCAAACAATGGAGGTGCTAATTGTTCTCATCAGCCTCTTGCAACTACTTGAACAATCTATTCACTAAACTTAAACAATAAGTAGTCTGGTAGCACTTTATAGACTACTGGTCTTCAACCTTTCTAAGCATGAGATCACTTTTTGAATTTAAGTGCAATCCAAGATCTACCTCAAACCTAAATACCCTTGTCCCGCCTCCTTGGTGACCCTTCTGAGGCCCCATTCCTGCTCACTCCATCCTCCCTCACTTTTACCAGGCAGGGGCAAGAGGTTGGGATGCAGGCTCCAGTCTTGGATTAAGGGATCTGGAGTGCGAGAGGGGCTCTGAGCTGAGATTGGGGCAGGCAGTTGGGATGTAGGGGTTCTAGGTGCAGTCTCTGGGAGGATGTTTGGATGCAGGGGTGCTCGGGGCTAGGGCAGGGGCTTGGGATGCAGGAGGGGGTTCATGACTGGGGTAGGATTTCAGGATGTGGGCACCAACTGGGCACTGCTTACCTCAGGCTGCTCCTGGGTGGTGGTGCAGTGGGAATAAGGCAGGCTCACCCCTACCCTGGCCCCACACCATGCCCTAAAGCAGCCAACAAACTCCATCCCAAGTCCTGTTGTGCCCCCTCTGCTCTGTAGAGATAGGATTCAGGGTGGGAGAAGGGGCACCTTGACATCAGCAGCCTCCTCTCCCTCTGTTCCAGGGGGTGGGGGAGACATCTCCAAGGCAAAGGGCAGGAGGTGCGCAGCAGCAGAGGGAGAGGCAGCTGAAGTACCAGCACTTGATAGTCTCTTGGCCAAACCAGTCAGGATTACCTGTCAGAGGCTCCAAGATCTACCAGTTGCTGATCACTGTTATAGACTAACAAAACATGTAGATGGTATCATGAACTTTTGTGGGCACAGCCCACTTCTTCAGATGACCAGAGTATCTATTCACTGTCTTTTCTTCTTTTTCCTTTTCCTCCTCCCTGCCCCGCCCCCCAAACACACACTTCCCTTATTTATTCTTGATCTGGACTTTTTAATACTCCAGTCACCTGAAGAAGTGGGTTTTGCCCACGAAAGCTCATGATACCATCTACATGTTTTGTTAGTCTTTAAGGTACTACTAGGCTATTCATGGTTTAAATTTTTCCAGTTACAGAAGCTAAAAAGAGCAGACAGGTATTAGCACCTACATGTCTCCTGCACCATGGCACAGTGGGGTTTTGTTACTGATTTATTTATAACAAAACAATTTTTCATAAATAACTTTGATAAATACCTCCCAGCGACAACGGATGAGGGGGAAGTGAAGTCAATCAACTCAGGCAGCAACGCTATGTCTACGCTGCAGTACTATTCTGCGGTACCAGAAGTACCCTGAAATAGCTATTCTGCATCTTATCAGCATGCCCATTATTTTGAAATATAATGAGCTCGTTATTTTGACATCCCTGTAAACCTCATTCCACAAGGAGTAAGGGACATTTCAGAACAGCTATTTATTTCAAAGTCAGTGCTGTGTGGACAGTGCCAAATTTTGAAATAAGCTATGCAACTCGCATAGCTCAAATTGCATAGCTTATTTTGATTATAGGTGCAGTTTAGACACACCTTAGCTGCATATTAACTGATATTTTCTCAGCTATTTCTTATTTTTCATAAGAAAGATATGAATGCTAACATTTAAGACCCTGAAAGATACTATACAGGCAGTCCCCGAGTTACGCGGATCCGACTTACGTTGGATCCGCAGTTACGAACGGGGTTCCTCTCCCTGGTCTCCAGCAGACCAGGGAGAGGAAGCAAAGCGGCGGAACACGTGGGCAGCGGACAGGGCTGTCCGCTGCCCACGCGCTCCGGGGCTTGGCTCTGCTTTGCCCCCCCCCCCCGTCCCCCTGGTCTACAGACCAGGGGGACGGGGGGGGCGCAAAGCAGAGCCAAGCAGAGCCAAGCCGCGGAGCGCGCGATCAGCTGACAGCCCAGACGCGTCTGGGCTGTCAGCTGGCCGGGCGCTCCGGGGCTTGGCTCTGCTTTGCCCCCCCCCCCGCCCCCCTGGTCTGCAGACCAGGAGGGGGGAGGGAGCAAAGCAGAGCAAAGCCGCGGAGCGCGTGGGCAGCGGACAGCCACGGCGCGTCTGGGCTGTCCCGCTGCCCACGTGCTCCGTGGCTTTGCTCCAGACACCTGTGGTACAGCAGCTGGGGCGCTGCCAGTTGGTCCCTTAGCGCTGCTCTGGGCGCTACTGGACCAACCGGGCAGCACCCCAGCTGTTCTGCCCCAGGCTCCTCATTCAGCCACTGCTGGTCAGATTCAGCCACTGCTGGTCAGATTCAGCAGCGGCTGAATCAGGACGCCTGGGGCAGAGCAGCTTGGGTGCTGCTGGGTTGGTCCAGTAGCGCCGAGGAGCGGCGGCGCTACTGGACCAACCCAGCAGCACCCCAGCTGCTCTGCCCCAGGCATCCCCAAGTCAGCCACTGCTGAAACTGACCAGTGGCTGACTACAGGAAGCCCCTGCCCCGGGCTTCCTGGAATCAGCCACTGATCAGTTTCAGCAGCAGCTGACTTGGGGATGCCTGGTGTTCTTAAGTTGAATCTGTATGTAAGTCAGAACTGGCGTCCAGATTCAGCCGCTGTTGAAACTGATCAGTTTCAGCAGCGGCTGAATCTGGACGCCAGTTCCGACTTACATACAGATTCAACTTAAGAACAAACCTACAGTCCCTATCTTGTACGTAACCCGGGGACTGCCTGTACTACAAACCTAGCATCACCATGTCTCAGAAGATTGAGCAAAGTTTTCCTCCATGTTAGGGCATGCAATAAAGATACTGGAACTATACCTTGTATAATGTCTAAAATTTGACTATAATTGCCTTTTCCTGTAGCAAAATTAGGAAATCAAAGATTGGGTCTTTTTAAGATTTGGTTGTACCTGTACTCATGAAGCATGAACTTACAGTTCCAGAACATTCAGTTTACACTCAGTAAGCAGCCAGGCAGCTAATGGGTACGGCAGATGTCATCTTGCCCCTCTGTCACCGATACCTACCAAATAGAACCTCCTCTCTTAAAAGGCAGTGCTAGGTAACTACATGTTCTGGGCAAATAGCCCAGACACCTTGCATTAGAATAAATAACTCTGAGGGTATGTCTACACTACCCCGCTAGTTCGAACTAGCGGGGTAATGTATGCACACCGAACGTGCAAATGAAGCCCGGGATTTGAATTTCCCGGGCTTCATTTGCATAAGCCGGCCGGTGCCATATTTAAATGCCGGCTTGTTCGAACCCCGTGCCGCGCGGCTACACGCGGTTCGAACAAGCCGGCATTTAAAAATGGCACCGGCCGGCTTATGCAAATGAAGCCCGGGAAATTCAAATCCCGGGCTTCATTTGCACATTCGGTATGCATACATTACCCCGCTAGTTTGAACTAGCGGGGTAGTGTAGACATACCCTGAGTTTATATCCTTACTAGCATGTGTGTGTGATGGGGAAAACATTTTAACAATATAATATACAAGTAGTTTAATGGAAACATCCCTCCTTTGGCCAATATGTCAGGACGTAAAATAGTATTTTCCTTATCTATATTAGTTACTGATTATTTGAATATACTGCCTTAAAGATGTAAGATCCATCAACCCATTATACAGCCAGTCCCCGGGTTACGTACAAGATAGGGACTGTAGGTTTGTTCTTAAGTTGAATCTGTATCTAAGTCGGAACTGGCGTCCAGATTCAGCCGCTGCTGAAACTGACCGCCAGTTCTGACTTACATACAGATTCAACTTAAGAACCCCAAGCGTCCCCAGGTCAGCTGCTGCTGAAACTGATCAGCGGCTGATTCCAGGAAGCCCGGGGCAGAGCAGCTGGGGTGCTGCCGGGTTGGTCCAGTAGTGCCCAGAGCGGCACTGCGGGGCCAACTGGCAGCCGCGCCTCTGAGGCTTTGCTCTGGCAGAGCCTCAGAGGCACGGGACCCTACCGCAGCTGCGGCTTTGCTCCCGGTGTCCCTGGTCTGCTGGGGACCGTCTCCAGCAGACCAGGGACACCGGGAGTAAAGCCGCAGCCGCGGCGCGGTCCTGCGCCTCTGAGGCTTTGCCAGAGCAAAGCCTCAGAAGCGCGGGAACCCGCCGCGGCTGCGGCTTTGCTCCCGGTGTCCCTGGTCTGCTGGAGACGGTCCCCAGCAGACCAGGGACACCGGGAGCAGCTTTTCTCGCCCCGGAGTTCGAGGTGGCGGGACCGCTGCCTGCGAGCTCCGGGGCGAGAAAGCCCCATTCGTAAGTGCGGATCCGACATAAGTCGGATCCGCATAAGTCGGGGACTGCCTGTAATTGTGAAAATCATATGGTACAAGTGGAGGAGGCCAGGACAAATACCACATATCTAAAGGTGTTAGTGTGAACAGTAGATTTAGTGTAAAAGATTAATTTTTTAGCATTTAAGGTTACATCTGAGTTACAAAGCTTTTCCTTTACAGTAAGTATTGCCAGGACTGAGGCTTCCCGTACTTGCATAAGAATGTACAGTAGATTTCACTTCCCAGTTCTCAACCTGAACCATTTAATGCTACATAAAAGCATGTTTCCATTATTTGTTCCTCCTGCAGGGTAACTGTGCATATGAATAGAACATAAAAACCCTTAGGAGCAGATTATTGATAAAAAAAAAGTTTAGAGTTGAGTCTCCACTGCTTTGCAGCTATAGTCTTTTTATGACAAATCAGAATTGTAGCATTATACTGGGTTGAATAAAGATAAAAGACTACACAAGAACCAAGACAGTTGAGAACAAAGCCAGAGATGAGAAAAGTTTTAGAATATAGATGAGATCAAGTCAAAATTTCATTCTGTAAAGGGAGCTGAACTTTGATTCTGTTTTGAGTTCAGTCCCCACAGCTCTTGGGGTTTTGCATCTCTAATTCCAAAAACAGAACAAACATGTGTTAACTATGTTCTGAACAGAGTTGAGAAGATATCCTACTCTTACTTGCTTTTAGACAGTGTATAGAAGATTAATATTTTCATATAAATTTGAGAATAACTAATAAGAGTATCACATAAAATAGGAAGACATGTTGTAAAAACAGCCATTGACCCATTTGTTTAATAGGCGGCAATAAACAAAGCTTTATACAATCAGTCTCTTATTTATTGTGATTTCTCTCCAGACACTTTCTGGAACTGAAGTGATGGTGCAGTTGTATTACCTTAGAAGTAGAAAGTAAAACCACTTTGATGCCATTTCAAGAAAGAAGAGGTGAGAATTGGTCATTTACATATAGAGACTCTAAAGGAAAAAGTTTTTCCTTCCCTCCTCCCCTTGTTACTGTGCTTATATTAGCTAACATTGTACTGTTGTTTCAACCTGTTATGACATTTTGTTTATAACATGAATCTAACTCAGTCATAATCTTAGTTGTAACCCACAAAAATAGTTGTCTGGTGTTTTACCAAGATTAGAAAAGACCATACAATATTGTTCTGAAATATCAATAGAACTCATCTGCAAATTAAACTAAAATACTTCTACTGTAAAAAAAAAGTTTGAAACAGTACCATGATTTCATCTTTTAAAAAACAGATTATAATTTTAAACTACAAGTGTTACAGATGACTGAGTTTTCCCTATAGATGAGAGTAGTATTGCTTCACCACATGTCTTCTGGTTGTCATAGCACACTTATAGGACCTTTTACCCTTATGTTTTCCCCCCAATAGGGCAGTCAACCTGTGGATATTTTCCTTCCAATATGACAGCTAACAAGTTATCATATACTTTGGGGGGGGGGGGGGTCGGGGAGAGGAGAAGGAGGGAGGATTACTAATTCTATCAAACCAAATGCACAACTTGAGAACCAAAGCAACAGGTTTTTGGTAAGAACATATGGTATTTTCCTAAGCAAATGAAGACAGCAGTAGTACTCAAAGTAAAATGAGAAAAATATATTTGTAACAGCCCAAAGAGTTTTATACTGTCCCCTCAGTTTTCTTGTTAATTTTGTCAGGAAAAGATACTGGAGATGTACTTTCAAATACATGTACGCGTGTATATGCATAAATATGTTTGTCACTCCACCTTACAAAATTTCTATTAAGCAAGAAATACAAGCTTTTTAAATACACTTTAGGAAAGTCTCATATTTGGGAAAAATAAAAGTTAAAACCTAACATAGGGTGTCTCATTGAATGCAGCTTTCCCTCACGTTTCAACAGCTCACACGGTTCATAGTGCATTGCCTCCAAAGAGGATTTAAAATTATTTCAAGAGACAAACTTTCAGAAGCGAGTTTAAGGGGAAAAGAAAAACCCACCATAAAAGGAGGGATGTGAGATGGTTCCAGTAGCAGTTACCGACCATTAGGAAACTGAAAATCCCAATGTCGTGTGAAGATGCCAGTAGGCATGTACATGGTTTTTGGGGGCTCTGGTTTGAGGATTCAGTCCATTCCATCACCAGTATAACCAAGACAGTAAACACATTTCTTTTTTCCTCAGCTCTTCCAGCAGCTACAAGCAACAGGTTTCCCTGCCCCTGTCTCCAGACAGAGTCAGAAGACATAAAACATGTTTTTCTAGAATACCTCCAGCAACTGGGGCGGGGGGGGGGGGGGCGGTTGTATCTGGTCATTTCAACAAGGGGAGGGAGACCCAAAGCAACGACTGGCTCACGGAGAAAGCTTCTAGCGCAACAAGTGCGAGGAGGGAGTGGCGTTCCCCCCGCGCAGACGGGTTTTCAGCGCTGGAGCGGTTAGGGTGGATGAAGGATGGACCCGAGCCCCAGAGCTGCCCACAGCCCGCGCAATGAAGCGGGTGCCGCCGCGAAGCCGCTTTGCCCGCAGAAACCCTCCCCTGCCCCCGGGAGAGGCCGCTCACGGAGCCCTCCTCGAGTCCCCCCGCAGCAAGTCCAAGGGCTTTCCAGGGAGGGCGCCTGGCCCGGGCTCTCGCACTTACCGGCACCTGCTGGGAAGCGAGCCCAGCCCGCTTGGTGGACCCCTGCCTCGAGCTTAGCCTTTTCCAGGACTCGGCGAAGCGCCCCCGACTGGCGCTGCGGCTCCGTCTCCTGCCCGCGTCCTCCTGCTCCGAGCAGCCTCGCTCCGCCTCGCTCGGGCTCCGCCAATTCTTCCCCATCTTCCAGCCAAGTTTGCTGCGGCGGCGGGGCCGCCACGCCGGGATCCCGCTGGCTCGCCCGCTCCGCGCGCCTGTTGCGCGCCCGGGAGGCGCCGGGCTGCCGCTGGGGCGGGGTCGCGAGGAGCCGCCCCCCCCCCCCGCTAGCGCTCCCGCTGCTCGCCAGCTACCACAGCAGCGCCCAGGTTGCGCTTGTCATGACGTTGCCAAGAGACCGGGGGGAGCAGCTGGCGCAGAACCAGCCGCTCTTCCCTCCTTCTGCGCTCCCCTCGCCCAATTCTTCCCCAGCCGCTGGCAAGGGAGGAGATAACGGGACAGGCGGCCCTGCCCCCTCACCTGCCAGCCTCTCGCACACCTGATCCTCCTACCTGGCGAAGGAGGGACAGGCTGGCGGCAGCTCGTGGGCACAGAACTTGTCCCTCTCCGAGCACCTTCCCCGCTGGAGAAAGGCTCCACTGTGCCTTGGTCTTTCCCAAGATGGTCAGTGCCAACTGCAGGGGACGCTGGAAGCGTCTCCTTCCCCTTTCCTGACACTCATTTACCGGGATGTGCCTCCCATCGCGGGCAAAAACAACCTCCCCGTCCCAGTTTGGAGAGAGGTGGCAGGTGAAACTCATCCGCTGAATTGCACTGCAGGTTGATTGTTGCAGCAGCAAGCCGGACACGTGTGGGAGTCCCCTCCTTCCCCCAATGAGTTTGTTCGGTTTTAATCATTTTGATCCCCAAGGGCGAAGAGCTATGAAGAAGCGGCTGTATATTAACCTGCTAAATTTGATCCGAAACGACCGTGATGTGAAAGGTCAAGTTTCATTCACAGAAGCAAGAGCGGAGAGACAATTAAACTGTTATTATTTTGCAACAGAGTGTATTGAAGTTGCAACCCAGGAACCAGGGAATTAAGCATGCAATTGTTATCTGAGGCAGTGCAAGCAAGGAAATACATTACCTTGTGCGAGAAGGAGAGGTAAATTGCCTTCGCTATTGGAACACGTTCTTTGTGGTTAAGCAGCACACGCCGCCGTGTAGGACACAAAATCATTCCCGGCTTGGGATTCAGCCATTGCTAATGGAGTTGTTGATGGAGCAGGAGAGTTGTTGTATCCTTTGGTTTACGGAGTAACATTTTTACAGTAGTAAAGTGGCTCACGCCCTAAAAATCTCAAAGAGCTTCAGCAACATAAATCCAAGTCCCTCAATACTCCTGTGAGGTGTAGGTCACTCTTATTTGTCCCCATTTTGTAAATGAAGAAACTGAGAAACAAAAGTTTACAGTAACTTGTTGGAGGTCACAGGCAGACCATAGCATAGAACTGACGGTACAACTCAAGAGCAGGAAAGGCTTTGGGCTAGTAGTTCCCTTTTGTAATTATTAGACTACAGCTTAGGAACGATTAGAGCACTGTAATGGTCTTGTCTCCAAATTCAAATTTAGAATATTGACTACAAGGTGTCTCAAGGTGCAGTACAGTAAATCCTTGAGCTTGAACACACATTCCATTGTACTTTTTGTAGATATAAAGGTAATGCTTAAAAAGATCATCTGGAATTCTCCACTTATTCAAGGATCATTTAGGATGCCAAGGTATAACATAGGTGTCAAGGAATACCTAAGAAATGTTTAAAGCTTTTGATTTGCACATACCAGTTAACCCTCCTTACACAAATTTCTAAGGAAATGTTTTAGTGGAAGTAATTTGCTATACTTGTGTACATCACTCATCTAAATTAAATATCTAAACCAAATCAGATCCATTCTATATAGCCTGGTGCACATTATTCCCATTTATATCCAGGTTATCTAATGTGATTCAATAAAGTCGAGAGTTGTTGGCACTTGCTTCACAGCATATTTAATGCCATGGTAATAGCAGGAAGGCTAGGTCAGCAAATGCAAAATAATGCTAATAGCTCTATTAAATGTAGATTGGAAGCTAATAGCCAAATACTTTTTATGAGTTTAGGAAGCCTAATGCCTTCTGTTATAGAATCTGATCAAGTAGGTAATTTGAGAGGATATTTCTCTTCCCAAGAGATGTAAATATTCCAAGGTTTTGTTACATAGCAATGAGGTTCAGTTCCTTTACTAAGTAGCTTCAATGGCTTTTTAGTGAAATGCATCTGCACTCAAATCAGTAGGGTTGGCCAATAAAGAGAGTCATAAGAAGCAAATTCATAATCTTATGTTTACAATGGGCACACACATTGTAAAAAGTTAAATTAATATTTTAACCTTTACAAGCCAAGGTCTACTATGATGTTTCCTCTGGCTTCTGAAGCTCTGACCGTAACTGTTAGAAAGCAAACCACCCAAATCAGGGAATATAGTTAGCCACTGTAAAATCTAAAGCCTTCTTATGCGTGGATGGTTTTTATTCACGTTAATTCATTAGAGAATTTGTCTATTGTATTCAAAATATCTTAGAACCCACCAAAAATGTGGGACACTCTCTGGTCACAAGGTTATCACAAGGAAGACAGAAGATTCCCTTTCATGATAGGATTCAAGGAAGCTGGGATTCTCTGTCTTTCAGGAAGAGGAGGGAGTAGAGTAAGAGTCTATGGCAGGATTTATGAATACAGAAATACTTCAATAACTAGAACTCTAAGCTATAGACAGTTGAGAAGTCAGTCCCTTTGGTGCTTGAAAAAGCAAGTGAGGTTATTTCACCAGTTTTGTTACCCAGTGATAGAAAGACATTAATTTAATGTAGTGAAGTTTGATTTTAGGGAGGGTGGGAGTTCTGATTTAGAGTATTGGCGTTGACAGCCTCACTTACAAAATGGGGATATATTTTGTGGCAAAAAGATTAAAATCAAAACTCCACATTAAACAAAAAATTGAACCATAAACAGTAGAATTTCTCTCTCATCGTGCATGTGACACCAGGCGTAATTCATAAGGATAATGGCATGAAAAAGCAGGATTTTGTGAATGTATATATAAATTAGATTGTGGCCAAACAAATACTTAGGCTGATGTTTGTATCTCTTCAGTTTTTATTAAGGATGCAAAGTCAAGTACAAAACAAACAAACCAAAATTTCCTTTGTGACCATAATTCAATTCCCTTTATGCAGATGAATTATGGTACTGTCTTTAGTTACATATCACTTTCCATTTTTTTCCAGAAGTCCCATGCTTCATTCAGTGTAAGGGGGTAAAGTTTATTGTGAAATTGAGAGAGGAGCAAGGAGGGCTGAGTCATGTTCCCTTTTTAATCAAGGGGTAGAGGCTTAGTTTAGTACTAAGGATTGTGAAGGCACAAGAATTATCAACATCAGTCAGCAGGAAAGCAGAGTCACTGGACTAAGGTCTCCCTGGGTCCCAACCCAATGCATTTTATGCTAGGTCAGAAGCAGGAGCAGGATACATTTTTGTCTATATGGTTGCTTCAAAATGATGGAAGAGTTTCATTAAAGACTGAGAAGGATGTGCAGGGCAGGGAGAATGTTCAGAGTTTAACAAGCTTTGGGCAGGGGGCTGGATTCAAGATGACCTCCTGAGGTCTCTTCTAGCCCTATGATTCTAAGCTCTTCTGCACATGTGCAGACAGTGGCTCTCTGAAGCTTGTCGTTTAGCAAAGTCTGGATGAATTTTCACAGGGAAAACAAGGCCACCTTTCTCACCACTGAACTGTCTGATACATTTCGGCTGTGTCTAGACCAGCCAGTTTTTCCGGAAAATCAGCCGTTTTTCCAGAAAAACTTGCCAGCTGTCTACACTGGCCGCTTGAATTTCTGCAAAAGCACTGACTTCCTACTGTAAGAAATCAGTGCTTTCTGCGGAAATACTATGCTGCTTCTATTCGGGCAAAAGTCCCTTTTGCTCAAAACTTTTGCGCAAAAAGGCCAGTGTAGACAGCTCAGATTTTCGCGATTGGGGCTTTTTTGCGGAAAAGCGTGTCTAGATTGGCCAGGGACGCTTTTCCGCAAAAAGTGCTTTTGCCAATCTAGACGTAGCCTTCAAGTCTTGCTGAAAACTCCTGAGGAGCTAGAGCTCTTTAAAAAAATCTGGAAAGCAGTGTTTCCTGTATGCTGTGTGCTTGTGCATCTGCTCAGAAGAGATTCAAATGCCGCCCAACTGGTTAGTAGAGCATCCACAGCTAGGGGTTGTTGTTTCTACTAGTGGTGCACATTCACATGTGTTGGTGCACATAAAATTTATTCTGCACGTGGACAGAATAAATCTTCACATAGATTAAAAAGATTAGAGGGAACATTTCTGAAAAGATAGTTTTAAGATTGTTAAAACTACCTATTTTCACTTCACTCATTGTCAGAAAGTGCTTCACATTTTTTCCTAACACTTAAATAAAGAAACATTAAAAACAGAGAAAGAATGTATCTAGAAAATTTCAGCCAAATAATTAAAATTTAGCAAAAAGAAAAGCAATAGACGATAATGGGTTAGAATAGGAATGGATAGATAACCATAATATTTGGGATCTTTTATTTCATCGATAATCGTATCTTTCTTAGCCTCATATGCCTCTTAGATAATCAAGTATCTTTATGTAAATTATTAAACAAGAGTGCTCCAGGTGGCTGGTGTAGGACATCATGAACCAGGGCTACAGAGGGTAGGCCACATCCCTTACCATGTACATGGGCATGTCCACGTCCCTGACCCTGATGGTGCAGTTGGGGAAAAAAGTTCTTGCGTGCAGCCTCTGGAACATGCTGGAGTTGCAGAAGACAGGAACGTTGTGAGCCTTCCCCATCCACCCGACGTAGATGTCTGTAAACTGGTCCCAGTGGTCCTTGATGGCCTGCAGGACCATTGAGAAATATTCCTTCTGGTTGATATAGACGGATGCCTGGATAGGGATGTGGGTGCCCTTACTTTCCCCTCCCCTGCAGTTGGGGAAGCCCATGTTGGCAAAAGCGGCAATGATGGTTTCCACGACGCTGAGGTGTTTGACCCTGTGCAGCACAATGGTGTTGATGGCCAGCACCACCTGTAAAAGGAGAGACAGACAAAGAAACAGAATCAGAGGGTGGCAAGAGCCCTTGGAAGATGTACTCCCCCCATCCCCCCTCCTTTCACACACACCAGGAGCAACTCCACCATTTACCCCATCCCCCGGCAGGGTTGGGGACTTGCACCAGTGCTACCACCCCAAAGTTCCCCCTTTCCCTAGGGAACTCCATTCCAGCAGTTCTCCCCCATCCTGGGACAATAGCCCGAGAGCACCATACCTGCACAAGCTTCCAGAGGGCTATCGCAATCCACTTTTTGAGGGAGGATGGTGGGTCTCATGTGAGAGTCCTGTTGCTTGAGGGCAGGGGTGAACCAGTCAGAGCTCCAGAAAGGTGTCCTTCCTCATTCGAAAATTCCCTTTAAGCAAGAGCCTCAGATACTTCCCATGGCTGCTGCCTGAGGCATTGTCTGAAGTGGTTCCTGGTGGCCTTAAATGCGAGTTAGCATTTAATCAGTGTGGGAGCTCTATTTTTAAAAAGCTCGGCACTATTTTGATGAGCTCTTGGCATGTAGACATGCTATTTTGAAATAAGCTATTTTGGAATATTTCTTCCGAAATTGTTTATTCCAAAATAAATATGCAGTATAGACATAGCCTCTGGGTCCCAGCCCAGTGCATCTTCCTCTAGGTTCACCTTCCCCTAGGGAACAGCAGAAGTGTCATGTTCAAATGCCCCTTATATTCTGTTCACATAAGTTGTATAAATATTTTATTCCCATAGTAGTTGGGAAGACTTTGAAACTCTGTTTAAATCTCCAATTGTCAGAAGATTTATATTATATTATGATTATATTACAATAGTCAGATGGAATTCAAGACTGACTATGCCGTTGTTTCTCTTAACCCACTACACCTAATACTCATTCTGTTCACAAGCTATCTTCTATTTCATCTTCCACTGCAAGAAGAGTACATGAATACCTACATTATTTTTATAGTTCAGGTACACACCAAATATCAATCTAATTCCCACTTCATCTTCCTAATAATACATAATTATGCCAAACACTGAAAATTTTACAATGTACAAGGCCTTTCCTTTTACATCTTTCAACCTTATCTCACTGCCATCAATTCTTCCATTTGAGGAAGATTACCTGCTGTTCCCTAAGCATCTGAGAGTTTTGCTTAGTTTCCAGATGTGCCATTGTTCACTGATCCAAGAGACTGAATGCAATCTCTCCCCAATACTTCCAATCACTTCTTGCCTTGGAAGCAAGGAACTGGAAATCAAAATCAAATAGGTCACTAAGCTATTAGGATAGCCTTAGATGTTTTATTATCCTGAAAACTATCACAATACTTAAGTAAGCCAGAAGACACAAGAACAAGACCGGTCAGCAGACAGTATAATAAAGCATTGTCCAGAAAATTGTGCACTCTGAATTAGATACACTGATTGCTGTGAAGTAGGGAGAATTTATCAAAATTATTTTTTCTAAATTATGGCAGCTACCTTCTATGCTAAGCAAAATACTACAGTATTTCAAATGATACAGGCTGGTAAATATTGACTTTTTATTGAACAGTAATATAGCATCTTTTCTTGTAATATTATTCCATGCAGGAAAAAGGACTCTATTATAGTACTGAAAGATTTTAAGGGAATGTCTACCTTTCCTTGGTTGCTTTCAAAATATGTATTTATATAATATGTATGTTTTGTGTGTGTGTGTGTGTATTATAGTTTTTTTTTAAATGCAACACTGGGTAGATGAAAGATAATGGACCATGAAATTAATCTCTTGTCTAACCATTAACATCAGTGAAACTACATGAGAGAGAAATTTGGCCATATATAAAACTTTGTCACTATCTATCAAAAATGATACTCTACCAATGTCAAAGGCATTTACTGTGTCATCAGTATTACACCTATGAACTCTTATGTGGAAGTGTTTGCATGCATTGAAAATTGCTTACATGTCACTGTTACTGAAACATCACATTTTTCATGGTCATTGGTCAGTGAAGTGAAAGTTATTTAACTGTCCCTTTTTATGAAAGCTCAAAGGGTTAAATCCACTAGAGGGACTCATACAGCATTTTCAATATCTAATTTTTAGGCATCCTGCTGTGAATCCTCTGCTCCAACTAGGCTTTCTATACAATTAGTGGGAAGGGCTCGGCCCCTAACAAAGTAATCCACAAAAGCCAGCAAGCTGATCAGGAAGCTACCTAAACTAGCTAATATGAAAGGGTGGAGCCTATGTCACATCTCTCAAAAGTATTTCAGTGCCTAAGCTGGGGGTGGATGGAAACACCATCTTCTCTGCTTGCAATTTGCCGCTGGTGCACCCTCTCCTGGAGAGAAGATCATAAGAACAGCCATTCTGGGTCAGAACAAAGTATCCTGTCTTCCAACAATGGCCAATGCCAGGTGTCCCAGAGGGAATGAAAAGAACAGATAATCATCAAGTAATCCATCCCCTATTGCCCATTCCCAGCTTTTGGCAAACACTGGCTAGGAACACCATCCCTGGCTAATAGCCATTAATGGACCTATCCTCAATGAAATGTCTAATTCTTTTTTGAACCTTGTTACAGTCTTGGCCTTTACAACATCCTCTGGAAAGGAGCTCTATGGGTTGAAGATTATGAGACAAAAGACTTCTTTTGTTTGTTTTAAACCTGCTGCCTAATATTTTTATTTGGTGACTCCTAGTTCTTGTGTTTATGTGGAGTAAACAACACTTCCTTATTGACTCTCTCCACACCAGATATGATTTAAGAGACCTTCATCATGGCCCCTTTTAGTTATCTCTTTTCAAGCTGAAAACTCCTTATTAATCTCTCCTCATACTGAGGCTGTTCCACATCTCTAATTATTTCTGATACTTGAAACTTTTCCCAATTCCAATATATATTTTTTGAAATGGGGCAACTATATTTGCATGAAATATTGAAGCTGTGAGCATATCCTAGATTTATTTAGAGGCAATAAGATATTTTCTGTCTTATCTATTCCTTTCATAATGACTCCCAATATTCTGTTGGCTTTTTTGACTTCCGCTGCACATGGCATGAATGTGTTCAGAGAAATAGCCACAATGACTTGCAAGATTTCCTCCTTGAATACTAATTAAGACCCCATCATTTTATATGCATAGTTTAGATTACATTTTCCAGTGTGCATTAATTTGCACTTATCAACATTGAATTTCATCTGCCATTTTGTTCCGTTAGGTGATTTTGCCCTTTCTTGTATAGAGTTGAGAAGGAAAATGTATTTCTTTATAACTTTCAACCTCCTAGTTACTGTACTCATCAAGGCATGGGATATCTGGGTTCAATTCCCTTCCCTGCTTAATGCAGAGCAAGGACTTCAGTTCACATCTTCCAGAAGGTGTCCAAACCACTGGCCTGGGATATTCTAGGGTAGGTTGTTCTTAATTTTTTCTGTTGGAGCTGTTCTACTGTACAGTAATTCCTCATTTAACATGTGCCCGCTTAACATGTTTTCGCGATAGCACGATTCTTTTTAGGGAGCGTTTTTTGAATTACATGACCGTCCCCAGAATAACACGATTTCCCAGCCGGCCCGTTGCCGGCAGCTGCACGGGGCTTCCCCCGCCTCCCTGCAAAGCAGAAGAGAGTTCTCCGCTTGCTGCACCATTCCCCAGCGATCCTCCCCCCCTTGCTTGATACAGTGCAGGTCCCAGCAGACCCATCAGAGGGGCATACTCCCAAATCAATCCCCCTCCCCTCTCCTGCCCTTCCCTTCCCCAGAGCCAAACACCTCCCTTCCTTGCTGTAACCTAGTGCCGTTTCTCCCCCAACCTTATGTCCTGGTCCCAACAGACACCCACCTTTTCCATTATTTTCAATGGGAAAATTGACCCCGCATAACACATTTTTATTTAACACGATCATTTTCTGAAACTTATCTATAGAGTTAAATGAGGAATCACTATATCTAAAATTTAAATATGCATTTGAGCAGGGGGCATGATCTTTACTCACATCACAGGTAAGTGTGCTAACCACTTGGCCAAAGAGTCACTCATTTATGTTCTGTCCTAATTACTATTTAATTTATACACTGTGCACAGTTTCAATAGGAGAGATTGAGAAATTCATGCAAAAGAACTAACTATATCTTAGCAATTTCAGACCCTCCCGTAGCATAGAGGAAATCTAAGTTCAAATCCCTGCCACAAAGCAGATGGAGGGGTGGGGAATTAAACATGAGTCCACTATGTTGTGGGTGAATGGTCTAATCTCCTGGCTTAAAGTTATAAGGGAGGTGCCACCACCACCTTCTCCCCCAGTGTTTTCTGGTAGGCCCAATCAAATTGACAGTCACAGAAGCCACCTACTGACCTGGGCCCTGCAGGAAAGTACCTCCATTAAGAAAGGGTTTTTAAATATGTGTGTCAGTCCTACACATTCAGTGGTGCTTTCCTAACTATACATGGACAGAAGCAGATGCTTAAAATGTTGTCCTGAATCAGGTCCTCCCATTATTAAAAATATACACTTTATCTAGATGTTGTGTTTATAGTAGAACAATACACACCTCATAAGTTTTAGCTACTATAAATATTACATGATTAATTACTCACAACATGGGTAAATATTTCCTTTGAAGTAGTAGTGTTTACATTAAAATATAAAAACATTTACAGTCTGTCCCAACTCCAAGCATTTTCTGAAGACAATCAATTGTGTGACAATCAGTCTGATTTTGAGTGAGTTTCCTAAACAGACCCATATATGCCACACAACAAAAGGAAAGGGAAGGACCTGCTGGGCTAGATTCCACTGTCTCCTCCCCTCTTTCAGTCAAACCAGCCTCTGTGCAATTCTGCATTAAAGCCATGGACATCAATTGGAAAAGGAGCCAACTGTTCTCAAGGAGTTAGCTGTGAAAAACCTGATAGTTCTCAGGCCATCTTCACTCTAATTCACATGATCCATGCTCCTCCTGTCCCATCCTCCAGACCCGGCTAGCAAGCAGGTCATCCCAACAGTAGCATGTTTACATCTGAGACTGGCCCAAATCAGCTGCCTGGGACTTGCCGGGTTTGATTTTAGGGGCTATTTAAATGTGATGTAGACCTCTGGTCATGAACTGGAGCCCAAGTTCTGGAACCCTTAAATGTCTAAGATAATGATCCCAAAGGAGTATACTATTATATAGGCATCTTTCACCTCTGTACAACGTGTGCAACACATTTTTGTGGCACTCGCTGATTTTTTTCCCACGTCCATGCCCTATTACTAGGAGAGGAACACAGAAGTCTGGATAGAATACATTTTATTGAGTAAATAGTAGTAGGCTATAATATTTTCCTTACTAATGTATTTGCATAAATAAAACCATTCCCAATCTTAGTTTTGCTGCATTATAAAATAACTTGTAGAGTATTCAAATTAATATATTTTTTAAAATGATGAGGTCTTAAAACCTTCAGTCATTTTACTGATATCAACAGCTTCATTCTAAGCTTGTACTCAAACTATGGCATCTGTTATGGTAAACTTCTGCTTCATGCTTCATTATATACACAAAGTAATACAAATATTTCATAATCTCTCCTAAGACCATCATCTGTTGTTGCTTACTGAGATGAAAAACTGAGAATAATTATACAAAATGTGTTTAAATATTGCTGAAGCATGAATCTTAAAACCATTTGGAATTTCAGATTTAACATTCAGGTGCTTAGTGGATTCCTTGGTCTGGACATTAAGACAGGACTATCATAATACTACTTTAATTCTTTCTGGGAAAATTTTCAGAGTGTTGAGCTGGTCAAAATGCACAAGTACTTGTGTGCACAAAATATTATTGCAGAAGTTCTTTGGGTGATGGCCTTTATTTCATGATTGGTTTTGGTTTTCTAATAATATTATCCATCTAGCAAAGGCTCTATTCACATTTTATGTATAAGTGTATGAACAAGATTATATCAACCAGCTTCTCCTTACCCACAAGGCTAAAAATAAAAAGTGTGATAGTCAAACTCTGCATAGCCTCCATTATAATACTTCCTGCTCCAAAAACTAGATGACCTTTTAAGGCACCTTGAATCTAAGAACTTTGGGATATTTCAAAACATATGTGGGGAAGAGTCTATTCTAAAGTTAAAGGCTCCTGTTGAAAGATACCTTAATGATAGGCCTAGTCTTTTACAATAAAGCAGTGACAACTTTAGTGTCTTTAACCAGGATATGAGACCATTTCTCCAGCAGGCAAATTCTAATCCATGTTGATCTTTAAAAGTCAATACCAACACCTTGCATAAACCCTGTACAGAAACTAATAGGAGCCAGGGCAGATTGTCAATTGCTGATGTCACATGTTGCCAGTGAAACACTACATAAAATAGTCAACCTGAAAAACCATATTTCCAGGTACAAATTCTACACCTACTATTGTAACAATTAACTTTTGAGGTTAGTATAATGAATAGATTAGATGGAAAAGTATTAGATGGAAAGGTTGTCCACATTGAGCACTTGGACAGCACTTTGTTTTGTCAATATTGCATTATTCAGCTGTTTCATACCACAGTACTAACGTGATGATGTCACATTCATGTAGTGCTCTGGGATAGCTCACTCTGTACATGCAGAGTTGAATCTGTGTCTATTTAGTGCTTGCTTACATTTAATTTTAAATATGTGACTAAGTTTTTGTAAGACTGGTGCCTATGTCTCGTTTCCTAAGTCTAATCCCAACCCAAATACTGGATCAAGAATGTGACCATCTGAGCCAAGAGCTACTTGGAATAGTCCCATGGCCGTTATGGTGACCTTTGAATCCTGAACTCAGAAGAAGCATTGCCTGCATGGATGCTGGGGTTGCCAAGCCTGTTTTAATACGCAATTATACAAGTTACATGCACAAAAGCAATTATGTGCACAGGAAAATAAAAATACAAGTTATGACTTCACATATATTGTGTGCAACTTCTCTCCATGGGAGAGCTTTGATAATTCGCCCCATCTAAAGACACATGCTACCCTCCACTTTTACAAGTGGGAGAACTTGATGGGCTTAGCAGTGTAAGGGGGATAGTCCCAGCGGTGAGGGACAGAGAAATTAAGGGTCAGTAGGTAGCTCCTCACCTGAGAGTCTCTGGCACCCACTGGACAGCTGGGAGAGAAAGCTGTTGATTAACCATAATTTCTTAGCTCCCAGGATTTAGCCCAGGGTGGAGCCTTCTTGTGGAGCCCCTCTCTATTCTGTTCCAGCAGCCCACCCTATGCACCTGAATTACTAATGGAAATCCAGTTTGACAGGTGCTGCAGGTCTAGCTGATCATCTCTTTAGGGGATCAGGAAGGGATTTTTTTCTTCCATAGGACAACTGGCAGAAATGGAGGGTTTTTTTCCTTCCTCACAGAACCTTCAAGCCCCAGTGGGCTGAGTAGAAGTGGGCTAAGGATCTAACTCAAGCAAAGGGGCGGAATTGTTTATACCTCACAGCTTATAGACAGGTTACAGAATGGTTAAGAAACTAAAATGAATGGTGCCAAGAAGAAAAGACTGGGGATTTTGGAATTGGGCTCATGTGACAGGTGGGAGGTGCTATGACAGAGATGATGGGTAGGCAGAGAAGAGCTTACTATGAGGTGGGAGTTATACTGGATAGAGCCCTGTAACCATGGCACACATTATGGGTTATTTGGTATGGAGTTCTGTAACCCCTGCTCTGGAGCCAGTTAAATACTTGGTACAGGAGAGTAGGGTGATGGGGGGTAGCAGCATTCCCTGTAAGCTGTATGCTTGACTGGCTGCTCATGAGCAATTCAAATGCCACACATCTGATTAGCAAAAGACCCACAACTAGGTTTTGTTTCTACTGGTAGTGCACACTTTGTGCACACAGAAAAAAAATATTCTGCACCTGGATGGAAAAAAAATCCATACATGCATGGAAGAGATTACAGAGAACAATGGTGGGTAATGCATCTCTCCTCTATTAAACGTTAATAGAAGTTGTTGTTTGTCATTTAATTCCATGCATGTGTCGGTCCTGTTTTTGCCAATATCCTCACCAATTTGTCCTCACCAATATCTTATGGTGCATTGTGGTAAAACTCGATCTAAAATATTTATATCCGTTCCTACTTACATATCTTATACAACGGAGAATCTCAAAGTGTGCTCTGCAGAATACTTGCTTCTTGTGAGTGGTGGCTGGAGATGTAGTAGTTGCTGTTTTTTCTCTGAGTTTCTAGCTGCTAACTCACATGAATGACATACAAACATACATTATATATTTTACCTATATTAGTTTTTCATGTATGCAATTGCTATAGGGATATGGCCCATGAGAATTGCTTGAATTTGCAAGTCACAATGTGAAAAGGCAAGTTTTCTAAGGCAAAATTTCCTATCGATTTTTCTTATTAGTTCCAACATAAAAAGATTTTAATTTTCTTTAAAAAACAAAAATGAAAAACTCAACAGCTCTCAAAAATTTCATTCTTTAAAAAGAAATCCTTAGAGAACTATTGTGAATTTTCACTGTTGCTATTAAGATCAGAACATGCCTAATGAGAGAATTATTAACATCATATACTTTCTCTCCTGCCTAAAAATCTTAATAGGAGGAAAATATGTTTGTATGAATCTAATATTAGTATCATAAGGGAATCTCCTTCATCCTCTTTTTTCATTGGGGTTTAATTATGGAAGTTAAACTCACTCACATGCTCAGGATCAGAAAGACTTAAGGGAGAACTTTCCAGCGCTAATAATTTTCACAGAGGCCCAAAGCCGTTGTTGATGTTCTAGTCTCAACTTCCAGAACGAACAATGAGACGTTACTGGTACAGATAAATTTTTCATGGCGATCACCTTCTCCCTGGATGAATCTTCAAGAGGAATACACACACATCTTTATGCTAATTATTGGCTCTGTGGAGATGCCATAAGTTCCCTGATGTCCTTCCTTCTTAATCAAACCAAAAGATTTCCTAATGCAGTACAGACATTTTTTTGTACATCTATAAAAATAAATTATACCATTAAATATTTTATTTAGTTAAATCATATCCAAACACCATATATGGATATCTGCTATGTACAGAATATTTACATCAAACACAGTATCTGCTACTGTTATTGAGTATCAGACATATCAAAGAGTGCTTTAATTAAAAAAACAAAAGAGTGAGTAATCTTGAGTTGTTTTTATTTAGAATGACCATTCACTTTATCAGACAGTTTGGGAAAACTAAACAACAGAACCAAAAAACACTCTCTGAACTGGCTTATTTAAGAGTCTCTAGAATATCAAATTCAGGTAATTATCAAAAATAATTAAAAAGACCCTGAGAATAACAATGGTAAGTTTTACTTTGCAAAAGAAACCATACTCTATGAACATTTTGTTATTAATAAACACAAAGCTGTAGCAGGTTTTACAATAAAAATAGTATGCATTAAACTTTATATTAAATTAGGTGTATAGAGAATCTCCAAAAAGGGCCTTATATGTTCAATGTACCCATTACACACACTCACATATCATTTGAAATCTTGTGCTTTAACTGTTTAAGTTAATTTCAACATCTTAATGCATTAAAAGGTATTGATTCGTTTTGCATTGACAAGATTTTGTGTTTGTTTTTTTAAGAAATATTGAAGCTATTGAGCATCTGGCAAAAATAGCAAACGGTAGCATTTTGCAATATACCAAGAGGAAAGGTTTTCATACTGCATATTCTTAACGTCAAAATAGCCTAAAGTGATTACAATAGATTTCTTTAAATTTTCATTTCAATTTTGCTGACCAGATCTGTTTCACAAAGAAAGTTGTCACCAGTAGCAGCAGATTGCATGCTGATAGGCAGCACTATATAGTACAGACAGGGGCAAATTACTGCCAGCGGGCCACATATAGCTCACCAGACCCTTCTGCCCAGCTCCTTCCTAAGCTCCTGCCCTGGGAGGGTAGCCCCTGGCCACTCCTTGATTGCCCCTTCCCCCACAGCCTCAGCTCCCTCAGGGCCTCGGTGACACATTCACCACATTGCCAGCCCCCATGGTCCAGGTGTCATGGCTCCTTCTGAACTCTGGCCTGCAGCATGGCTGCAGCACTATCGGCCCTAATGCTCTGGATAGTGTGTTGGCATCTCCGGCTGGGTGGTGTGGCTAGGGTGTGGAGAGCACGGGGGTGAAAAAGGAGATGGGAGGCCCAGTGGGGAGCAGTTAAAGGAGGGACGGGGGCAAGCCATGCTGGAGTGTTTGGAAAGCCATAACCTTCCCTTCCCGGCCCTCCATTCAATTTTGGAGCTCTGATGTGGCCCTCACAGTAAAAAGTTTTCCTACCCCTGGTATAGTGGGCAAATAGAAAAAAAAAAGGACACAAATTCCTAATGTAATGCTTCTCCATTTGTGAGCTTCTGTTGACTGTGCCACCTGGTACTGGAATCCATCTTGAATCTGGTATTTTTCATGGGGATGGGCGGGTGCCAAACACAGGATTCCCACCCTGGGGGGGGGACATCTATTTGGTTTCCTGGGTGGGTCGCAATCAGCCCTGTTCTTCAGCTGGCCTTTGAAATTGCCTGGCACGCTCTAAGATGATACAAAGAACTTTGAAGAAACTGTAGACCCAAGTCAGATAAAGCTCGGCTCAAACTTGAAGCTCTTTACTTGAGATAGGAACAGCTGTTTACAGTAAGAATTTTCATGTAATAAGTTGTGGTGTGAAAAAAGTGAATAAGGAAAAGTTATTTACTTGTTCCCATAATATAAAAACTAGGGGGTCACCAAATGAAATTATTAGGAAGCAGGTTTAAGAGAAACAAAAGCAAGTTTTTCCTCAGTCAACCTTTGGAACTCCTTGCCAGAGGATGTTGTGAAGACTAGGACTTTAATAGGGTTAAAAAAAGAGCTAGATAGATTCATGGAGGTTAGGTCCCTCAATAGCTATTAGCCAGGATGGGTAGGAATGGTGTCCTTAGCTTTTATTTGTCAGGAAATGGATAACAAGAGTGATCACATGAGGTGTGTTCCCTCCCTCTAGGGCATCTGGCATTGGTCACTGTCAGTAGACAGGATACTGGAGTAGATGGACCTTTGGTCTGACTAAGTATGGCCATTCTTAAGTAAGTTTCTTAGTGGATTAGAACTAGTTATTTTTTGTTCATTTAAATTTAGTATATTCTTTGATCATTTTTCACTTGAGACCATTTAAATCCTACTTTTTATACTTAATATATAAAAATGTATTCTTAAACACTTTATTTTATTATCAAGCCCAGTGTAAATAATTGTTATCTAGACTGGGGAACAACCACTGTGCATCTCTCTCTTTCATTGATAAAGTGGGTGGACCTTATGAGCTTTCATCATGTAAAACTTTTACATGTGGTAAGATGAATTTGTTTGGAGTTTCAGTCCCTTTTGAGGGTTGGTTTCATGGGTGCTGAGCCTTCCTGGAGTTGAACTGGATCAGTGCCTATGTTGCTTTGCAAGAAGGTGGTAATAAACCCAATTCTGCACCTTGTCTCTGGGGAGACCAGAGGGTCTGACCAGCAGAACAGGGTGATGGGGAGCACCAGAGAGCAAAAAGGCAGAGCACAAGTGGCATGATCAGAACACACTAAGGGGACTTCTGTTATTCAATCCATCACAGCCCTGTTCTTCACAACAGGCAGAACACAGGCTATTTCAATGGCAAGTATTCTTAGGCCCGGGTCCTATTCAATGACTGTGTCCCTCTTCCATGCTGATGAAACCATGAGAACAACAGACCAAGCTGAATTAGAGCTTTATCAGGATGCTCAGGCTGAAATAATCCATGAGCTAAGAACATACAACAAAGAAACCACAGTGTCCATCAGAGATGCCATAGCAATCATACAAATGATGTCTGGAGACAAATTCCATACATTTGGGGAATTGTGTGCTCAGTACATAGGGCAAGTCCTGAAAGGATTTGACAAAGCTAGTGCTGTAATCAAAGTCTGACAGACAGGACCACAGTAACTAAAAATTGCAGAAAGACAGTGGCAGACCGGATCTAAAGTTCAATGTGAGAATCACCAAGTGATTGGTGAACACTCTGTGCCTGCATGAAAAAAGTTTCTAACTGTGACATTTAATAGTCATTTGTAAAATTCCTTTGTGAATACAGGATTCAAAATGAACTTGAGAATGAACATAAGAATGGCCATACTGGGTCAGAACAAAGGCCCATTTACCCAGTATCCTGTCGTGCAAAAGTGGTCAATGCCAGGTGCTCCAGGGGACATGAACAGAATAGGTAATCAACAAGTGATCTTTCCTCAGTCTCCCATTCCCAGCTTCTGACAAACAGAGGCGGTGGGAACCATTCCAATCTGTACAGGCTAATAGACATTGATGGACCTAACCTCCATGAATTTATCTAGCTCTTTTTTGAACCCTGTTAATGTCCTGGTCTTCACAACATCCTCTGGGAAGAAGTTCCACAGGTTGACTATGCGTTGAGTGGAAAAAGTACTTCATTTTGTTTGTTTTAAATCTACTATCTAGTCATTTCATTTGGTGATCTCCTACTTCTTGTATTATGGGAGCAAGTAAATAATTTTTCCTGATCTACTATCTCCACACCAGTCATGATTTTACATAACTCTACCATATCCCCCCTTAGTCTTCTAAAATGAAGAGTCCCAGTTTTCTAATCTCTCCTCATATGGCAGCCTTCCAAGCCCCTAATCATTTTGTTGCCCTTTTCTGAACTTATTTCAATGCCAAGATCTCTTTTTTTTTAGATGAGGCAACCACATTTACATGCAGTATTCAAGATGTGGGTATACCATAGATTTATATAGAGGCAGTAAGACACTCTCCCTCTTATTCACTATCCCTTTTTAAAAAAAATATTCCTAACATTGTTTGCTTTTTTGACCTGATGTATTTGATTTGATAGGATGTGACTTTGTGTCATCCCTACTTGGTATTAGGGGAAAATAGCCGTTTCATGTTCCCAAAACAAAGGGAATTTTCTGTTTGAGAGATCGTGCTACATGGGGAGAGTGTGACAGAAGAGGCACAGAGCAAAGGGGAAAAGAAGACACAGAAAGATCTGAATTGCTTTCACCTTAATCTAGCTATCACAAGCAACAAATCACTCGCCAAACTCCCACTAGGGAAGGACATTTCAGAAGAGCAGCTTGGCAAACAAAGATGTGGATATCTTTTTTCGTAGGTAAAACAGATATGGGATCACAACTACAACATAGATGGAAAAACACAGATGATAAACTACTTCTGGTGTTCAAGGGCTCAGTGGCATCTCTGCTTCTACAAAGCCCTATATGTGCCTATAACAATAGGGGTACCTGAACAATCATGTCTGGAGCGAGAATAGTCTTCCCTGAAAAGAACTGTGTACATGCCAAGACAATGAAGACTGTGGTTACCCACGCATTCTCAACAGAGATCATAATGATGAACGAGATGATGATAATGATATTGACTAGAAATGTCACCATCTGTTACCTGTACAATTTAGGACTCTCACCCTCCTACCTTCTCTTTTGGATACTCAGGGAGTAAGGGACCCAAATTTATCCCTTTATGGGCTCAGGGTTAACATTCCTTTCTGGTGGACTCAGGGCTCTATGGGTTCTTTTCCAGTCAAAGAGTTTTACATGGTAACTTTAACCTATATTTATTAACAATGAATCAACAGAACACACAAAGCATACGCAGCTCACCACTCCCAATAAGGCAGATGAGGATCATTTGGGGTTCTGGCTTCAGTGTAGTAACTCTACTGGGTGTTGATGTCTAGCAGCTCTGACATTGGGCTGGGTCTTGGAGTTAGGTTCAAAAGAATTTCTTCTTGGCTCTCTAGTTAAAACTTGGGGGTCCTACTTAGCTATACCTTAACCAATAATTTCAAAATAAAATATTACTAAACACTATTTTTCACCACTCCTAGTTCACCACCTTTTATATGTAAAAGTTAATTTAAATGTTGTGAAATCAGTTGCATAACTGACAGAAGCAATTAAAGAACAGACAAAAGGTAAACATAAAAGGAAAGTATAGATTTTCTCAACTGACACTTACCTTGCCAGACAGAATGTTATCGTGCAAGGTTTTCTATTCTCATCTTAAGGTCTGTCTATTGATCTGGTCACTCTTCGTGCTTATACTGTCTTAGGGCAGGAATGTTTTCTTAATAACCAAATATTCTATTTTTGTACCGCTTACATGGGATGCAGCTTCCCACTTTTAGCTAATAGCTGTGGCTGCAAAACCTTACTGCAAAAGGCCTCAGATCCACACGTTACTATTTTTCAGAGATACCTGTACACATTTATTTCTAGGTTTTGTTCTACCCATTGGTTTGTGAAAGGGGCTGTGTGTAGGAGGAGCAGAGTCACATGCCTTCCAATGCATAAGGGGGAGGCAAGGATCAGCAGTGCCATAGATTTCCCTCTTCTGGCCACACTGTTCAGCTGCTGAACTCTCTCAGGCAGCCTCCAACCATGCTGTCTAGGAGAGGAGATGCTGCCCAGCCTGATACAGCAGAGAAGGACAGATTCCCCTTCCCCACCAGGTAATAGGAAGAGGAGGGAAGGAAAGGGAACTGTGCAGCAGCACTCTATGTCTGCACTACAGAGTAGGCAATGTCTACACTACAAAAACTCAGAGTGTCCACACCTCAAGCGCGTTTTTGCGCAAGTAAATCGAAAGATCAGAGGGGGTTTTGTGCAATTGGTAATCCTCATTCTATGTGGAAGAACTCTTGCACAAAAAGGCATGTGTGGATGGGGAAGAAGGGGTTTTTGTGCAAGAAGAGGGAAGAGGAAAAAAGTACAGGTGCCCTGGTGGCCATTCTGTCCATAGCAATCACTGCTTGCGATAGACCATCCAGGCAGTTTGGATATTGCTTTTTCGATGAGCTTTTGCAATGTGGGCACACTCTTGTGCAAGAAGTTTTTACAGAAGATCTCTTCTGACAAAAGCTTCTTGTGCAAAAAGCCTGCAGTCTAGATGTAGCCTGAGTTCCAGGCAGCCTCCAGCCACGTTACATGGGATGCTGCCCTGCAGGCTGTAGTATGGGGGTGGAGGTGGCTGCATTCCCCCTGGCAGCCTCTAGGCTGTTTGCAGTGCATCATAGTGGGACAGAAATCCTTTTGCCCCTAGTAATATGGGAGGGGGCAGGATGGGATTGGCACAGTGTGTGGCCCCCAGACTAGGGTTGGTGTAGGGAGAAATCACATGGGAGTGGGGACGTCACATGGCTGGTACCCTCTTTGTATCCTTACCCCTAGTTACTTATGCTATGGAGTCACAAAGAAATTCCATTTGTCTTGCAATAATACAGTCATTGAATTAGCAGGTAAATATAAATGTTTCACATTAGGTATTTTAATGTGTTGACAGGGTCATTGTTTATCCCCATTTGTAAAGTAACAGCACCATTTGATAGATCTGCATTACATCTCATCCTAAAACAGACATAATAAGCTTTCAAATGATGTAGAAAGGGGATACATCAAGTTGACCAAATTGGGTACCTAAATTCTGTACAGAATGCTGAAGCCCCAGTCTTACTCTCAGAGAAGTCAACTGGGATTTTGCTATTGACTTCAATGGGTGCAAATGGCCGAGCACTTGACAAGCAGAAGTGGAATTTATTCTCACAACCTCCCTGTGAGGTAAGAAAGAGATGGGGAACTGAGATAGAACAAATCATGTGACCTCTATAGGGTCACCACATCTCTACAACTGAGCAAGTGTAAAGCTAACAGGTGGAATTGAACTTGGGACTTCTAGAGTTTAGTGCATGAGCCTCAACTCATGAGCTAAAAGCCATGTGTTATTAGCTAAGGCTGTGGAACAGACTCATTGTTCTCTATATAAATGCACTGGGTGCCACTAGCTAAGACAGTACACTACATCCAGAAGGTTTGTGGTTTACATAAGGATTTGAATTCAGATCTTTTGGTCCCACTCTAGTACCCATTCCATTAGACTCTTCTTCCTCACCATTAGGACAATGCAGGTAAATCATGAATAGGTAGGTTATACCACTTTCTGACTCATTCATTTACTGTAAATACACAGAATGATAAACATTCATAATTGACACATTTTTAAATATATGCTCAGCTCTAAGATAAAGTATATGTGTCTCAAAAAAACTAATTATGCAATATGTGTTTATTCTACGCACTAGCAGCCCTGGCATATAGTGTTTATTCACTGCAGTCTATGAGACTTTAGCTTGAGTACAGACTGCAGGATCAAGCCCTCAATATTTACATCTTAATTATATCTAATTTTCTCTTCTTCCTTCTTTTCATGGTGAAGGGTCATAATCCTCCACTGTGACTCTGTCAGGAATACTTGCAAGGTCTCTGAGGAAAGTAGCTATTCAGCATGAATAAATTGTACCGAATGGTTGATTAAGACTCTTGGATTTTACCTGGTATAAGAACAAGCAGCAAATTTACAATAGAACTAAGAAACTACATTGCTTGAACTGGATTCCATTTCCAGAATATTTAATAAGATTCTTTAATTATAAGAAGAAAATTTCTCAGATCCTATTTTTGCTGCGACAATACTCAGAGGATGTTTCAACAATATGTAATTGGGCTCCAAAGATGAAATTCACCCATGATATGGAGGACTAGCACAAGCACTAATTAAATAGCACATATTCAGTTTATATACAGCTCCTATCTGCACAGAAGAGAATGGCCAGCCTTTAGATACTTGGTCTCCAGCCCAACACATGGTCACTTTGGGAATGGACGAAGCATGGAAGATACCCATTTATGCAGATCCAGGGCTCTGTGCAAGCAGGTCTGATGGGTAGTAGTCACTATTCCAGCTCATAGGTTAGCGTTAGAACTGCAGGCTGTGAAGAAGCTTCATGATAGGCATGGTTGAGAGGCTAAATATCACCTCCTTACATTCCATCCACATGAAGCCCTGCTTTTGCAAAATGGAGAGAATATCACCTTTAGTTCATATTGAGCAGACTGCAGAATAGATGAAAGATTTACCTGTTTTCCCATCCTTCACATACATTGTACACATATCTAAGAAACCAAATTTTAAATCGTTACAGTTGAGAAGTCGATCAAAAAACTAGGAAGAGGCAGAATTAAGATTGCATGTGAAACCTCAGTTTTGCCCTCTTGTGTATAAGCATTATTAAAAATCCTTTAATTATAAGCTCACATGCTATTTCTTTTTCCCCCCTCCCCCCGAAAGGGTCTTTAACATTTCAAAATTAAACATACAAGCACAAAGTTATTTTAAATAGATTTTTGGATATAGTTTCCTAATTAAAAAATAATTCTATCATGTGGAAATACACTGATAGCTTGCATCAGCAGCAGGTTTTGGATCTTTAAATTTGCGTGGGTAAACCAGGGGGGCCTCACAGTCATGCCAGACTTCTGGGCAAAGTGGGGGGAGGGGAGCGAGAGGCCTCTGGCAAAAGGGGTGGGGAAGCCTGCCCTCAGTGCCACCTGGAGTATACCATGCCGCCGCCCGACAGATGTTAGAACTGTGCAGAGCACATGGTGCAGCATTCCAGCAATGATTTAAAGGACCCAGGGCTTTGAGCAGTGGCCTGGAGCCCCAGGATTTTTAGCATTACCAGACCCCTTGGCAGTTGCCCCCTTTGCCCATCCCCAGCTTCCCATCAGTGGGTCTGGGTTAGACCTCTGTCATTTGAGTTAGTAGAGTAACTGATAGGAGTAGCTGGTTGTAATCTTCTATGTAATCCAGCCTCTAAAGAGGGGCCGAAACATGTACTTTGCCACTAGGTTTCACATATATTCATGAAGAGCACAGGAATAGTGAGACTCAGCACTAGTGGGTTCAGGTCTAGAATCTGCAGGAGCAATTTCTCTGGTGATTATAGATTCTGTGTCCGCTGCCTGCCACTATTGCTCCTATCCACGCCCCAGCTTTTGACCAACATATTTTTTCAAAAATAACTGAACCATTTTATTTGAATTTTGTTTAGTTTAATCCCAGTGCAGTCACCCATCAGAGAAAATTTAAACCTAAATGGCCGAAGTTTGGTGAGCTTACAAGCAACTAAAGATTCTTTTATTCAGAAGTATTAGGCAACCTCAACCATAGGCATCACAACCGGTATCTCTTATAATACACTCATTTCACTCAAAATAAAGACATAGAACATAGAAAGATTTTCAAGTATTAGCTGACAACAGATAAGCAACAAGTAGGACTTACTTTTAAGTAGGTTTAGTTTAATTCAATCATTTAATGATCTTGCACTATTCGTGACCTAATCTCACAGGTCTCAAATCAGAAGCAAATCATGCTTCCCAAATGTCTCTCCTGAGGTTTCCATAAGAATCTTGGAATATCAACTTGGTATGGAGTCATCCTGTTGGAGGAACAGGCTACCCCTTCCCACTCAAGAAAGAGAAATACTAAAATTCTACTTTTTTTTAAAGTCACACTACTCATCTCTTTCTGAGGCTATATCTAGACTGCAAGCTTCTTTTGGAAGAAGCCTTTCCGGAAGGCATCTTCTGGAAAAACTTCTTCCAAAAGAAAGCGTCCACACTGCAAAAGCGCATCAAAAAAGCCATCTGCTTTTTCAAAAGATAGTGTCTGTTCAGTGTGGATGCTATCTTGCATGTAAGCTGTGATTACTATGGACGGAGTGGCCACCAGGGCACCTGTGCTTTTTCCTCTTTCCTCTTCTTTCAAAAGAGCTCCCTCTTCCCCATCCACACACGCCTTTTTCCAGAAGAGCTCTTTTGGAAAAAGGCTTCTTCCTCGTAGAATGAGGATTACCAATAGCTGAAAAATCCCTCTGCTCCTTCAATTTTCTTTCGCAATAATGCAATTGTAGTGTGGACGTAGCTCACATTTTTTTCAGAAAATGGCCGTTTTTCCGTAAAAAACCCTCTTTAGTGTAGACATACCTTGAGAAGGCCATCCTCAAAAGACCAAATCAGGTATGGTCCTCCAAAAACCTAGGGATAGCCCCATCATTGCTTTTGTTAGTGAAAGTTAATTTAAAATATTGCCTATGAATAAGGATGGCAATATTATTTTACTGACGTTTAAGGTGGGCCAATCACATTTTCTTGTCACTACTTTTTAGTTAGTATTTATAGTGTTATATTTAATCATGGTTGAAAGATCACAATTAATTTAGACACATTTCTTCAATGACTGCAACATTTTCTTAATGCACTATAGTTAGATAAATTATCCTTCAACCATATAAAAGTTACAGGGAACCAAAAAAAATCTGAAGGCTATTCTGCTTACTTAGTTAAAATACAACTTTAAATCAACATTTAATTCAAATTCATTTAAATTAAACAGATTTATTAGTAGTACCTTATATGGCCTTAATATATATTTTTTTGTGGTGTGAGTTCATAGTACAATGAAACCTTTGTTATCAGGCACTCTGTTAACCAGAAAATTTTGTTAACCAGCAAAGGCCCCAGCCACAATACTGTCACATCTTCAGGTACACAGGCCTGGATTGGTTTACCATGATTGGCTTAATTTTTTATTTAAGAAGTACTAATCATCTTTAACTCAAAATAGAAATGTGAGACCAACAGCCTCACGCTACAAAACTACCCATGTTAAAAACTTGAGTTTTACTATTATTGTCCATGCATTTTTCCTTGGTTGATGGGATCCTCAGACAACAAGAATTTTTAGATAACCAGAATGCCCTAATTACCAAGCATGTATTATTATTTTGTACTTGAATGTAACTGTAGTCAACTGATAGGAAATGAAAATGATGATCTCTATATCATCACATAGCTTCAGGTGAGTGACAATAACACAATATTTAATTACATTATGTACTTTCAGCAAGCTGTGTGTTCACTTTTACCAGATACAAAAAGGTTAAGTCTGCAATGCACAGCTAAGTGAGGTCACTTTTGGTAAAAACATGAACCCCAGCCATCTAATGTTCCCATTATCATTCAACAAGTGAACAAGGAAATAAACATCTTCTGATTTGGAAAGGAACAAATTTCTACCTTGTTTTCCAGCGCAAGTCCCTACATTCTAATTAATAGCTTTCTGGATGAGAAGTTTAAAAGAGATGTGACAATTATAGGATGAGCTGCAGTTATACCATTATGTAACCCTTAGATGACAGGTGGTTTTTTTTTTGTTCAGCTGTCTTGGAGTCTATTTGTTTGGTTCTAGCAGATGCACATTTTTGTACTATATAAACATTAACATTTATATAATAATTTGGACATCTTAAAAAACAACTTGAGTTACGAGTGATCCTCCTACTAATCCTTGTGGATTACATCCTAGTTTCATTGTAATGATCAACAAATTTATTTACATGGGAGAGCAATACCCACTTAATCAAAAACTGTGAAAAATCGGTTAGTAAACACACACACACACACACACACACACTTCTGAATCATTTACTATTTTTCAGTCTTTACACCTACTTTTTCTCCCACACACATGGAAATCAATCTGTTGCGGCGTACAGCAGAGTCCTCCGAGGGTAAACGCCACTCAGTGCATGAGACAGGTCTTCAGTGACTTCAATAAAATAGAGATTTATTTTTTATCCTTCTTCACTTCTAGAGGAAAATTCCTTGGGAAAGTTGCATAGTGCTTATTCATATGGAATTCCCACTAAAGTCAACAGTGATATTACCTGAATCTGCAGGATTCAGGCTTGATCTCATGCTCACCAAAATCAATGACAAAGCTCCCATCTGATGTAATGGTGCAGATTTGGGGCTTCTCTCTTTACTTGTCATTTGCAATTAGTTCTGCAAGCTGTATTGTTGCTGTGTTCCCCTGAGATGAGAGGGAAGGTCCTTTCATAGATTGATAACTGATTAAAAGACAGGAAACAAAGGGTAGGAATAAATGGGAAGTTTTCAGAGTGGAGAGAGGGAACTAGTGGGGTCCCCCAATGGTCTGTTCTGGGATCCATACTATTCAACTTATTTATAAGTGATCTAGAGAAAGGGGTAAACAGTGAAGTGGCAAAATTTGCAGATGATACCAAACTGCTTAAGATAGTTAAGACCCAATCAGACTGTGAAGAGCTTCAAAAAGATCTCACCAAACTAAGTGATTGGGCAACAAAATGGCAAATGAAATTTAATGTTGATAAATGTAAAGCAATGCACATTGGAAAAAATAACCCCAACTATACACACAATGTGATGGGAACTAATTTGCCTACAACTACTCAAGAGATCTTGGAGTCATTGTGGATAGTTCTCTGAAAACATCCACTCCGTGTGCTGTGGCAGCCAAAAAAGCAAATAGAATGTTAGGAATCATTAAAAAAGGGATAGAGAATAAGACAAAGAATATCTTATTGCTTCTATATAAAACCATGGTACTCCCAGATCTTGAATACTGTGTACGGATGTGGTCACCTCATCTCAAAAAAAAAAAAAAAAAAAAAAAAAAAAAAAAAAAAAAAAAGATATATCGGCATTGGAAAAGATTCAGAACAGAGCAACAAAAATTATTAGGTGTTTGGAACAGGTCCCATATGAAGAGAGATTAAAAAGACTTGGACTTTTCAGCTTAGAAAAGAGAAGACTAAGGGGGGATATGATAGAGGCCTATAAAATCATGGACTTGTGTGGAAAAAGTGAATAAGGAAAAGTTATTTACTTATTCCCAGAATAGAAGAACAAAAGCAAGTTTTTCTTCACTCAGCATACAGTCAACCTGTGGAACTCCTTGACAGAGAATATTGTGAAGACTAGGACTTTAACATGGCTCAAAAAATAGCTAGATAGATTCATGAAGATTAGGTCCATCAATGGATATTAGCCAGGATGGGTAGGAATGTTGTCCCTAGCCTCTGTTTGTCTGGAAATGGATGACAGGAAAGGGATCACATGAGGATTCCTTGTTTGTGTTCCCTCCCTCTGGGACATCTGGTATTGGCCGGTGCTGGCAGACAGGATACTGGGCTAGATGGACCTTTGGTCTGACCCAGTATGGTCGTTCTTATGTTAAGATAATTCTCTATTCTGTTAGTGGGAAAGTATTGCCTATTAAAGGTGCTCAGGAAAGATATTTAACAATGCCAGAAATTGTGTAGTGGCTTGAGCTGGCAGTGTTTGTTTTTAGAGATACCCTTGGCTATTTGAGTATGGCCCTGGTTGCAGGTGACAGCATTTGGCAGAAAAGTTAGACATACAAAAAGGATCTGAGGAATTTGTGTTATTTTACATTAAAGTATATACAGTACTATAATTATCGGAAAAAACAAGGGCAGCACTAGGAAGCTGTGGGGGCTACCGCCATCCCAAAATTTTCCCAAGCATCCCACTAGCCACTTCATGGCAGCCACCACTCTATAGTCACCCAACTCTGAAGGCCGAGTAGAAAGAGTGATAGTTGCTGGCCAGGCTCTGACAGCATTGCAGGAGTAAGCCAGAGAAGGAGTGTGTGTGTGTGTGTGTGTGTGTGCGCGCGCGTGCGGGGATGAGGGGTCTGAGAGCATCCCCCCCCCAGCCCATGTACACACCTGCTGGGGCATACTGCTCAGGGCAGATGGAGGGTTTGGGGTTCCCCACTGCAGCCCCGACTGACCTACTGCTACTGCCTGCGAACAAAGAGCGACATGGAGCAACTGCAGCCCTGAGGCCTCGGGCACCAGCAGAAGGAGATGGGGAAATGTGGTCACCATTTGCATCATGGCCACAGCCAGTACAACAGCCACCCTGCACCTCTCAGCTCTAGCTTCTGGCCTCTTTATCCAATTTATATGTGTAAGATATTTTTCATAAATAGTGATATACTTTGAGTTAATAAGATGTCTATCGTGAGAATGCTGGAAATAAGAGTTACCATGGTGCCCTCAGTTTTTTTTAGAAAGCTCATAGTTTCTTGGGGCTGTTGCTGTTGACATCTAATGTGACTACTTCTTCAAAATGACAGATATACCAAAAAAGAATGTTTTCTAGTACCCACAATTCCTAGCTTCTGTCAAGTGACAGCCAGTCCTGTCATTGAAATAAATTTTTTAAAAAATAGGTGAAAGATCAATATTTTATTTACCTATTGTTTAGGGCTAAAATACCAAAATGGAAAAGAGAGCATGGTAATATTTTTTAGATGTTTTTTTAATTTGAAAGCTATTTACATGTTGATAAGATAAAATAAAATAAAAAGGCAGAGGAGAGAGAGCCCAAGTGCTTTGCATACTTCATGGGTCATGATTCAAGAGGCCTAGCCCAAAACAGAACCATCTCTGTGATCATCCAGTGTAGGGGTTGGACTCTCCCTTCCTTCCTTATATTGAGGAGTTCCTTAATCTGCCAGGAACTGTTCATGGAGTAAAGTACTGCTCATTGTAAGTAACAGGTGCCGGAGCTGGCCTTAGGAGAGATATGTGACAGGGAGAGAGGTGAGGAAGTCAGGTGAGGAAGAATAGAAATGTGACCAAGGTTCTCATGGAGTTACTTATTTTCACATTGTACACAACAGTTTCATGACTACAGATTTGGGTTTTAAGTTGGTGCGGATGTGTATCACAAAAATGCAAAATGGGACCTAGAACATAAAAATGGCCATACTGGGTCAAACTAAAGATCCTGTCTGCTGATGGTGATCACTGCCAGGTGCCCCAGAGGAAATGAAAAAAACAGTGTCATCAAGTGATCCATCTCCTGTCACTCGTTCCTAGCATCTGGCAAATGGTAGCTAAGGAACATAAGGAGGACATAGGGAGACTAGAACATTCATTATGATTTTTACAAGTTGTGGAGTCCTTGATAAAAGGTACACATCTTTATTTCACATTTTTAAAAAGATTTTGTAAAGGTTAGCTTACAGGTCTGAATACTTCAATCCTGCTAACCATAGGTCTAATCGTCTATCTGATCTCCTAGCTATTCATATTCAAGATGACCCCCTACAGTATACAGAATGGTATTTTAGCATAGCCGCCTGAAAAGTAGGGATGGTGTTATGCAAAAACAGTTCCAGCAGAAAGAAGGCAGAGAATTCAGTGTGGAAAACATGGAATTTTCTATTTCAATGATGTTTCCATCGCATGGCCAAGGAAAAAGAGTTGTTCCCTTAATGAAAGAATATTTTGAGACTGCTGATAGCATTCCTGAAGAAAAAGCATGAATATCAAGCAGGATATGGAATATACACTTTACTAATGGAAAATATTTAGAGCTTTGATCTCAGATCTTGCAGGTTGCTTTATGCCACAGTGCTGGTAGCGTATAGCCATGCACCCCAAGTCAGTGCCCACTTGTAGACTCACCATCATGCTTCCTCCTGATGGTCACACTGGGAATTAGCTCTGTCTGGGTGCCCCCTTCTGTCCTGTGTGTCACCCATCATTGCTCCATAGTCTCTCCATGCACTTGCTCTGGTCCCATGTCGCTCCCAGGACCACAGTGTCCTCTTCAAGCCCTCTAGCAGTGCGCATTACACTTTTCTCCCTCTCCTCCTCCCTCTGGAAACCAGTCCTGCTGTTCCACTACACTCTTCAAGTGCCATATTCTCATACTCTTTTTAATTACAAAATTAAAAAAGTTGTACATACATTTGTGTGCATAAATTATACACCAAAATCATGGTACAACTTCTTTGTCTTACAATATTTCAATACCTAGTGGTGCTTCATACACACTGCTGATGTGCTACACACAGACTTATAGTTCTGCTTTGCTTTTAATCTCTTCTACAGATATCCATTCTTCAGAATTACTGTAGGAGTGATTACCATGTAATAAATGAATGGTTGGTTTGGCCTTTTTTGATCTCAGTCACACACACACACACACACACACACACACACACACACACACACCAACCATTAAAGCACTCTCAGAGGATTCTGAAATTCTCAGAGACTTTCAGTGCTTCTTTTCTTCAAACAAGTTTACTTTGCGTGCTCATTAAAAACAAAAATCATGTAAACCCAATATATTTTTCCACAGAGGTCAGTTGCACAGGTTCAGCTAACACGTAATAGCAAAAAAATTGCAGATATTCAAAGAGTCTGGGTAAAATACTTTCTACTTGCCCTACATTATGTATACTATAAATACTATGAGGACATATTAGAGAGCTACACAATCATTCCACATCCACCTTTGAAAAATGCCTAGCGTTACTATGTTTTGGGAGTCTCCCAATTCTACAGAATACAGAAAAATATTTATTTGGAGAAAAACCATAGCTTGGATGAGACAGTCAAGACCTGAAGGATTTGCTTTAAACAATGAAGGACTTGTGAAAAGCAAGAAATAAAGATAACCAACCTCAACACAACACCACTTTATCTTGAAAGATGCTAAATCAATTCTGCTATTTACAGAACATGCATAATACTGCATGCACCCATAGTACTATCATACAACAAATTATATATCCTAATTTGCTTATGTCCAACAAATTACCTTTTATTCAGTATCTTTATCATTTATATAAGATACAACACGGCATGTTTTTCAATTACATCAAACTATATACAGCTTTAGCAAATTTGCAGGATCTTAACAATAGAAATGTTTTGGAAAGGGTGTGTTATGGAATACTGTAAAATAGAATAAACAGCACTTGGCAAGATATAGAGAAGCTTTCAAGCCAGATCATGCAACACACATATTGGTGCTTAGCTGCAATAGGGATAGTTACCTTAGAAACACCTAAGATAGAGCAATTGTGTGTATGCACCCACAAGTCTCAACTGAGAAAAGATTAACATGAGAAAGCTTATTGAGTAGCAGACTTGGTGTAGGAATTTACTGTAGCGAGAAAGTGGTTGGCATACTTGGACTGGATGCCTCTTCCAGGTGTTGAGGGTAGAATGGAAGGGGTGAAGCAGAGTTCCAGGAGACTGGAGAGAAAGGAGGCTATTAGGAGAAAGGATTGGGAGTATCACAAGAAGCAAAGATGAGAGCAGAGATGTCAGTAGAGACAGAGCCTTGGAGGTGAAGATGAGAAGCTTGAAGCTGATGTTGTAAATTAAAGGGGCCAAGTGAGGAGATTAAAAAAAAAGCAAGTATGATGTGGATCAAATAGCAAAAGTGAAAAGCAGTGGTCTTTTGGATAGGTGAGGAATAAACTGAGATGCAGAAGAAGAAATGACACCAATTGAGAAAATGACTACCTGAGGTATAGAACGCAGATTTAGCAGTAGAAGAAAGAGCAAGAAGTAACAGGTCATACTGGCACATCACAGTTGGGAAAGGAATGAAGGAGCAATAGAAGATGGTCAATCAAAATTCAACTTCAGGTGATGTGGATGATAGCGATGCAACAACTTTGGGAGGAGAGAAAAGAAATTCAATTTTGGATGTACTAAATTGTAGAGGTTGGCAGCACACCAACGGTACGTCTCACTGCACGGATATTTCAGAGCACACAGTTTTGCCTCAGGTAGTCATTCTATACTCAGTCATTTTCCAGGTAAAACTTGATTGCATAAGGGCTAAGGGATGGTTCAAAATAGTGTGTAGACGCACCAAATTTCAAAATAAGCTATTTCGAAATAGATTCAAGATAAGATATGCAATTTTCGCTGCGCAAATTGCATATCTTATTTCAAGTTTAAGGTGCTGTTTAGATGCACCCCTAGGTGGAATTTCAGACTAAGTGTATTCACTGAAAAAATGCAGTTTCAGGTTGACTGAACTCTTTATTAATATAGTACAAGTCACCAGATAGTTCCATCCCAAACACATTTCTATCTCCACAAGGAGACTTAGTCACTATCCACAAGAATGCAGTGGGAGGAAGTGGTGATTTCCCCTGTGTAGCCCTGTTATTGAAAACTTGATCAAAATGTGGAATCCTGAGCTCAAGACTCCACTCTGCTGGATTTGGAACAGGGATTTGAACTTGGGTCTGCCACATTGAAGGCAACATGGGGTATAGTCTGTGTGGGATCTCTCTTTCCTGTTCAAGCCATTCCATTTTATACAAATAATTATAACACCACTTGCTGCTGCCGCTGCTGCTTCTCTTCCGGTTTTGTGAGGGGTGCTTGCTCCTCAGTGTTGACTGATTAAAATCTAAACAAAAGAAAAATTGTTTCAAGACGTTCCCATAGCAATTAAGTGAATCGCTTTGAAATCTTTCATGGGGAAAAATAGTTGATTATTAGTAGTCTTCCCTTAATATGTCAAAGTAAAAAAAAAAAAAAATGAAAATTAGCCATTCATTTTGTTTATTCCAGGACAACAAATATATGCGGGAATGAGTAACAGAAAATGCTTATATAAATGGGCGATGAGATTGCACACCTTACTGTAATGAAAGGAATGACAGTTCAGAGTATCTACTCACATGTGTCATAGCTGAAATTTTTGTACTTCTCACACAGTGACAGGGACAAGCCTTGCTGCTGTGTAAATGTTATTCTGGAACTTTGAATGTAATCCTAACTTGAGCTACTGCCCTAGGAAACAAATAGGCAGCCTAATGGGGTTCAACCATTCACTTCAATGAAGCCAAGATTTCAATTAAATTGCACATACATAGACACTCAGAAGCAAAGTCAGAGGTTTAGAAGAGGCACAGACATGGACACTTCACCCACATCAGATCTGTGAGAGAACTGCCATAACAAACAGAACTGAATAAGACATTTTTCTGATTACAGTACACAGACATTTCCCGCCCTCTTTAAACAGTAGTTTAAAATAAAGGATTTAATTCTGTTTCTATTGAAGTCAGTAGGAGTTTCTCTCAAATTCAACAGGAACAGTTACTCTGGTAGAATAAAAAAATGTAGATGTAAATTGGAAGAATTCGCTTCTTAAATTTCCCTACCTGCCAGATTCAGCCAGCTCTCAAAATTCAATCGGGGAAATTCTCTGAAAACTAAACTAACAGAATTTTCAGTTTGGGAAGCTTGCAACTTCCCAAAATGCAAGATAGAAAGCTGGCTAGAAGTGCTCATCACAGATAACGATTAATATTGGGCATCATCCCTCTAGTTAAAAATATATTTAAAGTGGCTTGGGAGATCCTGAGTTGGAACCATATTAGGAAAGAAAAATAGGTGGAGATGGAGCAGACATGAAAAAGTTGAATAAAGCTAGATATTTCTGGAATTTGATCACATATAGGTTTTCACTGTACCTTAACTTCAAATATGAATTTCTTACAGAAATAGTAAAACAGTAATTAATGATCACCTTTATAAAAAATATGGGTTCAAAATTTTAGATTCAACAAATATTACAGAGAAATGAAAAGGTACACAAACAATAGGGAACACAACATCATTGCAGTCTCAACAATGTGAAGGATTTGGTTCATAAATGAATCAAAATACTCTTATGCCCAATACAGAATGAAATGGATTATGCATGTCTTCTCTACAGATCATGCAAGGTTCTCAAAAATCCTTGTGGTCTGTATGCTTAGTGAGCCCAGGGAACAGAGAGTCCAATTAATAGTCCCTTCTTATGCATGTTTAGTGTCTTTAAGAATGAAAAGTCAGTGAATCTAGTGGGAACTGACAACATTATGGAATAATATTTGACAAACAAAACATTCCTTTGTTTAAAAAATTCAAGCAATTGTGGTGTTTTTTTTTTGCTGAGTGTGATTTGATTAAATGCTATGAGAGGCTGTAGGTTGCACCAAAATACTATTGATAATATAGTGCAATTTTATCCGAACCACTCCTTGCCAGTCATACTAACATGTCTTCTGTAGCCATCCCATGTTAGGATGTTGTTTATGGCTGAACTGATTTGCAGCTATTTAGACATTTATTTACTTAATCTTTGCAGGAGCATGGATTTTTATTTCATTTTTTAAGTATAACATTTACTTTCTCCCACATTTCCTGCAACAAAAATATGGTTCACCTTTTGAAAAAAGATGGAAAAATTCAGCCTGCACTTTCAAAATCTAAGTGCCAGCTGATACCAGCCTCTCCAAAGAAAACAAAACTTGGGAGGAGTGAGGAAAATGCCAAGAGCTCAGTGCATCAACCTTATAAAGATTCCAGCAGATTCTCTCTCCAGAGGAAATTATCACTGTAGACAAGGGGCTAAGAGGGTGACCAGTACAGCCTTAGGGATATCTAGTGATAGCCATGGAGATCGATCCATCCTAATCACTAGTGCCTCCCTGTAGCATTGCCCACTCACAACCCATGCAGTCATTGGCTCACTCACATAGCTACATGGGACCATGAGCCGACCTATGAGGAGAGGCTGAGGGAGTTGGGTCTGTTTAGTCTGCAGAAGCGAAGAATGAGGGGGGATTTGACAGCAGCTTTCAACTTCCTGAAGGGAGCTTCCAAAGAGAATGGAGAAAGGCTGTTCTCAGTGGTGACAGATGTCAGAACAAGGAGCAATGATCTCAAGTGGGAGAGGTCTAGGTTGGATATTAGGAAAAACTATTTCACCAGGAGAGTGGTGAAGCACTGGAATGGGTTACCTAGGGAAGTAGTGGAGTCTACATCCCTAGGGCTGTGTCTAGACTGCAGGTTTTTTTTGAAAAAAGTAGCCTTTTTTCGAAAAAACTTCACCTGCGTCTAGACTACAGCCACGTTCTTTCGAAATTAAATCAAAAGAATGCAGCTTTTCTTTCGACGGCGGTAAACCTCATTTCACGAGGAATAACGCCTTTTTTCTAAAGTGCTCTTTCGAAAAAAGGCGCTATGTAATGCAAACTGTGCTTTTTTGAAAGAGAGCATCCAGACTGCCTGGGGTGCTCTTTTGAAAAGCAGCTTGCTTTTTCAAAAGTACTGATTGCAGTCTAGATGCTCTTTTTCTAAAGAAGCTTTTTCGAAAGTATCTTTTGAAAAAACCTCTTTCGAAAGAGGCTTGCAGTCTAGACGTAGCCCAGAGGTGTTTAAGTCTCAGCTTGACAAAGCCCTGGCTGGGTTGATTTATTTGGGATTGGTCCTGCCTAGAGCAGGGGACTGGACTTGATGACCTTCTTAGGTCTCTTCCAGCTCTATGATTCTATGACCAACAGCTCCAGTTTCAAAGGTTCCAGTGCTATGACAGATGCACCAAAATAGGCCCATCCACCAGATGACCCAGTACCCTGTTATAGGGTGATGTGATTTGCTCAAAGCATTTTTAGTTCTTCAGAATTTAGAGAATGGATATCAATACTAGCATCCTTCTGGGCTGAATGAAGGGAGACCCTTACCACAGAATTCTACGTCCCTTATGTTTTTCTTGCTTCCATAGAACATATGACAAATATGAACCTTACCACACACCAGCCTATGCGAGTGCATCACATCCAGGAGATATCCTTCTGAGTCACATCCGGGGGTGGGTGGAGGAGTGTTCTTCCACGGAAAGGAATGGGGCTCCTGATTACTGTTTTTTTTTGGTGAGCAGTTTAATCTCTACATTAGCACAGAATTTAATAGATCTAATGGCTTTAGGGAAGGCTACAGGAAAATAGTTTCTTCTTTAGCAGGAGTCCCTGGCAAGTAAACAGTGAGTCAGCTCATTAAAAAAAAAAGTCAGAAATAGAACTGTATTAACAAAAAGAATAATGATCCAGAACATATGTATTTAGGGTTTTTTTTCCTCTCTTGCTGCAAACTGGCAAAAGAAAGATTTTGAAAAATCAAAAACAGGTGAGGGAAAGGAAACAAAAAAGGTGAAATGCTAAGTGCTAAATAAGTCTTATACAAATATTGTACTGAGTTGTGAAACCTGCATGCTGAGTAGCTCTGGAACCTACAGTACAAATGAGGGCAGCTTTTTTTTGGTCTAGAGACCATCTTGTCAAATGCAACTGTCAGAGGACCAGCAAGAAGGGGGTGGGGGAAAACTATGTATAAGGAACATGAGCGACTAACAGATTCCTCATTCCCCAAACTGGACTCCCAGAAACATAGGTACAAACAGGATTTAGACTGCTGTTCTCTTGCATCCCACAGCTGGGCTTTCAAGAGTTTGTGTAAAGGGGGGGAGGTGGTTTAGGCTGTCATCAGCCTGCCGCATTCCAGTTCCCCAAGCTTGTGAGGGAGTTTACTGGGCAGTTGGGATCTGGTCACAGCTGCAGTCCTGTGAGTCAGAATTGCACTCCTCCGGGATAAAATTAGACATACTGGATGAGAGCTTTCAATGTGGGAGTCCAGCTGCCTGAGCTGGGTTCCATGGAGTGCAGTGTTGTCTTCCCAGGGCAGCCTGCATACTGAACCCCTCATCCTCAGAACAAGGATTAAAATGAAAGAAAACAAAACTTGAGTTAAGGACTTGAGCAACACTGGGTAAATCTTCTAGTAAGTCTATAAAACTGCTAACTTCGAGATACTGGCTGTATGGTAAAATTGTATCCCTTCAGTTATTCTAAAATAAGCTGGCACCCATGTGATATTAGAAAGTGGATTGTTATATCAAAGATTAATAAAACAGATGGCTTTTTCCTATATAAACATCTAGTTATAGTAGGCGAGTCAATATAAGACCCCAAACCTTCTCCCCACACTAAGTAATTGTTCATACTGTGACACCCACTCTGTTTCCAACCCTGGAATTCACTGAACCAGTCTGATGAGGAAAATATAAACAAATATCATGTTACTAAAATTATTTGCTACATATATATTTGAAAAACAATGTTTCTATTTCTGACATTTAATCATCCTCTTTGTCTGACAGACAGGTATAAAAAAACCCCACTCCATTCCCTATCTTTTTTTGTTGTGGATCTGAAACAGAAGATCTTTTCCAGTTCTGATCCTGACCCGGATGCCCCCCTTGAATCTGCTCAATCCCCTTTAGGGCTCCATCTCTCCATCTGCTACAGCTCTTGGGGTTCTTTTCTTGGCCGGTAGCAGACAAATATTTAGTTATCCTTTTTATCCAGTTATCCTGACAGATCTTAAAACTTCTTCCCATGCAGAGACTTCCTCTGCAGATCTCCATTTTTTCCCCCTAGAGATAGCAAATGGGGAATATGGGCGATTCTTATTGTAGTTCAGCTCCCTCCATAGATGTGGCCCGGCTGGCATTGAACCTTGAAGAAGCCCACAAAAACGTGTCAGTCCACTGGAGATTCTCTTTCCCATGGATACTATGTCCAGTCCTCACTGCATGGAACTAAACAGCCATTCCATCAGCATCAACAACAGAATGTTTTGAATGTTTATCTCAATGGACATAAAAGGGCTCCTTCTCGCATTTTATTCCTCATCTTTACTCATTCTGTTACCTCCCAATGAGTCTCAGGTGATGCAAGATACAAGGTGAGGAGCTAAGGCACACTTGTCCAAATACGTACAGGCTATGTCTACACTGTAGGCTTTTTGTGCAAGAACAGTTGTTCTTGCACAAAAACTTGGAGCGTTTATACTGCACGCATGTTCTTGCAGAAGTAAATTTACAGTAAAGCATCGGAAAAAAGAGGGCTTCTTGCGCAAGAGTTATTCCTCTCCCCACGAGGAATAAGCCCTCTTGTGTAAGCTCTTACTCAAGAAGGCAGTGTGGATGGGCAACAGGGGTTTCTTGCGCAAGAAACCCCTCTGGCTAAAATGGCCATCAGTGCTTTCTTGCGCAAGAAAGCATCTACACTGCCATGGACGCTCTTGTGCAAAAGCACATGGCAGTGTGGACATGCTCTTGTGCAAGACCTTTTGCTCAAAACGGTTCTTGAGTAAAAAGCCTGTAGCGTAGACGTAGCCAAAGGGATTTAGTAGTCTTTCATCTGTTACCATAAGAAATCCCACGAAACTTGTTCGGGTTCTGAAAACCAGTCCTCCTTCAGTGGCTTGGCTGGCGTTCATACACAGAAAGTGATGGGAGAGGGGAAAAAAATAGGTCTGTCAGTGGGTCCTACCTGTATTGAGTGCAACATTAATAAGGTTGTGCTTATATCGTGCCTTCTAGCTGAGGACCCCAAAGCATTCTAACAAATATACTGAATTTAACTATACCTAACTGTGAGGCATGTAATTATTATTCCTGGTGGTGGTGGCAGAGACGGGGTCAAGAGACAGATTTTGCCCTGCCTTTCGTGGGTATACAAGTACTCTTTCCACACATCAACTTCAGTGCACCCTGTGCAGTGACCTTAGTCTCATTTTCCAGGCTACAGACTGATTATACCAGACCGTACCTGTAATCACTTAGCTTCAGAGGGTCATGAATGTGTCTGAAGTGACTAGTGAAAGCAAGGTCTGACACAGGACTGCTGGCAAGCACTCCCCCCCCCCCCCCCCCCCGGCCTAAGGTGAGATCCCTGTAATGTGATTTGGGGTCAGTGTACACGGACTCTAAGGATGTGTGTACACTGCAGCTGGAGATGCAATGTCTAGCTCAAGTAGACATACCTCTGATCAACGTACTGTGCTGAAAAGCACTGTGTGGCCACAATGGCACGAGTCGTGACATGGCCTGTAGCTGCCTGAGTATTTACCTACATTTTCAGATGAGCTTCTCCTCAGGCCATCTAGCTCATCTCACTGCTCATGTTACAGCTTGAACAGAACCAGTGCAGGTCTGGCTTTTACTTGAACTGGAAATTATACCCTACTTGTTACACTTGACAACTGCTGGGTTTAAAGGTATTGGTTTTGACTTATATAGCCTTAAATGGTCTAGAGCAGATCAGCCTCTCTCCTTGTGATACACTAGTGCAGTGTGCGCAGCAGGGGGGCTGATAGTAGATCCCCCTTGAGGTATAAGAGAGGGGGTGGCTAGCAGGGCATTTTGTGTAAGGTTTCTAGGACTTCAGAATGCCCTCCTACTCCAGCCCCGGTTTGTTGACCTTCATGGCAAGTTGGTTTCATTTGACTTTTAATCAGAGGTAGGGAGATTACAGTATGTGCCAATGCATGTGGGTTGGCGATGTTATGCTATGGGTTGAAAGATTGAGCTCTTTGCATTGCATTTTGTTCTAATTTTAAGTCATCAGCAGGGTGCACAGAAATGGAGTTCTCTATATTGATCCTAAATCAAATAATTAATTAAAGAGTACTTGCTCCATATTACTTGCTCTGAAATTAAATTAATCAATGAGGATGAAAACAGAGAAACACTCAGGCTGTAGATCGTACACTTAGCACTAAAAAAAAACATTTTCCCATAAATATTTACTGAATATGATAATGACAATGTATCAACACTTCTATATTTCTATAAACTCTCCTAGCTTCACCCAAATGTAATAGTCCAGACAGAGCTAACATGAGCTTCCGTTAGTGCCAAGATAGATCACAGTCCTGAATAAAACAGATCCAAGAGATTTGGAATTATATATTTTTTTTCTATAAAATAATCTGAAAACTCAACTGCTGGTAAACTGGGTCTTTTTGTAAACAGACTGAATACCTTTCATTAGAACAGAGAAAATCTGGAAGTGTACCTAAAAGCCAATGCTTTGAAGGACTCAGGCTTGTCCTTACCCAGCCAAAAGATTACATTAAAAACCCCACATTTTTCTTATGATTCACAGCTGCAATTGTTGTAGAAGTGCAGATATCTAAGTAGAGGGAAATGGCTTTCCCAATAAACAGGTAATTTGGGGGGGGGGGGGAGGTGAGTTTCTCTTTATCAGGGTTCCAATGCATTTTATTTTAGATCTCCTTTACCCAAATCACAGAAAGCTTACACATTTAAACTCAAAATTTGTTGCCATAGAGATATTGAAACCTCATTTAGCAAGACTGTTATTATGTAATCTTATACCACCTCAGGAAAAACTTTTAGTTGGAACAGTTATTGCTAATTTGTGCATATAGCACATGTAGCTTCTTTAATGTGCGCTACATCATATAGCCATGCCTCCCATTCTTCTTCCATTAGAGTTTTAATTATTAGATATCAGTTCACTCCAAAAGGAGGACTAACTTTCAACTCAGTCATCTAGATATTTTTAGATATTTTATAAATATACAGCAGCTAAGTAGACGCTAATTTGCAGCACGATCATGTACCAATAACAGCATTCAGAGAGTTGTAGAATTTAAAGCCTAAAGGGACCACTATCTCATGTATGCTGACCTCCTGTAGATCACAAGCTACCAGTGACAGCTAGCACCTACACACAGACTAACAACTGAAATGAGACTGAAGTATTACAACCCACGGGAGACTAGATTATTATGGGCCACAGCTAGGTAATAGGAGGGACTTAGATGTGTCGATGCCTGAGGCCCCTGCAATGGCAGGGAAATGATTAAGTGAGATCTACACCAGTAATCCTAGCAAGTAACCCACATCCATATGCTGCAGAGGAAGGCAAAAGTCAATAAAACAAACAATCTGACCTGGGGAAAATACTTTCCTGACCCCATGTATGGCAATCAGTTAGAGGCTGCACAACTAAGCAAGAAACAGCCAGCCCACTACCTGTGAGAAAGTGAATGCTCTGTGCCACTTCAGAGCCTTTGCTACCCAGCTCAGTCCCCCATATCAAGCCTTAGCCATCCTTGATGCTTTAGAGGAGGAGATTTAAGCCTTCCGGAATGCTCTGGGGGAGGTGAATCCTTTCCTGACCCTGGCTAGTGTCCTGTTCAAACCCTGAAGCAGGAGTATTAGGACATAACATGTAAACCAGAAATGAGCCTCAGGGCTGTTGAGACCTCCCTCCTACCATCGTGCAAATGCTCTCATAAATTTTTCTTACTGTCTCTGAAAACTAATTAAGTTGTTTGTCCGCACAATTCCTATTTGGTAACTATTCCAGAACCTCAACTCTTTGATCGATAGAAACCTTCTAAAATCCAGCCTGAATTTGTTTTTTGACTGATTTGTATCCGTTTCTTTTTGTGCCAAAATTGTCCATTAGCTTAAATGGCTCAAAACACCCTCACCCCCATTTTCAAGGTATTATGGGGATAGGGAACAATCATATCATCTCTCAGCCTCCTTTTTGCTAGGCTAAAGAAGCCAAGCTCTTTCAGCCTCCTTTCATTTAGCTTCTCATTTCAGTAGCTCTTCTCTGCACTTGTTCCAGTTTAAATTTATTTTTCTTGAACATAGGTGACCAGAATTGCACACAGTATTCCAGTGAAGGCTTACCAATGCCTTGTGTAATCACATTAATATTTCCTCTGTATTAACTGGAAAATGTATCAGCTAATATATTCTAGGATCATATTTGCCTTTTCAAAGCTTCATCATGTTAGTTGCTCAGAGTCATCCACATCTATAGGCCTGCTAACAGGAAGGGAAGGGGCACCATTTCAGATTGGGGGGGCTAACCTATGCATGCTGTGTTGAGAAGAGGGAGAAGAGAGTGAGAGCATGGTGAGGGACTAAGGACAGAGGCTTTAACAGTGTTACTGAGCATGCTCAGTACAAGCCAAGCACCAAATGGGGTGGGGGAGAACTAACCCCATCAGCCCTCCTCCATACACACACACACACACACATACCCCTCTCAAAGAGCTATTGAAGCACTGGAAAACTCTACTTTTTTGGCAGACAACTTAGCAGTTAGCTGACAGGAGCACTGTATCTAATTCCTATGTAAAAAAGAGAAAATTAAATAAAATATTAGACCCACTCAGATCTAACACTAACATTGACATCTTGTAGTAAGTCGCTTAAGGGACACTGGTTAGTCTTAAAATTTTAACGTATAGTCTTACTTTGTTATTAACTCTGTGAGAAGAGACAGACCCCGTCAGGACTCCTGGAGTCTAGCTCAGCTTTCCAAGGGGTGTGGAATCTAGTGGGCAGATACATTTCAGCTCTAAATTAGAATGGCCATGCTGGGTCAGACCAAAGGTCCTTCTAGTCCAGTATCCTGTCTTCCAATGGTGGCCAGGTTGCTTCAGAAAGGCAATCATGACGACCTATCACCTGTCACCCATTCCCAGCTTCTGGTAAACAGGAGTTAGGGACACCATCCCTGCCCAATCTGGCTCACAGCCATTGATGGACCTATCCTCAAACTTATTTTGTTCTTATTGGAACCCTGTCATAGGTTGGACCTTTCTACCATCTCCTGGCAAAGAGTTCCCAAATTGATTGTGAAAAAATAATTTATTTTATTTGTTTTAAAGCTGCTGCCTATAAATGTAATTGGGTCAGCCTCTTGTGTTATGTTAGTGAAGGAATAATTAACATTTCCTTAAGCGATTTTTCCGTACCACTCATGATTTTCTAGCCCTCTAACACATTTCTCCCCCCCCCACACACACACACACCTTTTAGTCATTTCTTTTCCAAGCTGAAAAGTTCCAGTCTTGTAAATCTCATCATATGGAAGCTATTCCTTAGCCCTAATCACTTCTGTTGACTTTTCTGTACCTTTTCCCAAATCCAATATTTTTTTTAGATGGGAAGACCAGATCCACATACACTATTCAAGATGTGGGCATACAATGACTGTATGTAGAGGCAATATGGTATTTTGTCTTATCTAGTCCTTTCCTAATGATTCCCAGTATTCTGTTAGCTTTTTAGTTTTTAGACTGCCACTGCACATTGAACTGTTGTTTTCAGGGAACTATTCACAATGGTTCCAAGATCTCTTCCTTGAGTGGTAACAACTATTTTAGACCCAATCATTTTTGTATCTATCGTTAGGATTATATTTTTCATGTGCATTAACTTGTACTCATCAACGCTGAATTCCATCTGCCACTGTATTGCCCAATCACCCAGTTTTGTAAAATCCTTTTGTAACTCTTTGCAGTCAACTTTGGATTAGTCCCTGTTCACCCCTATTTCAAGAACATTTATAAGTTGAACATAGTGATCCAAATGCAAATCCTAGCAGCACAACACATTCCCACGATTTCCCCCCCCCCCCCCCCCATCTTTTAAGTGGAGAACCTGGCAATGGTTTCACATTGCTCTAATGATCCTTCAATTACTTGAATGCCCAGCCTTTTGTTGTTATTAATCATCCTTCCTCCCTTTTTTTGTAACAAATTTCCTGCTCAAAGGCAAAGCTGCAAGCAGCTCAAACTCTGTTGCATTTAAGAGCTGCCTCTGCAGCTGGGGCATCAGCTTCAAGCAGACCTCAAGGATGAAATCCAGGAGTTCAAAGTTGGGGGAAGGAGGCTATTGCCACCCAAACCCCTCATAAATGGTGCTCTACTGTAGCAGTGGCCAGAGCCCTGGGCCCTGTGAACCACCACCAGAGCACCAGATGGTGCACCCTGAGGGCTACCTATGAGGAGGGACATGATGAAATCCAGGTGGCACTGAAGGCCACTGCCCCCCAGCCCTGCCCTTTTAGGGAGCACAGAGCCACTCCTTGACACCTTGCCTAGGGGCCTAGCCAGTCTGTTGGTTCTCCTGCACATACCCACATCTCTTTCCTTCTCAGTTACTTCCAGCTGATGAACCCCCAGCTTGTAGCAGAAATTCATATTAGATCCTAAGGGCAAGATTTTGCACTTTGAATCTCATTCCACATCTATCACTGCAGTCTTCCAGATCTTTCCATATAATGTTCTGAACCTCCTCTGTATTGACAATGCCTCTCAACAGCACATTTCATTAGCACACTCCTACGTTGTGCACCGAGGTAATCAATATTAAATAAAATAAGTCCCAAGACAGATCCGTGAGGGACTGCACTCCAGTCCTATGATTCACATTTCAGCAGAACCTCTTGCCTTCTCCTTTTTGGCCAATTCTTTATCCACCTTACAATGCTTGTACTGATCCCCTAACTAATAATTTCCCATGTGGTGCAGTGTCAAATGCTTTACGGAAATCTAAGTATTTTGGAACCGCTGCATTTCTCTTATCTAGAAAAAAAATCAGTAATTTTCTCAAAGATGGCAATCAGGTTTATCTGGCATGAACTACCTTTGGTACAAACATACTGCATTACATGACTTTTACCATTTCACCCTAGGAATTTAATTATTCTTTCCTTCACCATTCATTCTAATACCACAAATGTAGCAGGACAAGGCAGTCCCTGTTTTTGGAGGTCCAACTTGTACTAAAATGGCACTCAAGTTTTATCACTGTTAAGATTCAGCTTCACAACTTTGCCTTTATTTTCATACAGGTCCATCTCATTCACATGAAAGCTTTAAATCAGCTTGTCAGTTGAATAAACATTTATGCAGCCCAAGTAAACTCTAGTTTTATATTTAATTTTAACTGAAGATAGGCTGAAGCAATTTTTTATGTATACTGTTCCTCCCTTGATCTTTATTGAACTTGGATTTGAACAATATCTATTTTTCCAAAACTAAACCTAAGCTCCTTGGTTAATCTCTTGCAGGATCAAGGCCACTGTGATCACAATGCAGCTAATATTCTGGTTAGCTTGTAGTTAGCTCAGGCAAAATTAATTTTGTAAATTACTCATTTGTTTGCGTTTGCCTAACTATAATACTTTAATTAAACTCTGAAACCAGCATTACTGAAGATAAAATGCATTAGGTAACACAACTAGAGCCTTTTATATTTGAATTTAAAATCTCCTTTCAGTCTTCATTGTGGTATATTAAAACTTTTAGTTGGAAAGTAAAATACAAAAATGAGCAAAAATTAAAAACACTTTCCAGGCAAAAAAATTTGAAAGTGTTTCTGTAATGCTAGTGAAGTCTAGTAACACTTGAAATCATGTTTCTCTAATAAGGATTTAGATAGATCATTATTGCAAGTTAAATAAAATCCACCTCTTAATTAAACACAAATGTAATTAAACACCTGAGCCAAAAAATGTTTCACTGGTTTTCTGCAAATGCATTTTTAGTTAGTGCTCAAATGGTTTTTAAGTCAGGTGCTGTAGAAATATTATAATGAACACTGCGATTTAAAACTGCTAAAAAAATAAATTGTATAGTTGCAGTAATTACCCTTAATTAACCTTTGTGCATGGTGCTCAGAATGCTGGGTGCTGAATTTGTACAGCAGAAAGTAAAATATGAACGAAACAGTGGGAAAAAGAGGAGGCATCCGCTGGTGTGGAGGTGACCTTTATGCAACGCGTTTCAGTCAGGTGCAACCCCACTTCTGTGCTCTCTCTCGCTTCTCTTCTCCCATGTTTCAGAGAAGCTCAAAAAGATCCCCTCCCGCCCAAAGAGCACATTCTTTTCCAACGGTCTCATTTATTAGCAAGAGCCATAAGCATGGGTAAGAATTTACTCACATATCTGGGAACATTCATTTGTTTCGACTTAGTCCAACCAGCAATATCTGGCAGCTTCCTTCAGAAGACTTTCCTTCCGAAATTTGCAGTCCCTCTTTCTGGAACCCTTCATGGGACCTTCTCTAGGTTATTCTTTTCAGTCCCTTCTTAAAGGCATTCAGCAAGAAAAGGGCCATATTTTCAACTGAATGTATCCACACCAGAGACACCAATATCATACATCATTTGAAAGATTGTTCTATGTTTATTTACATGAGGTATACATTTAGGGTTGCCATCTCTCTTGAACTGGACACCATTGCACAAATTGCCATTGGTGTCCAGATGGGAGCGTTGGCAATCCTATATGTCATGAATGTGTCGAGCAGTGACACAGACCTGCAAGTGAGTTGAAACCATGGTTCCCAAAATGGGAATTTCATTTTTTATACAGTTCCATAAAACACTGCAAGATGAATACTGTTTTTGATGTTTAAAGTAATTGTCATAAGGTATTGAAATTATTGGTTCAAGCTACTAAATGACAATGTAACTTAAAAAAATTCTATTGATATTGCATGGACAAAAGGTTTTTTCCCAGAAATGAGAAAGTTGTTTAGCAAGTGACAAACATAGCAAATATCAATATTTTGTAATCTGTTATAAAATATTTTCACATATCAAAATCTTAAACATCAAAAATATTTTTCAAAAGTAGGTTTTCTATATTTTCAGTTTAAATTTTCTGACCTGATCGTTCTCACGTTGAAGATGGGGCATGCTACTGCTATTGGTGCACATAAATTCCTGTATGCTATGTAGTACAAACTATGTACATTTCTGTATAATATAGTTTCTCCATTTGTAATTCTTTGCACATGCAATGAAGCATCTAGTCTGCCTGGCTGAAGGTTTGAATATGTAATTGACTGTGCATGCATCACTAGCCTTGGGAATATTCTAGAAACCAGCTTTTTAATTCAGTGACATGTACGCACAGGTCAAATTAGTGCTAGATATGACAATATACTGTTCCATATTATGAACATGAAAAAGCTATGAGAGAAAGAAGTGGCCTAGCAAGAACTAGTGAAGAGAAAGTCCACAAAAAAGTTTGTGCCTCTGCACTGAAGAGTGACGAAAAAAATATTTCTCTCACTAAACAGGTCAACCATATGGCAAACCCATTTGATCCTGAATCTCATCCAGACATGCTTATCAATATATCTACTTTACTGCATAAAGCCTCAGATGTACAGAGCCTCTACTAAAAAGAACAGCTGTTGGTGAAGCACATATGGAGAGATTTTGAGAGACATGCATTTGATTCTGTTGAGGCACACAGTTCCTCCATGATCAATAAATCTGTCATCAAAATATTTGCTGACATGGCTAAGATGACCACATTTAAGTCTGGCAAGGGAGGGACACCCCCAGCAGCTGTAAGTCTGGAAATTGCCCTTCACAATATGCAGAGATGATGTTTCAGTGGCAAGTGTTCTTACTCACCAAATAGGACTTGTGCCTATGTCCCTCTTCCATGCTGATGTAGCTATTGGAAGAACAAACAAAATGGAATTATGCCCCTGGATCTGGGATGGGCAATTAGCGACCCATGGACCAAACGTGGTTTGCCAGGGTTAGCCCCTGCCTGGCCACCAGGTGCTTTATTTACCTGCATGTCTGCAGGCACAGTTGCTCTTAGCTCCCACTGGCCACGCTGTTCCTGGCCAACTGAAGCTGTGGGAAGTGGTGTGGGCCAAGTCCATTGGATTCAGTATGTTGTTTCTGGCCAATGGGAGCTGCGAACGGCTGTACCTAGGGGCGCACAGGTAAAATAAACCATCTGGTGGCCTGCCAGGGGCTAAGCTTGGTGAACTGCATTTAGCCCGTGGACTGCTTATTGCCCACCCCTACATTAGATGAATGGTCAAACAAAGAATTCATGAACTACAAGCATGTACACTGTGGTTTCTTTGTTACATCAGAGATGCCATGGCTGTCATAAAATGATGTCTGAAGGTAAATAGCATACATTTGAAAACCCAGCTGCTGAGTATCTAAGTCAAATCTTTTCAGGACTTGCCAAAGCTAATGTTGGATAGAACAACAGTAATGCTGTGAAAACGGCACAAGTGACGGACAGAATCTATGGTGGGATGCTGGAAATACCAGGTGATTGATGGATGCCCTGTGCTTCCATGGAAAAAGTTTCTAAGTGTGACAGTCAACAAGTAATCATTTGTAAAGTGCCTCTTTATCTCTGTGGCAAGAGATAAGGTTTATAGTTCATGCTACCAGTGTTGCCTACTTCTGCTTAAAATGTTACATTATGCTCAGACAAGTTACTGAAGCAATTTTTAACTGCTTGGGAAAAAGAGGAGAGAATCTCAAGCATTTACACCTAAATTCAGCATGAGAAAATGTGATAGCTAAAAGATAAACACATATATTAAGTAAATATCCTATCCCTTTTTAACATGACACCATCTCTTTAAAATAAGTACAATGCTTTGTTGAACCAGCAAAAGTGTACCAAGTGTCAGCATTAAGAAAAGCAATTTTATCTATTAACATGTAGATGAGAACTGGTTAAAAAAAATTCTGGAAAGTTTCAATGAAAACTTTCAAACTAAAAAAAAATCGTATTGGTTTGAAATTTGAAGCAGAATTGAGACAAAGCAAAAAGCTTGAAAACATTTTTGCTGTCAAAATTGAAAAAAATATTTTAGGGTTTTCTCCTTTCTCCCCCTTTTTGCCACGGGGGAAAAGTAAAACTAGATGAGTAAAACAGAAAAAAACTAAAATCAAAACATGAAAAAAATCACTTTCAGTAACCAAAGCTTTCCCCCCCCCCATAAATTGGAAAATATCAACCAAAGTGGGGAAAAAAATTGAAAATTTCCTTTCAGTTAAAGACATTTTTTTATTAAAATATTTCAACCAGTTCTAGTATAGATTATTGATTTCAATAGGGATAATAAAAGGACTATAAAATCAAGCCCTTAAAAATGTGGAGATTTACTAATGATTTTCCTTTAGGAAGCACTACGGGGAAACTGAGTAACCATAAGATGTCTATTCCTTATGCAAAAAGAAGAAATACATTTATTATTTCTCAAACAATAAGCTATTTTTACATGGACTGAACACTAAGTCTAACTCCTACATTCCTTTACTTATTTATAATACATTTTATTACTAATATGCACATTAGTCGTTTAGCAAATACATTTATTACTATAGACAAACTGATTCAGTCCTTTAGAATAGAAAAGTATACTTAATTGGAAGAGATTTTTATTTTAAAAACAAAAAAGTCACTATTTAATCTTGAGAGCTATTCACTAAATTAGCAGATGGTAATTTACATCTCTGTACGCTTCATTGTCTCTGTCAGAAGTGTTGCCAGTGCTGAGATCTAATTGCAGCTCTGGTGACCCCAGTGGTGGCTCATATTTCACAGATATTTCTAGGATCTGTCCTACCTGTCCTGCCTCTCCTCACCATGCATGATCCTGCCCATTCCTTATTAATTAGATTAGACAGAGTTTCTCTCCAACTGCCAGTGTGCTTTCTTCATCTTCCCTGCTCCTCCAGAAACATTGTGGCAGGTGAGGCATGGTCCTGAGCAGACTCCCAAATCTAACCCCAAAACTGGATTATAACTGATTAACCCCTCACTATTTTGAGTGTAGGCATCCTTTCAATTCAATAGAAAGAGACAAAAACCCACCTCAGGGTTACTGCTCATTAGCGTCACTTATTCTAGTATTATTTTCATTGGACACATGCACTATACCCTGACCTAATACTTAAACTCCTGGAAGCAAAAACTCCTGTGGTACAAATCTCAGGAATGCAAGTTTGTCTGGTCTGAAATATAGTGTCATATTAATAAATGATAGGGAGAGGGAATGGATTTATTTCTGAGTTGAGATGACTCAGTTGCTTTTGCTATGTTTCTCAGAGACACTCCTTTGCCAATTTCTTAAAGTAATGTCTCATCTTGTAGCATTTTTAATATAAATTAAACGTATTTTGCATTTAGTAAATATGGTGTTTATAATAGAATAAATCATAAGAATAATGATGTGTTTGTTCTAAATATTCCAAATAGAATTTATCATAATTTTTAAGACCTGGAAGTGTCTTCCAATGGCAGTCTTCCATACATGTTTCCCTTAAACTTAAAGCAAGGCATTTCTGAACATTGGCAGCTACAATCACAAGCTAAGTAGCTACCTAGGTACTACACTTTAGGGAAAAGCCATTGCTGCCACCTACTAGTTCTTTGTGGAACTCAGCGAGTGGTTGAGGTGCAGGATGTCTGATCCAATTTCTGAAGCATTTCCCAATTGACCAGTTGGGAGTTCTGAATCACCTAGTCCTTTCTTGATTGGAAATTGGTCAGGCCATCAAAGCAGACAACTTCCTAGGAGAAGGGATGTTGAGACAGAAAGAAGCAGAATCCAGGTCACCTTCACTGTTCCTAAGCCAAGGACATGGGGCATGACAGAAGGAGGGAGGGAGGAAAAGTAAATGAAAGGACTACATTGTCAGGCTGCAGAAGAGACACAGCATGACAAGGGTGCTTGAACATGTGTGCAGAGAGATAGCAATTCTGATGGAGACTTTGGGAAGTGCTTAAGTTCTAAGGTGCCATGGTAACAACCATGTAATTGAGGAATAGGGGAAAGAGAAAAAGAATGGAAAAAGAGTAGAAATTGAGAAACAGAGAAAGAGAAGAGAAATTAAAAAGGGAGAGAACTCAAAGAGGAGAAAAAGAATAAAACTAAGGATAGAAAATTAAAATTAAAAAGGTGAGCAAAAGGAGTTTACACATTACAAAGGGTTGAGAATTTATCAGTAGGAAGGAAAAATATACCTTCCTATTGCAACAAATTTGCTGCATACAGATAGCACAGTCACCGAATAAACTGGACCAGCTCTACCAAGGGAGCTACCCACCAGTCTTAGCTGTCAGTAACATTAAGATGCTCATCATCTCATGCTCATCATGGAAACATTCCTTTAAATATATAATACACATGAACAAAATGTTATGCAATATATAGGCATGAAGTTAGCTCCCTGATTAGCTACTCTCCAGTGGTGCAAGTGTAAAGAGGATGGTCATGAGGAAGAAATGGTGGCTGAGGACCCAGTCAAGAACTCTGGTTTTATCCAAGAAGCTTGAGGAACAAAGCTCCTTAGCAGTAAAGTGGAGTTAAAGCCTTCTTGGGACAAACATTCCTACACAGCTGGGCCTTCATTTTGCTGTTTCATATGAAAATCCCTACACTACTGTAGTACCCTCAAAAAAGCAGAATGCCACAGATTTCAGTAAGGTGTTTCTATTTAACTATTGCATCAAGAACATGTTGGATAAAAGTGGATTCAGTGTCTTGTTCAGAAGATACCATAAACATTGTGTTTTACATTATTTCTACTTACCTCTACACTGTCTAGTAGGCATATATGATGTTCAAAAATGTACACTTTTCAACATCTACCCCCTTTTATTTATTTTAACATTTGTCCATAGACCTGACAAAGCTGGAGGCGGGGGGGGGGGGAGGCAGTGAATTCTCTCCCCATGAAATTCTTTTCTGCTGTTTAGGTTGGCTAGTTCCACTGGACATCAGCAAGCCACTAGAGGGCAAAAAGAAATCACACACACATTTGAGCTGCTATCGAGGGGAGGGCAGTGGCACAGTTCCATTAGGCAATATGACTGTCAAAGCAAAAAGCAAGCGAAATGCAGCATTCAATCATGAAGTGCCAGTTTGTAACTAGTTGGTGTGCTGTAGATGTACCAACAGTATTGATTTTTAGAGTTAAATGAGTTGAACAAAAGTTTGTGGTACATAAGCCAAAGGAGAATTTCCATTAACTGTCAGCAGTTAATTATTTTTAGAGGCTGCTAAGAGAAGGTGACAAATACTTAAACAGCATTGACATTCTACACACTAAAAGTACAGCTGAACTTAAAACACACCAACAGCTCTTACGCTAAACAGAAATTTCTTGTGCTACGGGGTCCATATCACAACTAGATCTGTTGCCTCCATCTAAAATTCTTTGCAGTGCTCCTTTGTCTGAACACAAATAACTTTAGATTGCTAATCTTCAAGTCCTCTACTTTTTCCCAATGCTTAACCAATTCAGTACACTGAACATCACTGCCTCCAGTACTCCTACTACTAGTCTTATTTTAAATTATTTCCACACAGATTTATTCCACACTGGTCATTTATTCTTTATTTATTTCAGCCAGGTTTCATCAAGGAAAAGCCTCTTAACAATTGGATCCTGAATTTCAAAAGCCTTTTGAAAGTTTAAATAGATAACTCTTACACCTCACTATTAATTATATAACAGTTAAGCAATAATATGCCCCTATCTTGCAAATAATAGTGTGTGGGGGGGTAAATGTTAGGGTCCCAAGTTACTTCAATGAGAAGATTACATTGATATTCAAATTATGCATGTGCCTAAGTATCTGTAGTATCAGAACTTTCATGGTTTAAAAAAAAAAAAAAAAAAAAAAGCCAAAACCCATACCTTTCTTCACTGTACCAATATATTTTTGCTTTATGGGTCCTAAAACTGAAGTGTCCTAAAACTGAAGTGCAAGTCAACTAGCAATTCAGAAAGTAAGTTCTATGTTCTGAAAAATTCTAGCTGAAAAAAAGAAGAGTTCATCATTAGGAGGGTCAGTTTTCTCTGACCACCTCATCTTTCCAGTGTGACACTATCATACATCCCCTCTGCATACCTTCCATTCCCCTTCTACGGGCTGTTGAACAGAAATGCATGCAAATATTTTCCACAACTGGCAAAACCAGAGCATCGGAGAGAGCTTGGGAGGGAAATCACACTTTCCCAACATTATTAAGCATTTTGCCAATTCACCTGTAGATTTTCCCTTTCCATGGGTCTCTGAGTAGCCAGGAACAATTTTTCTCCTAAGTAAAATTATTATTTTGCACATGATGAAACACCAATTTCTTGGTACAAAAGCCATAATTTCATTTCCAAGCCATGTCAAAACTGCACTAAGTTTGCTGGCAGAAAATAATTAACATATCTGAATGTTCATAGGATTTTTACTCTCACACCAAAATGCTCAAAAAGCAACATTGATCATTTTGAATAATTCCTGTCTGCTGTTAACAGTCTGCTCTACATATATTTTGTCCTATAAGAAAAAAAAACAGAACTTCTGTACATTTCAGGGTTTTTTAGGCAAGAAGAAGGATTAATTCACAGCCTCTACTGTTTGCAGTATCTTTGGGTAATATTTAAATGATCCAATCTACATTTCATGTGACTGTTCTAATAACTTTTAGTTCTCAGAACATACACCTGAGAAGACACTGCAAGCTCAGAAATCCTGGAAAGTCTGCTCCAGGAGATATCAGACTGTAATTATATTAAACTGGGCTGTCTATTATTAAAGGTGTAATCCAAATTTTATTCAGCTCCAAAGTGTGTTTTAGTAGATCCATATATTGCATGATAATATAACAAGCATTCAGAAGAGATACCATTTTTTAAAAAGACAGTTTGAAATCAGGCAATTTTAAAAAGAGAGTCAAAGGTAGTTTCAGGTTTCAGCTACAGCCTCTGAAAATGACAACAAAAACAGGGAAATTAGAAACAGAAGTGATTATTTATAAAGTGTTGTCTCTTACAAAAAGTAAACAAATTCAAGGAAAATATTTTTTCCTCTCAACTTTTTTAGTGCTATTCATCTAGTTGCCATCTGGGCTAAAACATTCACATACAAATGTGATCCTTAAATCAGAATTGCCCTTTTAACATAATTCTATTAGGTCTCTTGAGTCAGATGTTAGAGTTTTCAGCATCCCTGTCATTTTTAATAGCCTATTCCTTCCTATCCAAAATTACCACCATCATGGCTTGACTCTTGCAGACAAACAAGTTCTTTCTATACTCTAAAAAGCCACTCCATGGTCAGAAATCAAGAGGGTATAAGAGGGAGAGAGTCTGCACTTTGTTCTGTGAAAGGTGATTGTGATGCATGATGCAGAGCCTATCATTGCAAAGCTCAAGAGCCCTTCAATTGGATACAGTTGCAACTCCTCTGCGTGCTTGTATGTTACCCTATTAGGGGAAACACTGGCTCAGTCTAATGGTAATGTGTTTCTAAAACACCAAGATATAATTCAGATGCTAACCAAAACTAACACAGTCTATTCCTTATTAACAATAAGACAAACACTGGAGCCTCAATTCAGGAATCATGCTGAGCAGGCCAATGGCAGCTGGACAGAAAGCTGGGGGTGTCTATGTCCGGGGGCAAGGCACAGGAATACGCAACTTATAACTGTAAAGAATAGATATGTAGCATGACAAACTGGAACTGTTGTAGTAACTTCCTGGGAAGTGCTAGTCCTGATTCAGAACAGCAGTTACGCACGTGCCTCTGTAAAATGAAGATAAATTACACTTACTTCCTTTCTAACGCCTATGACGACTCTGGATTAAAAGCACCCTAAGGACAAAGTATTTTTTTTATAAGGACAGTTTAAACACATGCTTCCTTGAATAGGAATGGACTCTCTCTCCCCCTTCCTCCCCTCCCCCCCCACGTTTTCCTGAATTATAGCCTCTTGTCTATACTACTAAGTCTCGTCACCAAAATTTACTTTGACACCCAAAAGCAAAAATCACCAGCGGGTGTACACACTTGCCCCCTCCATTGACACATCTTGTCCTCATCGGGGGCACCATCATGAACACTGTGAGCATGCACTGTGGGTATGTATCCCATAGTGCAGTATTATGGGAATGTAGAGCTGATCGCTATGGCTGCGCCTAGACTGGCATGATTTTGCGCAAAAGCAATTGCTTTTGCGCAAAATCTTGCCACCTGTCTACACTGGCCACGAGTTTTTGCGCAAGAACACTGATTTTGTAATGTACAAAATCAGTGGTTCTTGCGCAAATACTCTGACGCTCCCGCTCAGGGATTGGCCCTCTTGCGCAAGAGGGCCAGTGTAGACAGCAACGTTAATTTCTTGCGCAAGAGAGCGTCTACACTGGCACGGATGCTTTTGCGCAAAAGCAAATCTGCAGAGCCCCAGTGAGCTGGAGCCCAAGTCCAAGTCTTGCAGGCTGTAGCCCAGTGGAAGTGGGGCTGGAGCAGAGCCAACCTTAGGGAGAAGGGAGCATCATAGGAGGCTGGCAGCAGGGGACCTCCTCGGATCTGGCAAATTCCATCATTCAGAATAGGGTGCTAGACAAGGGATGTCTAGCCTGTAATGTGAACTGCTCTCTCTGTTTTGTTGCTAAAATGCAGATTTTGGTGACAAAACTTGGTGATGTAGTCAAGGTCTGTCTGCCACATTGGATCTGTGAGTATAGAAGTGGTAACAGATAGTAGAGGAGAGAAATTAAGTCTACAGATTCTAGAGAAGAAGATTGTTCTTTATTACGAGAATGAAAGTGGCAGCGCTAGCCCCCAGCAAATCAAAAGCCCAATATGCCATTGCTGTTTTCTAGCAGTCACAGCATGATTTTCTCAACAGCAGCTTGATATTTTCCTTGCTGCAAACTAAAGATTTTTAACAAAATACTACATACCAACTGTGTGAGGAATTTTGTTTTTGGTAGCAGATGAAATATGTTGGTTTAATTCTATGAAATTCAAATTTTTAATACAGTACAAAATTCTATTTCAAACAATAAAATGTAGCATTGGCATAACACAGCAATGTAAAGAAAATAAACGCTTTCTAAATGTGCCTGTATCCATATAAACATATGCACATACTAACACAGTATTAATCTTGTCTATAAAAACACTGACTTTGTAGAAGTTAGGACTTTGTATGACTTGCATTGGTTATACTGCCCTATGGCAATATAAATTCAGTTATAATACATCAGTACCATTCCTCTTAACCATTGTAGGTGATTTTATTTATGACTAGCATAGTAAATCGCTAAGATTTTCAACATTACACCAGGAAATATAGGCTTTGCACTGTAGAATAGTGAAATATTTAAAACTTAAATGTTCATCTTTGTCATGTGTGTGATCCTCTAAATCTAGTTTAATAGTTTAAAAAACCCTTGAAAATAGTATCTTTAGAGAGAATTCTAATATTGATATATTATTTCCTTTTTTATTATCACAAGTTGATAAGAGCATATGTTTATTGCTTAAGTGTTCATCCCCTGCTCATTATGTCTCACTTCCCATTATAATCCTTTCTTTGTGACATTATTTAACTGCTGTGGAGATCATTATGATGTCAAAAGCAGCTGAAGTAGATGAGATCTTAATCACCAAATATCCTGTTTTTGTGCAAATGTCTGTATTAATAAAAAGGGCTAGAGAAAATATAAAGCCCTGAAAATGTAGGTGGAATATTGTTCAAAGTTTCCCCTGACATATCAGTGGCTTATAAAATGTTATGAACAATCATCAACTTTTATTATTTTTGTCATGGAATTAAGAAAATATTAAAATCCTATTAATGTGCTTTATAATGATTTCATCTATTTTAGAGCTAAGGAATTGCACACTGTTTCTACTAGTGGCAATCACATGGAGTGGGGAGTCCAGGCAGCAGTTGGGCAGGAAGCCCAGAGGACTGAAATTGACAGCGGAAGTAAGTAATGCAGTGCCTACACAGACACTGCATCACCCTAACTACACCAGTATAAGCCCTACACCTCTCATGGGGTGCAGTTATTAGGTTAGTCGGGCACTTACATTGTGGTGACAGGCCAGGCTGTAATGTGTACACTCTCAAAAATAGATGCCTTATATTAGCCTAACTCTACAGTGTAGACAAAGCCATAATTTTAACCTTTTAAGACGCCTACCAGCCAAGACAAATGCCATGTGACTTGAAAGAACTTGCAAAGTGGATTGCATTCCAATAGCTATAGCAAAACATACACTGGGGTTGTGTTCCCATAAATCTTTATGGCTCTGTTAAGTTGTAGCCTCACACACACACTCTTCAAGGAGCTAAATGACAGTCTTATTAGTCCCAAGAGATTAATACCAATTGTATTACATGCTTTTGGCACCCATAACGTTGACACACTCAAGTCAGAGATGCAAACATGGAATTTGATAATATCAGAAGAATGGGACCTAACATATGTTACAACCCAGGGACAAGAAGATACATTTATAGTTTAAAAATCTTTCAAGAAACATCTACAAACTACAATAGTAAAATAACTTTAGACTGGCAAATAAACAAGCTGGCATGCAATGTGCTACAATCCGCACATACATTCATCTTTTTTAAATTATAAGGATGATTTCCATGTACCAAATAAAAGACTATCAAGCAAAGGAATGCATCAATGCTTAGTATTTGCCCTAAGAACAGAAGGCAGACCCCCACGTAGGGATTCGCTGGTACATGCCAGCTCTTAAACTTACCTCTGTTAGGCTGTTTCACCAAATCTACCTTTCTGAAGTACTGATAAAGATGCCAAAAAATAGCAGAATGAAGCAATAAGATATCAAAGAAAGCTGAAGTTTACAGTCTACTCATTGTATGATCACTTACCATAGACAATGTACTTTTCCAAATTAACTTCCCGCAGGGAAATTATTTTGATTTTCGTAATCTTAGTCATAAATAGAATTTCACTGAGGTACCTTTCACAGATGTATTGAGAAAATGTTTTGCTATCTGCATTTTGTTGAAACAAATTTTATACAATTTTAGACACTATAATATCTGTTTCAATTATATTTCCCCTCAGCATTTTAAATAATAAAGACAAAAGTTTCAGATGAAAACTGCACTTTCTTAGTTGATAATCAAGCCATATTTTTTAATGAAATGCAGCTTTAGCTTTCATATATATCATCTAAAACAAATTTCTATATTTATGCGTATCACATCTACTAGCTATTTTCTATTCCTTCATACAGAAGATGAAGTTGATGCTTTACTTCTCAATTTATTTGCGTTACAGTCCTTTAAAAGACAAGTGGAGAAACAGCTTATTCAACAAAGCATATGTAATACCATCCAAAAAGATTGTGTGTGTGTATGCATGCATGTGTGTACAGAACTAAAATGTCATTAAAATATATTAAAACATTAAAAGGTCTTCAGTTGAGCCTAAATAGAAATTAACAACTATTTTATCTAATATAGTACCACCATTTTCCAAAAACATAACTTCTAATTATTCTATTTGTTTTTAATCATTTACATTGTACAGACACATTCTAAAGGTATGTTAAGCTCCATGATGGAAATACTATAGTTTAAAACTATCATGTGGAAGAGGTCAAATTAGTTAAAAATGGGAAACCTGAAGTCTTCGTTATCTGATCTGTCTTTTCTAAGGTGACAAATCTCAGAACAATTCAACTCATTTCTCTGTAAGATAACATCTGTAATGCTCTGGTACTATGTCGCCTTTATCCATTCAGGTTTTGTCCCTGTTGTAAAAAAATAAATACTCTATTTTATATTGCACACTGATTTGATTAAAAAATGCTTAAATGAAACTTTCCTTCCAACAATTTCAGACTCAACAAGGTCACTAAAGATGCCTGAAAGATCAGTCCTGAATTCCTGCAATAAAAATTAAGCCTTTACTTTCATTTCAATACATTTAGAGAAGTGGAGGAGACTCACCAAATTTGTCTGCTTATTCTTCATTTGGGCAGGTAACTTTCAACAGATGAACCAATATGAATCCAGCTGTCTCTTCATTCTGGGGAATCAGTGTGTCAGTGGGCTGGAAAGGGAGTCAAACCTTACAGCAGTTCAAGGGCTCTGGCATGGTGTGTCTGCCACAGGTTGCAATAATTAGCTTTGGCTGATCTTCTCGCCTGTGACATTACTGCCTATTGAGCTGTGAGTGTGCAAATGAAGACTAATCACTGTGTGCCTTAAGCTGACTCCTATAGTAAGCCCTTTTGTTGTGTCAACTGTGGAGATAATAAATGCATAGTGAGGAAAAAATTGTGTCCCCTGACACCTGAGGTTAAAATGATCAATTTCCTCCATTTAGTGCTTATGTTGACTTTAAAAGTAGGTAATTATTTCAGCTGTCTCTTGCAATGATTTGTGAAGTAGACTGATGATTATTAACAACACTGGTGTGAAATGCTTTCTGACACAGGAATTCATTTGGTGTAATTCTATTTATAGATTAAGCAATCTCTGTTTACTGATCTTTGTGGGATTCAGGAAGAGACTGTTCCACTATACTTTTCCTTAGGAAATATCAATACTTACTATACTTGCGAGGTGTTTGCCACTTCAGAATAATGGCATACTATGAAAAAAAATAGTTGGTGATTACTTAACAGTTCACTTGGCTTAAATATGTATGAATAAATTAAGACTAAGGTGTACCAGCTGCTCTACCTTCATATAGGAACAGAAAAGGGACTGTTTTCAATCAGAGGTCAAAACAGCATCTTCTGGCTACCACAAAAAGCACCACCCAGCATACTCTTTATTTTCATGCATTGTTTATTGCCCCAAGAAGGAAAACACTTACCAGTTCAATTCATCTTTCTACAATGGTCAGAATCAGAGGAGAGACAACCCATATTGTCTCTTTCAGATTGCCAGTTATAGTTCTGAGAAGAAAAAAAAAGACAAAATGGTGTTTTTATTCCTTTTCTTAATTTTGGGACAAAGAGTAGGTGGATGTGGCCTTGGAAAATATGTTGGGCAGCTCACAACTTGACTTGTTTGCTGCAAGAAATTAACTCTCCAGAGTTTTCTCAGTTCAATGGGACTACGTGCATCTGAAAAGTTGCTCATGTGACCCACTGTTTGCAGGATCCAGGCCATAGATATGAGTCAGTACACACACACAAAGAATAATGTTAAAGACTTAATATCTGGGATAGAATAAATACATAACTGCCTTGTGAGTCACTGCTCCAAGGTAGTGGTCTGAACAACGGGAATTACAATGCTCCCCCACATCGCAGGGGTGTGAAGATAAAAACATAATAATTGGGGCCCTCTAAGTATCTTAGATGAATGTTTTCTCATGTTAATTAGCATGTCCAAAAGCTAAAGTCTAGTCAGAGCCTTGGAGGACTCAGCTTCTGGCAGGAATACATTTTCAATCGTGTTTTTCTCTGTTTTGTGCGCTAAGCTAGGTGTTCTTTTATTGCTTTCTTTCAATGTCTACACTTGCAACTGACAGACAAAACTTTTCTCATTAATGGATGCTTAACCACTCCTCCTCTCCCCCGAATGACAAAAGTTTGGTCATGGCAAACGCAAATGTGAATGAGCATGCTCCTGTCGACACAGTGAAAGTGGCTGGTGGTAAAAGTGCCAACAAACAGCATTCACACGCACTGACTTTTAGTGACAGGGCTGTGCACAGCCTTGTTGCTGATAGCTGTATAGTTTAGTCATACTCTTTGTGCTGACTAATTCATTCTTTTAAGACTTATCTAGAAAATGGAAGAGAACAAGAAAGAGAAACTGGCTAGAAGAGATTCATTCACATAAGTGTCCTGAATCTTCTCATCTTAGTTAAATGAGTTAATGTGTGAATGCAACAGTAGAAATGTGTCAAACATTTCTCTAGTTTCATCCTGGAAAGAAGAAGAACTACAGCCCCATTTATTTCAAAATAAAAAGACTCAGAAGGGAGCATGTATTATTGTTCAAATAACTATTTCCATTATTAATATTTTTAATTGTCAAAACAAATCTGGTGGTTTTAGATTTGAATTTTAAAACAAATTTAAATTGGCAATCTCCCTTAAGTGAAAAATAAGTAGTAGTAAGGGCTTAAAGAATAACACTGAGCATTAAAACTAGGAAGAATGTGGTATGAAGAGCCTCAGTTTTAAAGGAATGGAAACAGATCTCCATATTAAGAACATAAGAATGGCCGTACTGGGTCAGACCAAAGGTCCATCTAGCCCACTATCCTGTCTACCGACAGTGGCCAGCACCAGGTGCCCCAGAGAGGATGGACCGAAGACAATGATCAAGTGATTTGTCTCCTGCCATTCCTCTCCAGCCTCTGACTGACAGACAGGCCAAGGACACCATTTTATCCCCTGGCTAATAGCCTTTTATGGACCTAACCTCTATGAAATTATCTAGCTTCTCTTTAAATTATTTAATAATTAAAACCATGATAAAGACATTGGCATTATATTGCACTTTTTGTCTCTAGAACTCAAAAAGGTTTTGTTTTCAACCGATGCTCAATCAACTTATGTAGGAACCTAGCCTTAGGTAGTCACGTTTAGAATTCTGCACCAAAAACACCCCAGTTTTTAAATCAGCTATTGGGTTTGATCCTACAAATACTTACACAGTTGAGTCACCTCCTTGAACTTGAGGGGCTACTCACAAGTATAGTGATTTATGTGTGTAGATATGGGCTGCAGGAACAGTTTGTCACTGCTAGTAAGATACTGCATGAAAGTTTATAGCCTTCTCTCAAAAATAAAAAATTACAAAATCTAGGATTATAGCATGGACCTCATAATTGCTACCAATAAAAAAAGAATTTGAAAAAAAATTGCTACCATTTAAAACTTTCATAAAGAAGTATAAAAGTACCACAAGTATCAATGTTAAAATGTAGCAGACAGAATGCTTTAGAGTGCTAAATATTTTCTATCTGACACAAACTGTTTATTTTTTTCTACACTTTTGAATGCCCCTTTATACTATAACAAAAACTGTAGCAAGGTAAAATTGAGAGCTTAAAACATCCAGTTTAGAGCCTTTCCTATAGTACTGAATCCCTTCTCTGAAACAACAGATCTAAGAGAGAGATCTGAGCCCAGTTGCTATAGTAATATCGTTTTAGAGGGCCCTGTGTTGATGGTGTGCATATGGGATGGCAACACAGAGAGGAAATGAGCCCGTTTTTTTTTCATGCACAGCAGGACCAGCTTGCACAACTGTAACAAATGAGCAAAAATGTCACAGATTGGTAACCAGTTGGAGGCAGGTGGAGGGGGAGCTGGGTGGAGAAGAAACAGGTCAGGACTGTAGCAAAGCATGGGGAAAATTGAATGGTTTGCTATATATACTCTTACTGCTTCAGCAGCTAGCAAAGGGCTGTCACTAAAAATAGGACATTTTGTGTATAGATTTCTTTAATCGGGTTTGGTGAACCTTCTATGCCTCTCCTGATCAGCCAACCAGCCAATTTCCCTAACCTAAAGATAGACACTAAATGCAAGTCAGATTTTTCCCAGGTATCCTGCACCTGTTGGAGATGTAGAAAATAGCTTTTTGTTTTGACCGATATGCCATCAGGCAAAACCGTCTTAGCTCATGTGCATGGCATTATCTCCCATCTCCCTAGAGTTTTCTAAATGCATTTTTATATTTTAAGGGTGTTTTACAATCTCTTAACACTGGATAATGAAGGGTTCCACTGGCACATGAATTTAAAATATGATACAGAGCAATACATGAAGAAGTTTAGATCCTAATGCTTGGTGCACAATGGAAGCATGGATGATTGTGATTCAGGAGGGCCCAACTTTAGATTTGGCCACAGAGATTTGTAAAGTCACACACAGACAACAAATCCTTCCAGTGGACAATGAAGTCTGATAACTGGATAATTCTGATGTAGCTTCTAACCATGAGGTGGGAAGATACAATAACTGCTCTTGTGGCACCTGTCATCCAAGGGCAGTGCCTATCTCTTTCCTTTCTTTCTTTGCACTACGCAAACTAAAAACACTTGACCAAAAAAATGACATTAGTCTTATTGCTATGGTGGGCAACCTGTGGCCCATGAAAATCATCTGACTACAGGCCACAAGAAATTTTGCTGACTTTGACTGTCTGCAGGCACCACATCTTGCAGCTCCCAGTGGCTGGAGTTTGCAGTTCTCAGCCAATGGGAGCTGTGGGTGCAGCACCTGCAGGCAAAGGGGCTGCAGGGACATGCTGGCTGCCACTTCCCTTAGCTCCCATTGGCTAGGAATGGTGAACCACAGCCACTGGGAGCAGTGGGGAATAGTGTCTGCCGACAAATCAACATCAGCAAAATGTCTAACAGCCTGCAATCAGATTACCCTGATGGGCGGCAGGTTGCCCACCGCTGCTCTACTGCCATTGGATCACTCTAGTGCTCCTCCATTAACATTGAGGATAAGGACAACAGATATCTCTGACCTTGCTGCCATCATTTGTCCAATGCAACAAATAAGAACAATCACATAAGCTCCTTCCCCTCGCCAATCCAGACTGCAGTATATATGATTCCCAAGGGGAGACAAATAAGCATCCTGTACTTCATTCTGGATACAATTTTGCAAAAAGGTATAAATGTTTGTTTCACCTGCTTTTCTTTTAAATCTGAATTTCATCTTCCCAGATTCAAGATGTAATAAACTATATGCCTCCAATGGGATACCTAATACAGACTTCTCAGCTATGTGCATGTTGGAGAGAATCTAATGTGCAAAATGCACTTCCAAGTTTGTAATTGTCCCACATAACGCTACATAGCCCTGATCCACAATAAATTGTTCAAATCCAAATTTGCTCTCTGATATCCAGCTGAATACTACTCAGAAATTTTGGTTTAATCAGAAAATGTAGATGGAGTTTAAAGACCACAAGGGATATAAAAAATTGTTAACGTTGATTAAAATAATCTTGATAAGTGGCATTCAAATTAGAGATGAACAACAACTGGATGGCTTTAAATTATGCAAAATTATGGGTAGTTTCTGATCTAGCAAAAGCAAAACCCCCAGGGTGGTTCAGATCTAGAATATTTATGGAGGAGAGGTTGGGTAAATGACTCTGGGGTTGGTTATTCTCTGATGCAAGCAGGATTACGAGCAATGATGTCCCCTTATTGCTACAAACACTGCAAATCACGATAGTTAAGGGTGCGTGAATCAGTTAAGGAATAAAGTTTATTGGCCCAAACTTCAGCTTTAATACACCTGAAGACAAATTTCTGTGGATTATACAGTTGTCCTTACCTTAAATTAGCTCCTCTAACTTTGATCCCATCCATTGCAAATCCACTGCAGAGTCTCAGAGGGTATGACGACACATCAAAGTTATTTCAGGGTACCAGCATTATCCGGAAATAGCTACCTTGTGGTCTTTTGAATGCATCAGCTATTCCGAAATATAGCGGACGCGCTATTCTGCCATCCCTCTAAACCTCATTGTATGAGTAAGTGATAGCTCGAAATTGTGCTTTATTTCAAAATTGGGTGCAGTGTAGACAGCATCAAATTTCAAATTAGATTCGAAATAAGCCACACAATTTGTGTAGTGCCAACTGAGTATTTTATTTTGAGTTTAGGGTGCTGTGTAGATGCACCCAGACAGGCCTGCTAGCCCATGTAGAGTCAAATCTTTTATGGTGTGGCTTATTTTGGAATAAGCACATGATTCATTCTGGGATACCAAACCTGGGAAGACCCTGGAACACGTGTGATCTGAAGACAGCTCAAGCAGAGACCACAAGATGAACGTGGCAGTATATCAGCCCTTATGGAAGAGATGGAAGAGCCATAGAAAGCAAGATTAGGGTTCAAGGCAGGAAAGAGGAGTTCATCTATAAAGATAGAGGAAGAAATAAGAGTTTGTAGGTGGAAGCCACTGAAGTCAATAGTAAACTGAATAGTCCTGAATCCCCTGGCATCAGCCACCACAGGAAGACAGGATGCTGGGATAGAGGGACCATTGATCAGAGCTAAAATTGCTGGTCTTATGTATAGTGGGGAATGATGAGGTCAGTCTGGAACTGGCTATTGAATAGGCAGCAGTGATAGAGGAAAAGGGAAACAATTTTATTAAACCGGGAAGATAAAATTATGTAATACAAGAAAGGACTGTGAAAAAGAAGATTTCATCTAAGGGGTTCAGCACTGTAAATTTGGATACAAGTATGAGCTTCTGTAGATTTGAGTCAAACTTTTGGATCTTTTCAGATTTGTCTGTTACTCCCTCTACATTTATGGGCACAAAAAGGGCAAGGCTTATAACAAATAGTTATTGTAGAACATACCACATATATATCACAACTGATCCAATTAGCTTAAAACAAAATAGTGTGGCACATCTTCAGCTGGTGTAAATTGCAATAGGTCCATTAAGTCAGTGAAAGCTGGTAGGCAATCGATTTCATTATGTAGGAATTTTCCTACCACATCTCACCAATGATTCGTCTAGTCCAGCATCTCGTCTGACCTTATTTTATAGCAAATGCTTCAAATGAAGGAGTAAAAAACTGCTATTATAGACTGCTATTATAGACTGCTATTATAAACTGCCCATAGGGGATATTTCTTCCTAATTTACATGCATTTCCTTTTTCTCAGGAGATTAAAGGGGACACACAAGCAAAATCTTGAATTTTTTTGTTAATTGAAATTCTGAGAAAATTTGGGTCAGGTCAATTAAATATTTTCTTTTTGGCGATTTTGAAACGTTTTGTTTCTTTTTACAATTTTTTTTTTAAAAAGTTTGCTATCATTTTCTTAAATCTATGAACAAAAATCAGTATTACCCAAAACTGGAATTTTTCATTTCAAGTATCAAAATGAAATAGTTTGACCATTTCAATTAAAAAAATTGGAGCTCAAAAGTTGTTGAAACTGACTCTTTCCCATACAAAGTTTCAACAATGCTGAATTGATATTTTTCCAAAGGAAAATAATCTGCTGTGAAAAATTTTCCGATCAGCTCTATGGAACAGAGTTCAAAGAACATAAACTATTGCTTCTTATAGCTTCTAGCAATGTGCAAATATAAGACAAATATTGCAAAAAACAACCAACAGAAATTCTGCCTGGCTGACAATTAGCAGTATCCTGGCACAAATTTCTAGGTCTGAACTATTTTCATGTTGCTGAATGTGCAACATCAGTGTTCTTGCGCAAGTACTCGCAGCCAGTGTTGACAGGTGGCAAAATTTGCCAATATAGACGTAGCCTCAGAATGTTAGAACCAACACTGAGCACATTAAACCATCCCTTCTTGTCTTGATGAGGTAACCTAAGAGAGAGAAAAATGTGTGTGGGCGGGGGGAAGGGAGAAGGGGAAACACCAACATAAACTATAAGGAAAAAATGCTACTCTTAAGCTTTACAAGACCCAGACCTTGAAAAGAACCTTTATCTTTGAAAGATGCACAGAAAGGTCTCATATATGCAGTTACTACTGCTACGTGCTTGAGGTGTGGATTTCATATGTATGTGGGATTGACATTAAGAAGTCACCCTATCCTGTACATTAGCATGCTGAGAATATTGCCAGCAGTGGGTCTAATCCTCCATGGTAACACTCTTTAGGGAGCTCTGGAAACATTTTAATTATTAAAATGAATCATTTCTACCAACATATTTAATTGGGATATACCACACATTTAAATGGACAGTAATGGAACAAGCTCTCTAAGAATCTAACAATGTAATACAGTATGCTGTTTGAAGTGAACTCTAGCAATACTTTTTCAGCCAGTAACACTATGCATTATTTATCTTATCTCTTTTTAATCCTATCTGATAGTTCATATGAAGACAGAATCACCGCAACCTCAGAGATAAAATGCAAATCTGTGAATTACCCCCTGTGAGCCTGGTGGCATGCTGTACCTTATTCACCTCTCTCATTTCCTGCCTCCCAGCTCCCAAGGAAATAGCTCATTGAATTTATTTCTACAGCATAAATTAATCCCACAGTTTCTTCTTGAACACAGAGGGAAGTACAGAATGACTGGCTAATGCAGCACTGCTACCCAAATTGTTAGATCACTATAGCAAATTTGGTGCAAAGGTTGTATGTTGGCAGGTCAGTGCAAGTATGAGTTGCTGTAATTTATATACTGAGAAAAGAGAGGGCAAAACTGCAGCAGGAAAAGCTATCAGAAGGGCATCAGAAGGTGCAAAATAAAATAGCAGTCTATTATAACCTTATTTTCTGGTTCTTTTTTGTCATGATCAATTCCAGGTTAGAAGGAACATTGAAATGGCAGGCACTGGCTAGTTCAGAAAGGTCAGAGTGATAACAGTGAGCCTGAGGCAGGATCGTTGGACAGTGAAGAATTCAGGAAGAGCAGCTTAGTGCACCCGGAGGAGTTGACACAGTGGCACAAAGGGATCCAGTGGGCTACTGCATATTATACAGATATATTATACTTAGCACCAGCAGCCCTTCTAATTTTTATGTGCAGAGGCATGTGCCTATGTGCACCACCAATAGAAACACGTGGTACCAGCTGTTAGTGCTGTGGGTGCTCTTCTAATCAGCTGGGTGGCATTTGAATCTCTTCTGGGTGGCTGCACAAGCGTTTATCTTACAGGGAACACTGCTTAGCACCTATTGGTTTTAGTTCGCAAATGCTTGTTCATGTAAGTGGGAGATCATGTGGTTATACCTGTGAGGGGGGACATTTAGTGTCAAATAGGATTCAGAGATAAACAACGAAAAAAAGATACTGCCTGCAAGATACAGAAAACATTTTAGAAAGACAAATAATTGTGTTGACTATATGTATTGTATACAGAGGTCATCCTTTAAACTTGCCAGTTTTATCTAAAAATATCCATTATTTGCACTACCCTCTCTATTGCTTCTCCATAATTACCATAGAATATTTGGTGAATACTACAAATATAAAGGCAATGCTATTTAAATATCTAATTACCAAGGTGCTAAGTGAGAGAACTAAAAATGGCAATATTACTTTTAAATTCTCTAGATTTTAAGTTTTGAAAATTGGATAATCTTTAATTTTTTTATAGTTGTATGTATTATGTCTCTTTATATAATTATTCTTGTTATAGAATATTATGTATGTATGTACACACCCACAGTAATTACTCATTTAACACGTGCCATCTTAACACATTTTTGCAATAGCACGATTTTTTTTAGGGAACTTTTTTTTGACAAACACAACCGTCCCCAAAATAACACGAAAATAATCAAGTGGTGGACTACTTCATGCGATGGTATAAGTTGGTAAAAACAATGGTAATACACACGAGCAGATGAATATACATGGTCACAGCATTTCTCCGCTCACTCACGTGTTTATCTTTGTGTTTTAACAATCCACAGCGACTTGTGTTGCTAGATATCTTGTGTTGCTCGATATCTAAGGTTGATGTTGATGACCCATTCCAGCACTTCTTGCCAGAAGCCTCCTTCAGATGCATAGAGAGACTGGTCAAAGCCAAAAGTCTTCTTGGCCTGACCATGGATTCTTGTGGTTTAGAAATATCACCCTCCAAGTCATTCTGGCAAATCAGATGTGAGGTCTGTCTTAGGCAGGAGCAGCCCAAGGCCGGCTGCAGCAGCTGGTGCCCTAGGTGGGGTGGCACAATTGGCGCCCCTGCCTGTATGGCCGTCAATGGCCATGACGTCATCACAGGGCACCGCGGCACCCCGTGATGTCATCATCAGGCGCCCGGGCCAGCAGTGCCCTAGGCAGCTGCCTATCTCGCCTAGGCTAACAGGGCACCCCTGGTCTTAGGGCTCTAGACTGCATCCCTCTGTTGAAAGAGGAATGTAAATGAGCCCAATTGAAAGTGCAAATGAAGCACAGATTTAAATATCCCATGCTTCATTTGCATATTTGCATCCAATTGCTGTTTCGAAAAAGGGTATTTCAAAAGTGAAACTGCAATCTAGATGTGGTTTTTTTTCGAAAAAAAGAACCCATACTCCTCATTTTTTCAGGAGCTGGCCAGCAGCATGAACACTGGCCGGAAGGCTTCAGAGGAGAATGGGGCAGCCACACAGCTGGCGGGAGAAAAGCTGCTCTCTGAAGTGGGAAAGCTGCTTCTCTCCAGCTGTAGGGCTATGTGGCTACTCCGTGCTCCTCTGAAGCCCACGGGGTGGGAAGGGCGGCTGACTGCAGTTGCCTGTGGCAAGGGTGGGTGCAGCCAGGAGATGGAGGAACCACAAGCTGCACAGCTAGCAGGAAAAAGCTGCACTCTGATGAGAGAAGGCATCACCTCTCTCCGGCATCTGGCTGTGCTGCCTTCTCCTCCTGAGTTCTACTGCCCCTATAATGTTGCATTGCTGTTGGCTGCAGGGCCGGATTAAAGGGAGGGGGCTAGCGCCCGGCCGCACGGTGCCCCTTAGAGCTGCAATCCGGCGCTGCACGCCCTATTGCAGCTGTAAGGTTTGCTGCATTCCAGGGGGGGGGGGGGAAGAGCACTCAAGCCAGCCCTGGTTGGCTGCCACCTGGTAAGGGGTGGTTGCTTGTGGGTGAAGGGGAGAGCAGCTGGGGGATGGAGAAGCCGGGGCAGGAGGGCAGTCAGGTGGCCGATGGAACTGTGCCCCTCCCTGCCCCTAGCCCCCCACTTTCAGGTAAATACATGGAGTAAGTTTCTTCAGAGGAAGTTAACTTATTTTTCCATTCATGCATCATCTATACATTTAATTTTTTTAAACATGTTTTCCACGTTAGCTTAATGCAAATACAAGCTCTCACTTAGACCAGACATTCTCAAACTGTGCTCCAAGAACTCCATTCAGATGGATGGAGGAAAGGTTTTTGCTGTCTTTGTTTTGTTTTTACTAAATTGCTCTTATCCAGAGCACTTTACAATAGTCAGCTAATGATACAAATAATATTTGGAAAGATCATTAAGTAGTGCACTGAGACCCTCAGCAATTTCAAGAGATCTATAAAAAAAAGTTACACTACAAAAACAATCAAGGAACCTCACTTTATTTTCATTTACTTATTATTTACAACTAGCTGGAGTTACCCGGCATTGCTCGGGAAAGTGGAGGAACAAAATTTAGAAAAACAGTAGTCCATTATCATTTTTTGAACGATAAATGGATAAGTTTTGATGGATAAGTTGACAGTTGATATAACTGAGGGGAGGAGCCTGAGGGGAGGGAGGGAGGGAGAAGGGAGCCATGAGCCTGCCGCCGGCGCCCAAACCCTCCCTCTGCTTCCTTGTCCCTCCGCCAGCCTTAGTGAGCAACTGTCCCTACCACTTCCCCTGGGAAGCCGCTTCTCCCCACACTGCCAAGCTCCATGCAGCCCCGGGGGGAGGCGTCGGTCTCTCATCTCTTCCCTCCCACACTACCTTAAAACCTTCTCCTGGAGGAAAGGTTATCCCATGCAGTAGCTCTTATAGTAGTCACGTTATTAGCACACAAACATACAAACATTCTCCTTTATATATTCGATATAGGAGGATGAAGAAAAGAGAATGAAAAATAGGAGGGACAGGAAGAGTGAATGTTCTTTTTCTTGTTTGGGTCCCCAGGGACCCCCCAAAAATGAAGTTGAGCACAGGACCCGACTAACTCTAAATCCACCACTGGTTACAGGAACCATCAATAGTTCAAAAAAAAATTCAAAGTAAAATCTTTATATAAATAGGTGATAGGAAAAAGCACCACAAAGCCATTCACTCAAGCAGTATAAAAACTGCCAGGAGAAAAAAAAGTCTAAACAGGTCAGAGGGAGAGACATTATAGGACAGAGGAAATAACTCACGGTTTGATATAGGAAATCTTGAATTCTAATCTCGGTTTTGCTGCTGATTAACTGGTAAATCACTTTATCTCTATGAATGAAGATAGTCATTATTATTAACCTAATAAGAATATAGTGAGAATCAATTATTTAGGCATGCACAGAACTATGAAAAAGGAACGGGGGTATATAAGTGCCCTACGTAGTGGTCATTAGCACATTTATCAAAAAGATGCAGCTGACCCACATACAGAAAATAAGCAGTGGGTTTCACAAACCTGAGCATTTTCAGTAGGTAGAACTTATCACAAAATGTATTCCTAACATAAATGAAGTACAAATGTCAGTGTAAAATGAGCAGACCTCATTTGCACATGAATAATCTACAGTACAATGTACTGTATGGTTTCTTTCCTACCAGTTATTACAGAATTATGAAATAATTTTGTGATTCAAATGGGCAGTAGCTGATCTTGGTATTTCCCAGAATCTATTGACCAGAAACTCTTTGTTAAGGGAGAAGCAGATAGGGGAAACCATAGACATTGCACATCACAAACAACAACATTTATTTTACAGTAAATATATTAAGTGCTAAAACAAATTCCTTCAATAGTTACAAAGGAGTAGCCTGGTGAATGATCCATTAAAGAGGACAACTCATCGACCATATATTAGGGTATGTTTACACGTCATTCCTCTTTCGAGAGAAGAATGCAAATTCAGCAGAGCAAAATTGCAAATGAAGCGGGGATTGAATTTCCTGCTCTTCATTTGCATAATCACATCCAGCTGCTATTTCGAAATACCCTATTTCGAAATAAACTCTGTCTAGACGTGGTTATTTTGAAAGAAAACCCTTTTTTTCGAAATAACCCTTACTCCTTATAAAATGAGGTTTAAGGGTTATTTGAAAAGGAGGGTTTTCTTTCGAAATAAAAAATGCTGTCTAGACGTGGTTATTTCGAAATAGGGTATTTCGAAATAGCAGCCGGATGTGATTAGGCAAATGAATCATGGGAAATTCAAATCCCTGCTTCATTTGCAATGTCATTCAGCTGAATTTGCATTCCTCTCTTGGAAGAGGAATGAAGTGTAGACAAACCTTTAGAGAGTTTGTCTGTCTTTCTGTGTGTTTGTCTGTTAGTTCAAGAACTCCTAAACATTAAGAGCTATGACCACCAAATTTGGTATACCACTTCCTCTTATCAAAACTTAAAGCAAGGTAAGGAGTTGGTTGTGCCAGGAAAATGGGATATGCCTGGAATGGAATTGCTTCTCATAAAAATCAAATAGAAAAAAAACCCATCACCAAATCGAGTACAGTCCTCAAAACTGACATAACTGAGCAAATGTTGAAAGAGGACTCAGAGTGGTCTCAGGAAGAGTAGAGCTCAGGATGGGTGCACAGAATGCACCTATTTACATCTGCTTGCCAGCCCCAGCACACAGATGGGCACAAAGGATTGTGCCTTTCCCCCTAGCTGTGGCAGCTCTGTGCTGGGGCCATGGGAGGGAGCACCTTTCCCCCCACAGCTGTGTCTGCTCCATGATAGGGCCAGAGGAGGAGGCATATATTATCCCCCCCCCCTTCTCCCAGTCATGGCACCCAACTTGGAACTGTCCCTGAGCTGCAACTGTCAGGAGACAAGGTTTATATCTACACAGTAGCATTATTTCAGAATAACTAATGTTATTCTGAAATAACATTATCAAAATAACTGCTTGTAGTGTAGATGTGGACTTTGTCAAAATGATGTTGAGCTGGAGGACTTCTTACTCCAACTCCTGTAATCCTCAGGCTATGTCTACTTTACAAGCTTCTTGCGCAGGAAGCTTTTTGCAGAAGAAATCTTCAGCAAAAGCTTCTTGTGCAAAAGTGCATCCACACTGCAAAAGCGCATCAAAGAAGTGATGCGCTTTTGTGAAAGAGCGCATCCAGACTACATTCACGCTCTCTTGAAAGGAAACTCTGATTGCTCTTTACAGAATGGCCACCAGGGCACCTGTGCTTTTTTCGATTGCCTCTTTTTGTGCAAAAACTTCCTGTTCCCCGTCCACACACACCTTTTTGTGCAAGACCTCTTGTGCAAAAAGGAGTTATTCCTCATAGGAGGAGGAATACCTACCCTGGAAAACCCCCTCTGTTCTTTCATTTTACTTGCGCAAAAATGAGCTTGAGGTGTGGATGGACGCTCCATGCATTTTGCGCAAAAACTCTGTAGAGTACAATGAAGCTAGGACTACAAGAAGTAAGGGAAGTTGGGGGAAGAGTGCTCTCTCTCAAAATAACTGCTGTGCAGACAGCACCAAAAGTCAAAATAAGCTATTTCAATTTGAGGTACGCAATTAGCATAGCTCAAGTTGCATAGCTTATTTCGAGTTTAGCTCTGCTGTGTAGATGTGCCCAGGTAGTCCTTCTATGGCCCCCATCTGGCCTAACCTACATTTGCCCCAGCCAAGGGATATGCACCCATCCTCTGTCTGTGTCCATTGGATCTGTTATTTAGATATATGACACATACTCATTTTGGTGATTCCCTCCTCTCCCCCCCCCCCGGAAATTTTTCAAGATAAAGGTGTAGTGCTGTTTAGTCCTGATGCAGAAGATAGGACCTATTAAGGACTCTGACACTGATTGGCTTGTTTTGTAACTATGGACAATCACTCAGGTTTTTCTCTGCCTCAGTTTCCCCAACTGTAGAATGATGCTGCTTGGAACCTCATCTTTCTACAGTGCTTTAAGAACCTTAAATGAAAGCTCTGAAAAATACAAAGTAAAACATGGTAAAATATCTGCAGCAATTTGTCAAACCAAAACATGCAAAATAGATGAGGACAGCTTACCTCTTTTGTCCCTGGAATATTTACTTGTTTGATTTTCCTCTCATTTCTGCACAGTCATATTTTAGTTTAACTGGTCTACTTCACTCATCCAGTTTATGTAACTAGATGGATAATTTATTTTTTCTAATATCCCACTCCTAATATGCAGCCTTAGTCACTAAGACCCTTGAAATTTTCTGTCACCTTAAAATGACAAGTTTGCATTGAGGGCAGGTGTTACTGATACTATTCCAACATCATGTGTCAAATTTATCCTTAGTGCAACTCACTCAACTTCAGTGGAGATACACCAAGGACAAGTCTGATCTCATGTAAAAAGAGATTTAAGAAAAGAACTGGGCTACAGGAACTGAGCGGATGTAACATAACATCCCTTTCGTCCAGAATTCAAAACCGGTCTCAAGATGCTTTTTCAAACTGTATAAACTGAATGACACATTCACCACAGAAATACAAACAATCCTGGAAAAGCATGCACTGAGGATTCTGTTCCAACACCACCACACATTTTAAAAATTAATTTAGACGTAACTGCTGAAACGTGCCACGTGGATAACATGAGCTCCCAATGTGATACCGTGGCCAAAAGAGCTAATGTGAGTCTGACATACATAAAGAGGTGGATCTTGAATAAGCGCTGAGAAATTATTTGTCTCCTATTTGCCTTTGGTGTGACTGCTGTTGAAATGCTGTGTCCACTTTCAATGCCCACAATTCAAGAAAGACACTGATGAAATTAAGAGGGTTCAGAGAGCTTCAAGAATGATTAAAGGATTAGAAACCATACATGATAGACTTGAAGAGCTCAATCTAGCTTACTACTGGGACAGTTTGCCAAGGGTCATTTTAAATGAAAAATGGTTATTTTTTTCCTCAAAGATCTGTCCTAGGAATTACTTGGGGAAGTTCTATGGCCTGTGCAATACAGGATGTCAGACTACATGATCCCTTTGGCCATGAATGCCCTTCTGGCATCTATGAATGAAGTTGCATAAGTAAACAACACTAGGACAACTTAAGAACATAAGCAAAAAGGATCAATTACAATTATTAAAGTTGTTTACAAAATTGATCGTCATAACACAGGAAAACTTACCTAAATACCAGTAAAAAGGTAATAAATCAATTATATATCAATTTTAAAAATGTATTTTATTGCATTTATTTATTTTAAAGCATTTCACGAGCATTTGAAGTTAAAGAGAATTTGTGGTACAATAGGAGGCATCAAATTCACTATGTATGCTCATTAAGTGTTCTAAATATCAATATTATTGTCACTTACTTAACTGCTTATGTTTTGTGGGCTATATCAGTTTTATCTATCACATTACTGTCTGTTTAAATTTTCTAGTAATGAAAATAAGAGAACAAACTGGCATGAAGAAAGGGTAACTATGCCATAAACATATTATCGTAATAGGGATCTACTGTGTCTCTTTTGAATGTGGGTTCCCGTAATATGATTAAAGGGCAGAGATGATTCATTGTGGTCTGGAGATGGTTCAGGCTCTCACTTGACTCTACCACTGAGCTACAGGCTGGTATTGGCATTGTAACTGATGCAGTATGAAATAGTGAGAGTGCAGGGGTAGGAGAGAGAGAAGACAGACACCCAAAGGAAGATGTTGAATGTCCAAATGCTCTGAATTACTAACCTTGTGTGTAGGGATCAGAAAAGGGGGGTGGGAGAGGCCTACTAAATATTTTAGTAAAGTTGGTATAATTTGAAAATCTACTAATACAGAAATGACACGCACCTCTCCTTTCCTTTTGCCTTACATTTTCAGATTTTTTTTCTTAGTTTTCCTGTTGTAAGTATCCCAGGAGCTCTTACTAGGTTACTTCTATTGTCACTCTGGAATGACCTAGATGGCTAGGATAGGGACCAAAGGTGTCTTGGCAAATAATCTGTCTAATAGAAGGTCAGGAAGACAGACTATCTTCAGATGCAGGATTATATGCAGGGGGTGTGCAAAAGGTGCGAAAACACCCCACCAGAATCCCCCATGGTCTGCCAAATGTGAGGAGGCAAGTCAACCCCTCCCCTATGCTGCTATAGCGACAGACGCAACTGCTTGTCAGAATTTGCTACTTAGAATGTATTGAGCACACGCACTGGAACTGACCATGCTTAATAAGAGTTACTGTACTCACTCAGATTCTGCTTCTGGTCTTTTACAAGCATTAAAAACAGGTTTGGGGCAAATCACAACAGGGGGATGGGCAGGGTGCTGATATTAACCAGCCGAAGGGGAGGGTCAAGTAACTTTAGGGTGAGGCAGAAGAGCTGGAGGGGGGAAAAAAATCAGGTATGTGGGGGGAGGCAGTAAGAGCTGGGGTTTGGCTCGGGGGGGGGGGGCGGGGAAGATACTCCCAGCCCCTGTACAGGGGTTTTGTCCCCACATAGGGAGGAACAAAGGGATAACAGTTAACAGGAGGGTGAACCACCTGCCAAGTATGCAAAGGCAGCAGTGGAAGGGCACAGAGAGGGTGTTTCATTTCCCCTCTCAGGGCAAAACGTACTGACGTTGGAGTACAGAGCAGCTTCCTGACTGTGCTCTTAAAGGTTAGGGATGTTAAATTGCAGTTAGTAGGCTAATCGAGTAGTTGCTGGAATTTCTATTAGTCGATAAGGGGGTTAGCTCCTGGGGCAGTGGGAGTCAGGACTAAGCAGTTATGTTACCGCTGAAACAGAAGAGTCGTGCAAGCCAAACAGTACCTCCTTCTCAAAATTAGGAATGGGATAATTATTGCCAGTAATGCTACAGCAGGGTGAAAGATTTGTTACTGTTAGCAGGAACTATGGGATCAATGCAAGAAAATGTGTCCCTAGCATTAGCCTGTACACAGCCCAAGGAAATAAGTCAGCAATTGATTATTCAAATAATCCAGGAAGGTATGCAAGGAAGTTTGCTTTTGGAAATAAGAAAACTCTTGAGGGAAAAATGTTACAGAAGGAGATAGACAATTAATGGCATGGTGGAAATTGGTAAATTTCATCTTAAACAAAGATCGAACGAGTCTACAAGCATATGTAATTACTGTACACTCTAGCCCAAGGGTGGGGAACCTTTTTTGAGTCGGAGGCCACTGGCCCACAAAAAAAGTAGTCTGGGTCTGCACACAAGTGAAAAGGAAAAAAACAAAACACACACAAACAAAAAACCCACCAACCTCACTGATGTGGCCCCTGACTGAGAAGGAGAAAGACACTCCTCACATTCCCCTTGCACACCAGAGCTTAAGAGGGCCAGGCCTAATAGATGTTTTTGTGTGCTCCAGCTCCATGGGGAGGCAGTGAGGGCGGGGCTGTTGTGCCAGATGGGTTCCCCAATGTGGGGGGTGGGAGGGCTGAGCCTCAGGAGCCAGATCCAGGTGATCAGGGGAGTGGGGTTTCATCCAGCCCCTGAGCCTGAGGTTCCCTACCCGTGCCCTAGCCTAACTTTTGATATCGATCCAGTGGTACCTATGGGAATCCAGCTAACAAAAACCATTACTTATGTATTCCACCGATCATCATTCCTGGGCATATAAAAGAAAATCAACAATGGAAAACCATTGACATGTTTCAATGTGTGGCCCATGAAAATGCGGGATGTGTGTGAGGATCAAAATTTACAAGAAAGGGATGAATGTTTCTATGTAAAAGACAAAATAACCCAAAGGTGTATGTTTGATATAGCAGGTCCATATGCAGGGGCAGGGAGGTGCAAAGTGTGTGAATACACCCTTTCATGGCCCCCCAAGTAAGTATGCTCTGGCTGACTGGGGAAGGCAGGGAGGGAGGCCAGAGCTGGACCTTGCTCTTGATGGAGGGAGGAAAATCAGCCTCAGCCTTCCCCCAGCTGGGCAGAGCATGCTTACTTAGGGGACCATTGGGGACCATGCATTCGTATCCTTGCAGTCCATATTTACACACACACACACACACACACACACACACACACACACACACACACACACACACGCCTGAGATGACGGCTGCTCTCTCTGGTGCCATCCAATAAACAGGAAATGCATATTGCAGGATGGTTACACCTTCCCAATGGCACTATCTTAGGCATATTGGAGGATAGGGTCAAAATTGAAAATGATCTGGACTCTCTAGATAAATGGTCTGAGGTAAACAGGATGAAGTTTAATGAGGACAAATGCAAAGTACTCCGCTTAGGAAGGAACAATCTGTTTCACACATACAGAATGGGAAATTATTATCTAGGAAGGAGTACTGCTGAAAAGGATTTGGGACAATGGACAACAGGACACAGTGGACAACAAGTTAAACATGAGCCAGTGTGACACTGAACATGATTCTGAGATGCATTAACAGGTGTGTTGTGAGCAAGGCATGAGAAGTCATTCTTCCACTCTACTCTGCATTGATTAGGCCTCAGTTGGAGTATTGTGTCCAGTTCTGGGCACCGCATTTCAAGAAAGATGTGGAGAAATTGGAAAAGGTCCAGAGGAGAGCAACAAAAGTGGCTAAAGGTCTAAGAAACATGAGCTATGAGGGAAGACTGAAAGAATTGGGCTTGTTTAGTTTGGAAAGGAGAAGACAGAGAGGGGACATGATAGCATTTTTCAGGTATCTAAAAGGGTGTCACTGAGAGGAAGAGGGGAAATTGTTCTCCTTGGCCGCAGGATAGGACAAGGGCTTAAACTGCAGCAAGGGAGGTTTAGGTTGGACATTAGGAAAAACTTCCTAACTGTTAGGGTGGTTAAACACTGGAATAAGTTGCTTAGGGAGGCTGTGGAGTCTCCATCACTGGAGATATTTAAGAGCAGGTTAGACAGACACCTGTCAGGGATGGTCTAGACGGTGCTTGGTCCGTGAGGCAGGGAGCTGGACTTGATGACCTCTCGAGGTCCCTTCCAGTTCTAGGATTCTATGATTCTGTAATCAAGATGGGAAGGCAAGAATGGAATGTCGGAGAGGCAGAGCTGGCCAGAACAAGGCAAAATACAAACATCCTGCAAGCCATGAGATACAGCCAATGAAGAGTTAGGGAATGAAGCTCAGAGCTAAACTAAACAGTTCAGTGAATGGGGAAGCAACTAAGGGGCTGGGAGAAACCTGGGGGAGCCACTTAGGAAAAGCTGCAGAGCAGGTGCTGGGTCAAAGTCATCCAGTGGTTTGAACAGGGGAAGACACAAGGAGCTGCAGAAACTATGCACAGTGCTGAGATGAGCAGCTAAGGGGAAAAGTAGCCTGAGAAGATGCACCATGAACAAGGCTATTTGCCTGGAGGAGCAGGGGAGAATATTACCATCAGGCAGAGCAGACTATGCAGACAAAGGGAAGGGATGCAGCCAGGGCAGTCGTCTGAGGGACATGGAAGAAAAAGGCACTTTCAAGGGCCAGTAACCTAGATGTTACTTAAAAGAGGCAACAACGGACAGAGAATGCTGCTTCCAGGGAAAGAAACATGAAACACAGATTACTGTGCTTTGGGAAAGTTCAGAATGATAGCTCAAAGTAGGAGAGGCCTCTCTCTCTCTCTCAAAACAACTAGAGGTTAATTGGAGGAGGAAGTCTCCCCTTCCGTCCCGTCCCATTTCCTAGCTTGTATGTCTTTAAAGGGACTCAGAACTTGTTTGGCACAGGAAGCTGCTGAGCTTGGCTTCCCTGGAAACATAAGTTAATCAAAAATGAACATTCAGGTAAATAGATGGGTTGGGTTCACCTTCAATATCTACAAACAACATTGTTGGATTCAGATTGCATTAGTGAATGCTACCAACTAGAAGTCAGCATAGTAAAACTATCAGCGGCGGAACCTGCGGCTACTGGAGCACCAGCTCCACATCCAGGACCACTGGGTCCAGGAGGACCTGCGGCTGTGGCAGCGGAGCTTGGAGGAGCAGAGCCGTGCCCTCAGAGGTCACCTCCAGACCTTGGTGGACAGGTTCCTGCCTCCTCCTGCTCCAGCCCCAGCGGCCGCCCCACTCCCAGAAGCAACCTCTGCAGGCGGTGTGTAGTATGGCCGAGACAGACTGAAAGTGCGGGGCACTTTCACCTCCTCTCCTCCCCCCCCCCCGTTTTCCCTGGGGCGGCCCATCCCCTCCTTGCAGCCCTCCCTCCCCCCTGGCCCAGTGGCTGGTGGGTGCCGTACCTGTATGAGCACTGCTCCAACGGTGGATTTCCCCACGCCGAACTGGTTCCCGACGGATCGGTAGCTGTCCGACGTGGAAAGCTTCCACAGGGCGATGGCCACACGCTTCTGGAGGGGGATGGCGGGCCTCATGCAAGTGTCCCGTCACCGCAGAGCACGGGCGAGCCACTCACAGAGCTCCAGGAAGGTGTCCTTCTTCATCTGAAGTTCTGGGTCCACTGTTGGTCTCCCCAGTGCTCCAGGATGATGCGGTCCCACCAGTTGCTGCTAGTGTCCAGACGCCAGATGCAGCAGGACACACTGGCATCCGGGCATGCTGGCATCCGTGCGCTGCTGCCGCTCCTCCACAACCCCTAGGGAGGCCAGGGGGAGAGGCAGGGGGCTGATATGCACCAGATGGTGCTCAGCAGCCTCCAGCCACCTCTGGCAGGCTTGCAGCAGCAAGTCCAAAAACTGGAGCAGCATGCCCAGGGCAAGCTCTAGCTCCATGGGGCCAACTGTGGCGGCGTCCCCAATGGGAACCACTGACACAGACAAGCGGAGAGGAAAACGCTTTGCTGTCCCTTGGCGAGGTAGGCAAGCAAGTGGAAAAGCTGAGAACCGGCTGTCCGGGGGGGGGCCCTTTAAGCACGAGCCTCAGATAGCCTCAGACAGCAGCCACACAAAGCAACTATTGACCTGATGCCCTGCCAGAACCGGTTTTCAGCTGCCCTTAAATGTGACTCAGCGTCCAATCAGTGTGGATGTGCTATTTCAAATTAGCAAAAGGCTAATTCGAATTAGTTAATTCGAAATAAGCTAATTCGAATTAGTGCATCTAGACCCAAAAACTAATTCGAATTAAATTAGTTCAAATTAGTGCTGTAGTGTAGTCATACCCATAGTGATTTAAATTCAAGCCTTAGCTCATATTGACATAACTTTCCATCTACACAAGGTCATAAACAAAATATAATCAGTCAATAACAACTTCTACAAAACGTCACCCGTATTGTTCAGTAGAGCACTTTGAATATTCACATGGCGGGTGCAACTTTTGCCATCCATAAACTGTAAAATATATTCAATATTAAGCTTTCTTAATTAAATTATTATATTAGGGTCTCCTGTTGACACAGCTTATGCTGATTAAAAGATTTTGCCTTTAACAGTTCGGGCTAACTACATAGCTGCTGTCAGGCACATGCAACTCCATCGACTTCACATGGGTCTAAATTTGGCCCTTAAAAAGTAACACAAGATTTTTTACTAGGAGTGAGCCCAACCCACAAAATTTGGATTTCAGATACTACAGAATACAAGCATGTTCAGATCTGGAGTTATAGTTGAAGTCCATCTAAAACTTGAGCATGAGAAGCCAAACTTTCAAAGGGTTTCCATAGCTACACCTGCAATATTTATGTGGCATCTGTGCATGAGAAAAAACAGAAATTCAGTATTCAACCTCACAAGTACCTAATTATAAGTGTGACTATCCTTTCACACATACAAAAGCAGGTTGTTATACTCCCAAGCAAGAAAAATTAAGATGAGTCTTCCAAAATTTGCACCTGAATTTTCCTTATTTCTATTATTAAACAGTTAAGTTTTTCTCCAGTACAGATACCATCTGCATATATGTTACTTGCTGAAAAAGATTTTGGCAGGCATGCTAGATATCTTGGAGTAACTGATCCCAATGTTATCTAAATTGCTTTGATGTAAAAATGTCCAAAGGCTAATGTGAATATTGCAAGAAGACTTGAAATATTGCATTGGTAAAGCATACAAATATAAAAAAGTATTTTGTATCTATTACTTTAGATAGCAACAAAAGTGTGCTAAGTGCTATATAAAAAATTACATGTATAATTTCATTTTGACAGATTAATTTGTTTATTGCCTTCAGTCAAAGCATTCCAGTTCTCATAAGTGATCACAACTCAGCACAAACTGAAAGGATTCATATAAAAGAGCCATATTTCTATCAATATTTTTTCGTTTGGCATCAAACATTTTTCTTGAAGGACTCTGGCATCTACCATAACAGAACATCTTGTATTTCATTAGTTTGTTTTTAATCAGACTGGTTTACAAATGTGTGATATGCTAACACCTTGAAAGAAAAATAATGATTCATTAAGCCAAAAGAGGGCTCAAATTCAAGGAAAGTGGAAGAACACAGTTGTCCTTATTAAAATACATTAGTGTAATATGTAAGAAGAAAATAAAGCAGGTCATGATCAGGGATGGGGAATATTGACACCTTTAAGGAAAATAAGTTGGTTTTCCAAGACCTCACACTACTGAGAGTTGAAAAAGCATCAGATACCTAAAATTTAGTCAAGACTAAGGCAACCAACGGTCTGAACCCATCACCTTGAAGCTTTCTTCTCTGTCTTGGGGAGTCAAAAGTGAAGATTTTCCCAACACACACCAGCATGGTTCTTCTGGTGCTCCTATGTTAGTGTGTTCATAGGAAAGGAGAAAGACATGCCCCTTACATGCAGCATTCCTTCCTGTCTCTGATGGCACCAGTTCCTTGCTTAATCTTTGTCCCAACTTCAGTATACTGCCTCATAGCCTTTTACTACATTCACTCTCAACATCTGTTGGGTATTAGCTATCCTCCTCTTACATACGGGTGCTTTCCAAGTGGTCAATTAGACTGTTTTCCATTCTATTTTATCCTGGGGGGAGCATAAAGGTAAGATCTCTCTCACCTCCTCTCTGCCTGATCCATTTTTTAGGGATTACCCCCTTATTGTCCCCCTGAAGCAGTAAAGTTCTTGATCATGGTGCTGCCACCACTGGTCTAGTGACTCTTTGCAAAGAGATTCCACAACAGTGCACCTGGCCTAAAGAAAAATCCCTAGTCTTACTTCAGGCCTCTTTCAACGAGCCAACACATTGGCTACATCTAGACTGGCATGATTTTCCGCAAATGCTTTTAACAGAAAATAGCGTCTAGATTGGCACGGATGCTTTTTCTGCAAAAAGTGCTTTTGTGGAAAAGCATCCGTGCCAATCTAGACGCTCTTTTCTGTTAAAAGCCCCGATCGCCATTTTCGCGATCGGGGCTTTTTTGCACAAAATAAATCTGAGCTGTCTACACTGGCCCTTTTGTGCAAAAGCTTTTGCGCAAAAGGACTTTTGCCCGAACGGGAGCAGCATAGTATTTCCGCAAGAAGCACTGATTTCTTACATGAGATCGTCAGTGTTCTTGCGGAAATTCAAGCGGCCAGTGTAGACAGCTGGCAAGTTTTTCTGCAAAAGCACCTGCTTTTGCGGAAAAACTTGCCAGTCTAGACACAACTATTGTGTTTCAGTTCCCTTAGTCCTAAACAACAGAGCACAAAGAAGTAACCTAAAGTTGGCTCTACTAGGATTTAAGGGTGCATGTGTATTTCGTGGGCAGGAATCTATGTTTGTGGATTCCCAGAGTAGAATGAGGAAACAACTCAGCTGTCTGACCCGCAGTTTAACCAACTGGCACGCACTCTGTCTTCTCTCTGTCACACACACACCACCATGTATTTGAAGAATGTTTGTCTGTCTAAGAACTTGTCCTAAGTGGGAAGAGCTAGAACTACCACATTCGGTATACGACTTCCTCTTATAACTGAAAGTAACATAATGGTTTGGTTGTGCCAGGAAAATGAGATGTTCCTGGAATAGGTTTGCTTCTCCTAAAACCACACAGAAGAGAGACAGAATTACCAGGCAAGAGAAAGGGGCTGGCTGGGGGGTGCATCCCCCATTCCAGATTGCCCCAGCCCCAAACCTGCCACCCTCCAGGGAGGGAGTGGGGGGGGATAAAGCTTCCCCCTTCCCCAATTTAAATGGGAACATTGCTAGTTGTTCTTGGTTGGGGAAATCAGGGGAAAGTGCAGTTTGCTAGATTTCTCACTCTGGCTGGGGATTGCAGGGAGCAGATGACCCTGGAACTGCCCCAGCTGGGAGACATGCACCTCTCCTCCATCTGTGCATGCAGCACAAAGAGGTGCTTTTGATCTGCACCAGGGTGCTGCGGTAAGAAAAGGGCTGGGTTAGTCCTCTCTCAGCAATGCTGGGTAAATCTTCTAGTTGCAATATAAAGAGCTTGAGTCACGTGGCTTCTCTTAATTTTCCCTGAATGTAGCTTCTTCTAAGTCTTCAGATTTTTACATAGGCTAATGGGAGCTGAGGACACAGTATAAATATAGCACACATCATTCTTTATACATTTAAAGTCAACCATTCACCAGAACAATTAGTTTGTGACAAAAATGCAAAAACAAATTCAAAGGAGAACAGAGCAACAACAGTTAAGAGTCTGATCCTGTGGGGCTAAGTGTCTTTAACATCTAATAGAGCTAATGGGAGTGACACTGAAGCATGACACAGGACTGAGCCATTGGAGCTACTTCTCATTATCCAAAGCCTTTTATTCTCCATTGCTTTTTCGTCCAAATATCTGACTAAGCAGCAGTTCTCACTAATGTTGGCATAGTCATATTAGTGCCCTGGGGTTACTGACACCCATGTTTTAACAATGACTTACAGTTACCAAAAAGACCTTACGAACCTTTGTATGTAAAACAAATCCAGGATTATTAGCTGTGTCTTTCAGGTGCAGAATCCTCATTTATAATCCTCATGTATTGTGTGAGTGTGTCATTAAAAATCAAAATAGTGGACAGCAAGAATACATGCAAGTGGCCCGAAGAGAAGATAAAGAAAATGAAAAGTAACTTTATCCAAAAGTTCTACAGAGCAAGTCTTTTAAAAAGAAATAAAATCCAATTTCTTTCAAAGATTAAAGTCCACACAAACACTGTTTTAGAACATGATTTAATAAATGGTAAAATATGTGGTCCAGTAGAGGATGCCACTAAGTTGTTTTACTGTTAATATAATACAGTGATGCAAAAACTGATTTCTCCACACGTCCTTTCTGTACTCGCTTGACATGCGTTTTACATGGTTGAATGAAATGTCTCCTTTAAATGTAACAGGATATGTAATCAACTGCCACGTCTCCCTGTCACAACCACTGAAAATGACTCAAGGTAAGTGAGAAAAAGAGGTGAGGTGAGAAAGCAAGAAAGGAATGAGGGGATGAAATCAGAATTCAAATCTCATAGCATTCACCTCTGACAACTTGAATATTTCAGGAATACTAATATACTAAATACAAATAGCATCCAATTTGCAATAATGAGGGCCCAACAGAGCTCCTTCAGCACATGATGCGTGTGCACCTTGAGGATGTTAAAGTTGTTTTCTAGAAACCTTGAGGCTTAGAGAAGATGACAGAGTGAAGAAGGAGAAGGAGTAATCCTGGGAGCCTATCAGGAGGTGGTTATGCCAGTAGCCATTTAAAGAGACCTTTGGATAGTGGTAGGGGAGATCACAGGCGGCCGTGAATCTTGGTCAAAGCAAAAGGGGCTGTTGGGAAAGAGGTTAAAGATCAAAGGCTTGCAGTGGGCTGAGAGCCTTTCAGGGACACACCAGAGGAGAAACCAGTGGGATTTTGGGGGAGGGAAGACATATCCTGAGGGTGTCCCTAGGAAGACTGTAGGAAAGACAGTGCAGAAGTCTGAGATGGGAAGCTACATTGAGTGCCAGGAGTTGTTTCTGTATTTTGTTTTAAGTTTATCATGAGTTCTCCCCCCATTCTTTCAAGAATTAAAAATAAGCATATTGCACAGCACAAGGAAATACTGTCAAAATAATTGAGTTTTTCTCTTGAGGCTTAGCTGTATTTCTTGCTTACAGGATAGAATACATTTTAAAAAGTGTTTTGATAATATAATAATTACCAGCCCCCTGCAGGGAAAAAGCAATCTGCCTGATGCTGACCTGCAGAACCGCTGCTGTAATAAATGTAAATCAATCATTCAAAAGCAGGAAACAGTTTTACTTCACAAATAGCTATGTTAAAAAACTACATATAATGCAAAATGCCTGTGTCTTCCCCCAGTGTTGGCACTAGGACTATTACACACTGCCATAATTTTACACCATCCTCCTGATTTTATTCAAGCTGTAGATACAGGCAGTCCCCGGGTTACGTACAAGATAGGGACTGTAGGTTTGTTCTTAAGTTGAATCTGTATGTAAGTCGGAACTGGCGGTCAGTTTCAGCAGCGGCTGAATCTGACCGCCAGTTCCGACTTACATACAGAATCAACTTAAGAACCCCAAGCGTCCCCAAGTCAGCTGCTGCTGAAACTGATCAGTGGCTGATTCCAGGAAGCCCGGGGCAAAGGCTTCCTGTAGTCAGCCACTGGTCAGTTTCAGCAGCAGCTGACTTGGGGATGCCTGGGGCAGAGCAGCTGGGGTGCTGCCGGGTTGGTCCAGTAGCGCCCAGAGCGGCGCTACGGGACCAACCGGCAGCACCCCAGCTGCTGTACCACAGGCGTCCGGAGCAAAGCCGCAGACCATGGGGGCAGCGGGACAGCCCAGACGCGCTGTGGCTGTCCTGCTGCCCTCGGGCTCCGCGGCTTTGCTCTGCTTTGCTCCCCATCCCCCTGGTCTGCAGACCAGGGGGACGGGGAGCAAAGCGGCGGAACACGCGGGCAGCCCAGATGCGTCTGCGCTGCCCGCGTGCTCCGAGGCTTTGCTCTGCTTTGCTCCCCGTCCCCCTGGTCTGTAGAGCAAAGCAGAGCAAAGCGGCGGAACTGTCTGGGCTGGGCTGCCCGTCTGGGCTGTCCGCTGCCCGCGTGTTCTGCTGCTTTTCTTCCTCTCCCTGGTCTGCTGGAGACCAGGGAGAGGTCCCTGTTCGTAACTGCGGATCCGATGTAAGTTGGATCCACGTAACTCGGGGACTGCCTGTATCCCCGAGATCTTCATGCCATCAGGATTTTTCCTGCTGTCTACTTTTAATTTAGCAGAGATCGGTTTTAATGAAAACTAGTCTTTAGCTACTGTTGTCTTTGAACTGCATTTGAGTGTGTTTGCAGTGGAGAGTTGCCTATTGTGGGGGACACATGCTCAGATGGCCTACTGGTGGGTGTGTAGAAGGGGCATTGTAAGCAGCCACTTTTATCAGTGATTGCCATTAACACTAATCTACTTGCCAGTCCCATATGCGTGGGAGTTGATACTGGAATTTGGGATCATCTGTCTCCCTGGAAAAGCTTCGGTCTTAGCACTGTTAAACTGATTCAAGGTTCGGTTTGCGATACATCAATCCACACTCTATGGGTAGAAGGGACTGCATAGGTTGGATGGCATCCACGGCAGAAGGCAGCCCAATCTCCTCATAGGCAGGCTACCTAAAGGAGAAAGTTATGCTAATAGCTAATGGGAAGAGTAAAAAAAGGGAAGATACAAGCACAAGGGCTGTGTCTACATTGGCACCCTTTTCTGGAAAAGGGATGCTAATGAGACCAGTCGGAATTGCAAATGCCGCGGGGGATTTAAATATTCCCCACGGCATTTGCATGAACATGGCTGCCACTTTTTTCCGGCTCGGGGTTTTGCCGGAGAAAAGCGCCAGTCTAGACGAGATCTTGCGGAAAATAAACCCTTTTCCGCAAGATCCCTTATTCCTCCTATTCAAGTAACATGAACAGAAGAAGTGTTAAAAATCAATGGCTACCTATATCCTATTTAGGCAAAAGGGGAAATGACACAATGTCAAAAATTACAGTATCTTGTTTCTAAGTCACTGGTAACTCAGAATAAAACTTTCTTGAATGCTTATGCATCAACACCCTACCAGAAAAAAAAAGAGGGCTTGTGACACTGCACCCCATATAATGATAATGACATAGTTGTGATGTATTTGCTGAAAGATAGGTCATCTGAGATGACATTGGAGAGATTATGGTTTGCTAAATGTGATGAACTTATTTACATGCGTGTATCATTTTTGTATCTGAAGTTAGGAATATTGATTAAGCTGTGATAGGTTCAGTCTCAAGGGGATCTCTGTGACTGTCACCTGATGGGATGATCAGACCACTGAGCCCTCTTGTCTGTCCTCTGGGCCCCCCCCCCCCCCCACCCACCCTTTTCTGCTGAGCTAGAACCTCTGTTCAGAGCCCATAGCAAAGCAATATAGACACAGAGCAGCGCAGCTTGGGGAATGATCAATCACAATAACTTGATATAGCACCTAGGTTCACAGCCCCAATGGGACCAGAACCCCCTGAAAAATCCATCTTATGCTGCATAAAAGTTTTACACAGAGCATGTTCAGATGTTATTGGCCCCCTTTATCAATGGAGGAGAGATGCACACCTGTTGCTCTCCCTGCCCGTACTGGGTTCAATGATAAAAGTGAATTTATTAGAGAATTAGGGGTCCAGTTGTTGCAAGTGATAACAGACAGATCAAAATAAATTAAGCTAAACACAAAGCACACCAGCTACACTTCATGCTCCAGGAAACTTGTTACACACAATTTTCTTACCCTATTTTTATTTACAAGCTTGACAGTCTCCTAGTTCAGGTTTAATCCTTTCCCCTGCTCGGTCTGAGATGTTTCCAGTAGTCATCTCAGTGGTAAGCAGGAGTATTGTCATGTCTGGCAATAGCCAACTCTGTTATTATTTAGTTCCTTGCCTATAAATAGATTTTGTGAAGGTAAGACTCCTTTATGTTCAGTTTCAGTCCGTTCACTCTCCAGAGGAAAAATTTCACATCCACATGGGTTCCAGCAATCTGAGCATGTGTCTTGACCGACTTACAGGAAGAACAAAACTATTTACAGATCATTGTTTTGAGTACTAGGCCATTATGTTCTTTGAGTACTACTGTTGGCTTTCATTAGCACCTCTAGGGCCTGTTCTATACTACATGGGAAGGTCAAAGAAAGATAAGTTCCTGTCAGCTTCCCTTCTGCTCCTCATGAGGAGCAGGAGTACTGGCACTGATGGGGGTACCCTTTGAGTTGGATCTAATAGATCTATACTACACCTGCTCAATTGAACCCTAGAATATTGACTGTGGCAGTGTTGATCTTCTGTGTAGCATAGATGTGCCCTATATGTATACACGTTTATACTTCATATATCTAACAAATACAGAAATGGTATATGCATGCAAATAGAATATACACATTCAGAAGCTTTCCAATGATAGATTACATGCCACATTTTACAAAAAAGCATATTCAAGTTAGGCATATTCCTATTAAATAACATAGTTCTGTAAAAGTGGGCACATCACATATCCATCTGTATTTCAAATGTTTTCACCTGGGGAAGCACCCATTACACAAGATGCTTTCATTTTGAAAAGCTGGGTGTGGAAGCACCATTTAGAGAAAACAATAGGCCTTAGAAGAAGCTTCTCTTACACTGGGAGGGGGGGAAGCTTTGAGAATACTGCAGACAGCCTTGAAGTAACGGTCGCTGGGATACTACAGGCACACATGACCAGATCACATGGTGCTGGACTCCATCTTGGAATATCAGAATTATTCCCTTAACTAGCATGTGAACCAAGCTTTAAAACAAAGGGCTGTTGCCATATGCAAAAGCTACGTAAGGGAGAAAAAGGTGTCAACTTCATGGTTCTTCACTGACTCCCCACCCAAAGAGACTCATGGAAACATCTGAGGAAAAAAAGACTGAAGTGGGTGTGCTGGGGACGGGGGTACTGGGCCCAGGCTAAAGAGATTTTTAGCCTGCAAATGGAACACCTGTGTCTGCCAAGCTATACCCCTTAAGAATCTGCAGCCTGCTTATAAGATTGGATAGGATCTGCTATTACTATCCAGTCTATTTAGAATATTAAGCTTAGTTTGCATTTTTGTGCATTTGCTAGATGATCTGCTTAGTAGCTGGGAAGCTCCCAATCTGGAACCTTCCAATGCAGTGCTGATCACATCACCTGCATGTATCTGCAGTTAGGTGTGTCCCTACCTGGTTGTGTGCTGGTGAAGGGAAAGGCTAGAGACAGATTTCCAACTTGTCACAGCAGCACAGTGTTAAAGGGATATGAGGCTAGGAGGTCTGGATGGCTCAGTGGTACCCCAGTTCCAGTTGGGTTCCCGCTTGGAGGTGCCATTGGGGTGATTAGTTGATGTCTGCTACAGACCACCAACTTACACTAGGGTATAAATTGGCTACCTCCTTATCAGCATATATTGTGTAAGGGGGGGAACCTGAATAATCTTGGGGTACTTCAATTTGAGTAATACACGCTGAGGCCAGTACTTAAGCATCCTTAGACTTTCTAAACATTGAGTTAAGAAATTGTCAGCTATTAAGTATTGCAGCCAACACAGGGTAGTTCTTTCTTAGAATGTTAACGATGATTTTCAATAAGTCTTGGAGCATTGGGGAAGTTCCAGACAACTGGAAGAAAGCCAACGTTGTGACTTCTTTAAAAGGGTAAATAGAATGACCCAGATAATTATAAGCCTGTCACAAATATCTGTCAAGAAAATAGGTTTATGGTAAATAGATCTTGTCAAACTCTCAATATCTTGCTTATTATGATATTACAAATTTGGTTGATAAATGTGATAGTATTGACGTAATATACCACTTAGACTTCTGGAATGTTTGTGACATACTACCGCACACCATTTTGATTACAAAATCTAGAGTGATATAAAATTAACTTGGCACACATTCAATGGATTAAAACCTGGCTAACTGATAATTCACAAAATGTAACCGAAAGTGCAGAAACATCATGGACTGACATGTTTCTAGTACTAGCCCAGAAGGATTGGTTCTGGGATCTTCACCACTGAACATTTTTCATCAGTGATCTCCAAGAAATAATCCTCACTGATCAAGTTTGCATATGACACAAACATTGGGGGAGGGGTAAATAATGAAGAGCACAGGTCAATGATTCAGGGGATCTGGATTGCTTGGTGGACTGGGTGCAAACGAACAATACATATTTTAATAGGGTTACATGTAAATGTGTACATCTGGGAACAAAGAATAGGCCATACTCAAAGGATGGAAGAGTCTATCATGGGAAGCATGGACTCTAAAAGCAATTCTGGGTTGTGGTGGATAATCAGCCAAACATGAGCTCCTAATGTAATGCTGTGGTCAATAAAAAACCCCAAAAACCTAATGTAGTTTTGAGATGCATAAACAGGGGAATCTTGAGTAGGAACATTAAGGGAAGATATGATTTGTAAGTACATACGTGGGAACTAAATATTTAATAATGGGCTCTCCAGTACCAGAGAAAGAGATAACAGGATTCAATGCCTGAAAGTTGAACATATTCAGACTGGAAATAAGGCAGTTATGGTAATTAGCTATTGGAGTAGTTTACCAAAGGTCATGGTAGAGTGTTCATCACTGATATGTTTAAAATCAAGATGGGAATGTCATTCTAAAAGATCTGCTGTAGGAATTGTTTTGGGAAAGGTCTATTGTCTAAGTTATACATCAGGTCTGTGACTCACAGCATCCCCTAGCTGCAGGAAAGAATGCTACAAGATCATGTTCCATCACTAATTTCTGAGGAATTACTCTCTCCTCACAGTCCTACAAATATTGACTTCAATCAATTCATAACACCCTGGCTCTGCAAATTTTGATAATGTCTTGGTATTATGAAAATAGTCACAGATCTTTCAACCCACACTAATTTCATTAGATAATGACATGGTGTATTGTCATCCAATGAGTTCCTAATCACCAGTCTCGGTGTGTACACACAGCAACAGATGCTAAATAAATCTATTATGAAAAATACTACTGCTGAGAGGGCTAACCAGTAATCAGCAGAACTAAACAGAGCTTCAGATAAAAGGGAGATGAAGGGGAATAAAATCCATTCATTTGTCGTGATCAGACAAGTCACAGTCAGCGTGCATCTGACTGTTTTCAGGGCTATCTGAGCTCAAATTTGCCAGAAGAGATTGTCAAATGGAAATCACAACTGCTTCACTGTTTTATGTTTATACCACTTTTATTATGCTGAGCCTGGCCATTCGGGTTTACAAAACTTGTGGTATTAAAGGCAGGAATATGGAACCGTTGAAATGTACAAAGATTACCTTAAACTGTTTGAAGGTAGCTTTTAATAGGATTAGTGATTCAAATAATTTTTGGTGCTAATACCATGCATTGTATACATTCGCTGTTCAGCAATGACACTATCAAGTGACAAGAGACATTCTGTCTTTCAAGGAAAGGAGAATATTTACAAGCTGGAATTCAGGAGGGTTGAAAAGAAGTGGTCAGAGCAAATGAATTGCATATGGGGCAAATTGTTCAACCAGATCATCTCAGCTATTTCCTCTCTTCCCAGATATACTCTCTCTCCCCTACAGATTCCTACAACACCCTCCTCACTGAGGCCCAACCTACCTCCAAAGAGGCTGTTGAATCTGAGGGGAAATGTACATAGTGTCATGCTTCTGAACTGCCCACAAGTGGAGTGCCATTCACCCCAGTCAGTACAACAAATTACAGAAGAACGTGCAGATGTTCAAAATATGATCACAGAAAACCTCTTGGGTTCTGTTGGACTCCTCAAGTTTGTGCCCCCTTCTTTGGGGCTCAGCAAAGGTGAAAGTAAGCTGGTGCGCCCCTGTGTGGCATACCTGTAAGAGACTGGGGGTGGAGTTCTGGATGCTGCCAGCACTCTGGGAAGTGTGACCACAGCACATCCAGGGTGACCACAGTGCATCCAGGGTATACTTCTGGTGCTCAGGTGGCTAGGCAGTTTGGTCCGTGCCCTCCCAGTGATTCAGTGGTTGGGCAAGCACAGTTCCCACTGCCCTAGTGATCGAGTGGCTGGGCAAGCATGGTGGCTGCACCCCTAGACCTGAGCTTCCCATACACAGCCCTGCCCTCACAATCCCCTGCCCTGCCTCCTGAACCCCCATACCCCCGCTCTGAGCTGCCCCTCCCCGCCCGGGCCACTTCCCCACCCCTGCCTTGATGCTTGTACCCCTGAGTCCCTCAACTCCCAACCATTTGCCTGGACCCCTGCACCCCTCACAACCTCTAGCCTCTTACCCTGATCCCTCACAACCCCTGCTCCCCACACGCACGCACAACTGCCCTCTGCCCTGAGCCTCCACACACACACACAAATTTCTTACAGATACTGTTCTATTGCAACCCCACCTTCCCAACCCTCTACCTGGGGGTGTGATGGATAGGATGAGTGCTGGCCAGCACTCGGTGACTAAAGGATTAAACTCAGGTAGCTAAGGGAGTTGGTAGGGGCTCAGAAGAACCAATGGGATACAGTGCTAAAATTTAAATCCTGCTGCCCTTTCTTTTTGAGAGAGTTCTAAGTTAGCAGCTGGAGGAACATGAAATAATCAATGAGATGCCTATAAGAAATGTTTGCATGGAAATGGACTGGGCCTTGAGGAACAGATCAGTACAGATCGTGAGTAAAGGGAAAGTGTATATTTATTCATGATCAGGTTATTTTACTTCATTGTACTGTTTGGTAAAACTTGTGTGTGAAAGTTCTCCCTCCCCCCCATTCACTATACCTCAAGCTGTGCTCAGAGATATCATTTTCCCCCCTCTGTCTTTTAATCTGCTCTTTGTTTAGTTGCCCTGTAACTGCTAGTAACCAAAGTTTGTTTTTTTTAAAGAAAAGGTGATTTTACAAGGTGATTTGATTCTTGTGTCCCGGAAGTTAACAGGAGGTCTGTGCAGGTGCCTGCCTAGACTGAATTGTACTTGGTTTCTTTTTTCAAGCTCCCTTGTGACAAAAGAGCTTGATGGTGGCAGCTACCTTCCAAAGCCAGGAATCTGTGACCTTGGGGAGCTCTTACTCAGAAGCCTATAGAGGCATGGTATTTAAGGTTTCTTGTAGGCCCCTGCCCTCTACACTTGGAGTGCCATTGTGGGGAACAGCCCTGACTGGCACGGGAAGAGGGGGGAGGGTTGCAATACAATATACCTGTAAGACATTTAGGTTAGTCTGATGGGCTCTCCTGGGTTCCAATAAGTAGCCTGGGGTTGGCTTGGTCCCACCTCACTGGAGCTTGGATAATCACCAGGATACAACTATGGTTGCCCGACATCCGGTTTTCAACTGGAGCACCTAGTTGAAAAAGAGGGACCATGCTCAGATCAGCACTGCCATTAAAAATCTAATCAGCCCTGAACAGGTTAGGACATGCGGGGGGGGGGGAGGGGCGCGGAGGGGAAATGCAGAGCTCACTTCGGGTGCCTCCCAGGAAGTTGTGACATGTCCCAGCAGTTTCAAGGAGCAGCATTGGCCAAGGAGTCTCTGAGAGCTGTCCCCAAGCTCCTCCCCCTAAGTTCTCAAGGACTGCAGTTTCTGGACAATGGCAGCTGAGGAGTCGGTGCTGGGGAGTAATGCACAGGGTCTCCTGGGATGCCCCTGCTCCTAGGAACCATAGGTATAGGTCACTGCTTCCTGAGAGGTGCCTGAGGTAAGCACCATCCAGATCCTGCACCTCGACTCCATTCACTTTCCTCAATTCCTTGCCCAAGCCCTGATCCCCCTCCTGCATCTCAAGCCCCTCATTCCTGGTCCCCTTCAGAATCCACATCCCCAGTAAAAGCCCTCACCATTCATTTACCCCAAACCATTGCCCCAGTCCTGTTCACATTCCAAATTCCTCATCTCCAGCCTCACCCCAGAGCCCATACCCCAGCTGGAGCCCTCCCCCGGCTCCCACATGCCAACCCCAGACCCAGCATGGTGAAAATACATTAGTGAGTGATGGTGGGGGTAAAAGAAAGAGGGGGAATGGAGTGAGCAGGGATGAGGCCTTGGAGAAGAGGCATCTCAGAGGAGGAGGTAAGGCTGTTCAGTTTTCTGCAAATAGAAAGTTAGCAACCCTAACTATACTGAGATACTCTAGTTCTACTCACTGTTGGGTACAGAGGAGCCTCAGATGCCACATGGGACTTTGTGATTACAGCAATCAGATGGCTACTAATTACTCCCACCCTCCCCAATCTCCCAACCCCTGGTCCACACACTGAGCTCACCCATTCCACAGTGTCACAGCAAGTTGTGCAGAATTTCAACATAGCAGCTCTCCTGCTTCAAGCCAGGAAACAGTTAACAGTGTTGCCATTCACATCACCACCATTAATCTTCAATGTTAACACTACAGTGAAGCAAAGGGGACAATTTCCTTTTCCAAATTATTCCTGCAGGCTGTTTGCAGAGTCAGGTAAATAGCTCTATACTGAAAAACCAATCCTGTCACACCTTAGAGACTTTATTGGGGCATAAGCTTTTGTGGGTAAAACCCACATCAGATGAATTGTAGTGGAGTTTACAGGTGCATATATAAGGACAATGGAAGAAAGGCTACTTGTGTAAATGAGGCTCATCAAGTCAGAGTAGAAGTGGCTCAGTCACAGCAGTTGACGTAGAAGTCAAGAAAATTGCCTTTGTAAGGTGTTAACCAGTTAAGATCTTTATTCAATTCTAAACTGACGTATTTAATTTGAAAATGAACTCCAGTTCAGTTGTTTCTCTTTGTAATTGGGTTTTGATGAGAGATAATTGCCAAGTCTGTATTGTAAGTTTGCAGTACAGTATAAGGTATTTTCATGGAAGGAGATTAAAAGTTATACCTCTCATAGAACTGGAAGGGACCTTGAGAGGTAATCGAGTCCAGTCCCCTGCCCTCACGCAGGACCAAGTACCATCCCTTATTTTTCACCACTTTTAGAAGTTAGTGCTATCCAAACAACAATGGCACGAGTTGGCTTTTTAGCATGATGTGGCATGTCTGAATTTTAAAAAAAATGGAAGTAGCAGGCATATATTTAGAAGTAAGTGACATTCTGTAACCAGGATTGCTGTTAACTAATACATAAATCATAACCAAGCATAGTTTTTAATTAATTCAAAGGTTAGGAATAAAAAAAACCCCAGTTTGGGACTATCAATATAATTCTAAGAGCATTTGGGTGAGGAGGCAGGACTGAGAGTGATAATATAACTATTTTGATAGTCCTATTAAATGGATTTACCAACCAAGATTTGCTAGCAGTCTGTTTACATTACGGCTGTGTCTAGACTGGCAAGTTTTTCCCGCAAAAATCTGATTTTGCGAAACAACTTGCCAGCTGTCTACACTAGCCACTTGAATTTCCGGAAAAGCACTGATGATCTCACGCAAGATCGTCAGTGATTTTCCGGAAATACTATGCTGCTCCCGTTTGGGCAAAAGTCTTTTTCCAAAAGACTTTTGCGCAAAAGGGCCAGTGTAAACAGCATAGTAGTGTTTTCCGCAAAAAAGCCCCGATCGTGAAAATGGCAATCGGGGTTTTTTTGCGGAAAATTGCATCTAGATTGGCTACAGACGCTTTTCTGCAAAAAGTGCTTTTGCGGAAAAGCATCCTGCCAATCTAGACGTGCTTTTCCGAAAATGCTTTTAACGGAAAACTTTTCCATTAAAAGCATTTTCGGAAAATCGTGCCAGTGTAGACGTAGCCTACATGATCATGGGACATTGAAAACCTGAAGACAATTATCCACCTAATTCAGGCCCATACACTGGGGTATTGCAAATGGGTGTAAACATCCCTCTTCCTTCCACCCTCGCCCCCCCCCATGGTCTCCCATAAATGTGAGAGGGCTCCATGGATCAAGCTCAGCCCCCCCCTTCTTCCTCCTACAGTGAAGAGTCCACACTGGTGCTCCAGCTTCCCCCTCACGAGGTTGGAACCCTAGTATCAGCTTCCCACTTGGTGGGAAGGGGATGGAGGGAAAGCCTTGCTGTGCTTTGCTATCCAGCTTGTGAGGAAGAAGAGCTCCCTTTCCCCCACTGGGAGCACAACAGCACACCGATGCCTGGCCTGGAGTCTTTCCCCACTGCTCCCATTGGCAGGAATCTGGCCCTACCCCCTCATCCCCAGACCCCCACATCCCAGGCCACTCCTGCACCCTCCCCCCGTGCTAGGGTTATAGGAGAGCACCATGCTGTGGAAGGGGGCTGGTGACAGCATGACAGGAGTGGGAGAATGGTGTCTCCCACCTGTGAGGAACAGCCCAGGCCTGGCCCCACTGGCCAGAAGCCCTGCCTGCAGCAGCCTCACTGAGCAAGTAGAAGAGCAGCAGGCAAAGATAGCTGAGGGAGTGGGGGCAATGGCAGCTGCACTGCCCACCGTGATCCCGGAAGGTAATTTCTATAAAACCTTGATTACTGTGTACATATTTAGTATGTTATAGCAAAATTTTACCAGTCACCGTTTCCACTCAAATTTCTCATTAACCTGTCTTATGCACACTCATTGCATGCCTATTTGGAATTCCTTTGTATTTAAAAAAATTGCAGTCCACATTTACAAATATAAAGCATATACTCCCCACACACAAATTCCTCTGTACAGGCCTGTAAATGACCCATTAATGACTTGGGGGAGGAGGCAGGGGAAACTGTGTGTGAGAAATGTTGAATAATGCATCCTCAAATACATTTCAATCGTTACTGTGATGAAGAGATCTCTGATTTTAATGCTCTGGCCATTGTTACTGCCATAGGCATCATTACGAAAACAGCACCAAGCAAATGAAGCTGGTCAGTCAAACCTGTCACTCTTCACAAAGGAGCAAGTTTGGTGACACTCGGTGTGTGAACGTTAAAGAACAAAACACTGTTTCCAATTTGTCATTGTCCCTATTCACTATCATTCCCCTCCCCCCCCCCAAAAAAAATTCAGAAAGCTTCAAAGAACTTTGACTGATTGAGGAAGAAATTAATGAACTGGGATTCTCTTGGGGTGTCTTGTGGCATCTATTTTTAGATGGGTTTGTGTTTAAATCTGCTGTGAAGAAACATGTCTCTCAATAAAGAGATTCTGCTGATAGTCACTTCCAGGGCAATCTGTCCAGTCAGCAAGAAGGCTAGTGCTGCTGTTATGAACCTTTTCCTGTGTACAGTACACAGCCATTGTGGGTGTCAGTTGTTGAATTGGAAATAGAATTTAGGATGCTTAGCTCCCAAACGACAAGGTTCTCCCACTTCAGCTAAAGGAAAACCTCTTGGTAATAGCATTAAAGCTGATCCCCAGGATCAACTCTAGACACTTGCAGACTTCATTTCCACCACGGCCCCCACACCCATTATAAGGGCAGGTCTACACTATGAGATAATATCAATCTAATTTACACAACTTCAGATACGTGAATACCATACCTGGAGTTGATGTACCTTAGGTTGAGTTGATGTGGGGTCTCCAGTGAGGGGGAGAGGAGTTGATGGGAGAAATTCTTGTTGGCTCCACCTAATTTTCTCTTCTCTGTGGAGTACTGGAGTCAATAAGAGAACAATCGTTTTAGTAGGTCTTCACTAGACCTGCTAAATCAACCACCAAGGGACCAGTCACCACAGCACTGATCCCCCAGTAAGTGTAGACATGCCCTATAAAGAGGCCTTTCGGGGGAAGCAAGAATTTAACTGGACCAACCAATACCAAGCCAAAACATTAATGCTGAACAAGGAAATGAGTTGTTTTCCTAAATACAAATAATAGGTCTATAGAGAAGTCGTACCTAGGATTTGTCAGTTTGGAGAATTAAAGCACATGCCAGAATGTCCAAGATTCTAAACCAGAACTATAGTACGATGAACCCTATTGGGGCAGGGGGAGAAATGTTTGCGACATTAAGCTGGTTTTCTGCAAAGACTGGCAAAACCCTCCCCAAAAAGTGAAGGGAGTGAGTAGCAGATGTTAGCTTAGCTAAGCTCCCCTAGTTAGGGAGTTCTAACTAACCATTGTACTTGTCAAATTTTGTGTCATTCATAAGGAATAAAAGTATCTCCTCTAAGGGGAAAAAAAAATGGCAACTGAAAATTGTTAGGCAAGTACATTGTGAGGGAGGAGACAATTCAAAGATTGAGGCTATGTCTACACTGCAAGTTTTTTGCGCAAGAAATCTTTTGCGGAAGAGTTCTTGCGCAAAATACACATCTATACCTCAAACCACATTGCAAAAGTGACATGCTATGCAAAAGTGACATGCTATTGCACAAGAGAGCTACCACACTGCATGGATGCTCTTGTACAAGAAAGCTCTGATGGCCTCTCTCCCCCTCCCTCCCCCCCGATGGGTTTCTTGTGCAAGAAATCCTTCTGGAGCATCCACACTTGCCTTTTTGCACTGCAGTAGCTGGAGCACAAAAGGGGATTATGCCTTGTAGAAGGAGGTTTACCTACCTGCAAAATCCCTCTGTTCTGCCATTTTACTGAGGTTTACTTGCGTAAAAGCGCATTTGAGGTGTGAACGTTCCACAGGTTTTTGCACAAAAACGGCCATTTTTGTGCAAAAACCTTGCAGTGTAGACATAGCCCAAAATAGTAGCATCCATTCAGGCTCTCTTCTCTCTCATGTATAAGACACATACATACAGAAGGTATGTCTACACTGCAGAGTTTTTCCTGGAAAAACAGCCATTTTCCCAGAAAAGCTACACTTATGTCCACATTGCAATTGTGTTCTTTCTACAAAAAGTCAAAAGAACGCAGAGGTTTTTCCAATAATGGTAAACCTCTTTCAGAAAGAAGCTTCTTCCTCATAGAAAGAGCTCTTGCAGAAAGACGTGTGTGTATATGGGGGAAGGGGGTTTCCCCCGCAAAAGAAGAGGCCTCCAGGAAAAAGCACAGGTGCCCAAGAGGCCACTCCATCCATAGTAATCACAACTTAAATGCGAGACAGCGTCCAATCAATGTGAATGCTATCTTTCAAAAAAGCAGATCGCTTTTCCTATGCGCTTTCGCTGTGTGGGCGCTTTCTTCTGGAAAAGCTTCTTCGTAAAGAAGCCTGCAGTCACATAGACGTCTCCATATTTAGAAGAAGAATCTGGTTTACCAGTAGCATTGACTGCAAGCCATACCAAATCATAAGGTGTTAGGTATGTTCTCTCTTGTTTAGGTGTTCTCTGCCCCCATTTTGTAAGTGACTAGCTGTGTAATTAGTGTATTAAAAAGATATATAATGATGAAATGTATTTAGAAGGGACATTTTGTCCCCTGCCTGCTAAGAAGTCATTAATCTCTCACCAGGCTAGTTATATTACAATGTGGGAACTGTGTTACTACAGTATGGCTTGGCTTTGCATGGACAGAAGGATTGATAAGTTTCCAATTGCAGCAATTTACACCATGTGACAAAAAGCAGTCTGCCTATATTGATGTTCCTCCTCTTACAAAAGAGAGAGCACGCGCGCCTTTTTAAAAGCTCATTTAGAATCACATTATTGCTTAATGTGCTCTTTCCTTGTATTCATTCAGAGCCAAAGCCATTTTCATATTATTATGGCCTCAATTTAACCTAGCTCTCAAGTTCTGAAAAAGTGCTGGACCTAGTTTTCCTCTCACTTCTCATTTAAACTGATGTAAATAAGTCCACTGACATGCGTAGAGCTACACTAGCATAAGCAAGAAAAGAATCCAGCATTCTGTCATAGCCATGTTGAGACTTGCTTGTAGATCAGCATTGCTGTGACTAATGCAGTGGTGTCAATTTAGCAGATCATGTGTCCATAGCTAAGCATTGATCAGCAAAGGCACAGAAGAAAGGTGAGTTTCCCCATCTAAGATTATAGAAAAGGTAGGAGCCAAACACTTTAGAACAATTTGATTGGGGGCCACTCCAAGAATTTGGTAAGTGGTCAAGGGCTAGACTTTTCCATGACATTGATAGAAGGGGCATAGAGTCTGTGATGCATGTTGGGTGCAGAAGAGAGCTCAGGGCAGAGATACAGGTTCAGGGACTAGAAAGGTATGGGTGCAGGAGACAATTCTGACAATGGAGTACAGGAGGAGAGGTAGAGGTTTGGGTTGTGATCTAGGGCAGGAGAGAGTTGTGACCTTGGACAGGGGATTGGGGTAGTAGGTTGAAGAGTGGGTATGGGTGCAGAAGAAGATTCTGATCTGGAGGAGGGGTGCATGGTCTGGCATAGGGTTGTGACCTGGGGCAGGGGTTCAGGAAGAGGGTTGGAGGGAGGAAGGGGACAGAGTACTAGAGGTAGGCTGTGGCCAAGACATGCTTATCTATTTGGCTCCAGACCAGTAACCCAACAAATCCCTCAGGCAGGCTCCTACCGTCTATATCCCCACATGCCACTGAAAGTGGCCAGCTGCAGGAGCCATGTGCTTCTCTGAGCACTAAGAACCCCAGGCAGGAGGGGGCACTTTGCATGCTACCTGTGCTGCAAACATGGCCCAGGCAGCTCCAATTAAATCTGAAAGATTGGGGGGGGGGGGGCAGGGCAGCACGCAAAGCTTTTCCAACCCCTTCCCCACTCTCAGCACTCAGAGAAGCACATGACCCCCACAGCCAGCCACTTTGAGCAGCACGGGGGGGCAGACAGGGATCCAGACTGAGGCTCCTGCTGGCCCATGGGCTGGATCTGACAGTTTGGCAGGCCATATCGGCCCTGTATTTTTCCCACCCCTGGTTTTAGATAGAGTCAATTTGACTACAAAAGACAATGTTCTGTCTACATGTTACGCCTGTGCAATCCCATTGATTTTGTTTGAGTTGCTTGGATGTGATTTAAGAGAGCTACATTGGTAGTGAATGGCCCCAATGAATTATACAATAGCAGATTGTACTTCATACCAGTAGAAGTCTCTGGCAGGGGAGTTAGCTGGGGAGGTTCTCTTTTATTAATATAAAGCAGTCACTATAAAATATTTGCTATAAATGTTTCCCACTGCACAGCGTAAAGGGGAAGATTACGTTCTCTGGAGGGGAAAGTCCAAGCCTTTATTTAGCCAACTTTCCTGTATTAAAATGTCAGGGCTTTTTAAAATATATACTAATTCTACAGAAGGGTCTTTTCCCTCCGCCACATCACTTAGCAGGGATCATGAAAATGATTTAACTGTATAGCAAGTTGTCTCCGCACATATAACTCTAACTTACAAACTGAAATGTTACAGTCTTTCCCTTAGTCCTATGTGGTCCAATTAAAACACTCAGTTGTAAGTAAGGTCACAGTGCCCTCTGCTGAAATATGGAGCTGCGACCAAAAAAACTCCACACAATTTCCATAATACATCAGGCATGATACTGCCATGATTTTTTTTCCAGTGTGCAAACAGTAAGACTGGCCTTAAAAAGCTTAGGAGTACCTGTGGCTTTCCCTTTACATTAAGGCTTTTAGGTACAAAAATTTCACTCCTTATTTTACATAGATGCTATAGCCACATATCACGGTTTTCAACCACCATCTCAGAGAGCTAGTCTGATGTTCGAGATTCACTAGTGAATGTGGTGGGTAGTCATTCAAAAGCAAAAAGCTTGTCGCATTCACCAACAGGCTGTAGTCCATAAAAGCTATAATCGCACCTACCCTGTCTTTTACAATGGCAGCAGAAAATAACAGCAAAGTAGGAAGGGTTGATTTTGATTTGCAAGTATTTGATTATTAAAACCTTGATATATTATCAAGCTGTAGGAGCACATGGAAGAGGTAAAATTAGCATGTAATCCTAATACTTTGAAAGAAGAGGCATTTAATAATAAGTAGGCTTTTACTGACTGTTGGATTGAATTTTTTTTAAATGGATTTAGGAAAAAACATGGACAACTCAAGGCAGAACTGGGAGAGTTGAATCTAAAATAATGCACAGCTAGTTAGCTCTTCCTTAGACAGCTATTGAGGACTAATCAACTTTAGACATTTGACTAATCTGAAAGTCTGGTGGAGGAGCAACATGTGGGGAAGGGGGAGAAAGGAGTGTTGCCACCTATCTGGAAGCTTTCTGGTCTGATTAGCTCCTCCTCCATGCCAGGTTCATCTCTAATACTGAAAGGGATTATAAAAAAGTGTTGATTAAACCTAGTGCTGCTTAGTCTTTAAACAGACCCTGGCACCAGATATTGGGCAGTATAATGTGGTGGGAGCACTAGCTGACCCCAAATACATGGGGGGCGGAGGGGGAGAGGAGGGAGGAGAATCATTCTCCATTCTGGTTTTGTTTGGTTTTTTAAATCTGGGGCCTAAGCTCTTCCTAAGTCTTGTCTGTGAAACAAGTAATTATTTTAATCAGATATGCTCTCTGGTACCAGCAAGTGACATCTGTTACATTGAAATGATCATAGCTTTTTATAAAAAACACTCAGATGAACTGGCAAAGACAGATGAGCTGAATGGAGGCCTGTTTCATCAGGAATCAGTTTGCCCCTATCTAGTATGCATTTTCTCCATGTTTGATGCAGCGAACAGCAGCTTTCAAAAGTTGCCTCTATCTTTTTAGTACCCATGTAAATCAGAAGTAGAGTTTGTGCTGATTAAAATGTGGCACCATGTCCTAAGAAAGGTGGCTGATTCTGATATTTTATTAAATAACCAACACGTTTTGTTTGAAGATGGACATCTGTTGGAATTTTTTCAGTGGTGAACATCTGGAACTTAATTCTCTAGACAGAGTGAAGATAGAGACATGGGAAAAAAAATCTCATCTTTAGTCAAAGTCATTTGCGGTGCCTATTTTAATCTATCCCTCACTCTTCCAATGCCCCCTCCCAAGGTATCCTTTCATTTGTATCCATGGCAACAGCCCTTTACATTTCTTTAGGCTGAGGCTCTGTAAATGGTGTTAACTCAGTTCAACCAAAGGTTATTCTAATTCCCTCCCTCATAGTTTCAATTTAGTGGCTCACATTAACCCAATAATTAAAGTGACCCCCTTTTATTAAAGCAGTTCCACCTTAATTAGTTAATATGATGGTAAGTCCTTTTTTGTCTGTCTCCCTCTCTCCTTGACAGCAATTATATTTAGACAACAACCTCTGCTGGGTAGACGCCAAGTGGTAAAACAACAAAAGATCCCCACAGTAGGCACCAGACAGAGTCCCTTCCTAAGGAATTGAGATTATTGTGGCTATAAACCTTCAAGGGAATTTAGAGTTCCCCACAAAATGGCTGTTATCAGCACGCATTTTAGTCTCCATCTGGGGAGACTATGCCAGCAGATCCTGCTAACGCAAAAGTTAGTCAGGGTTGGAATACACTGATGTATTTTATACGCCTAAATTTATGAGTCAAAAAGAAAGCACCGCTTTCTTCCCTTTTGGCTGTGGAATCACTTTCCTGCTCTGGTTTCAGATTGCTTTGCTTTCTTCATTGCGGTCTGGTGAATGGCACAAACGTGGCATGTGCTTCAGAAAGCTTTTTTTCTGCGGATGCTCATATGTTTGCTGAGTGGGGAAGGCCTTGAAATGCTCTGTAGGTGACACTTCCCTTTTACACTCTAGCAATTCCAATAAAGGAAATGTTTATTCTAAATCTTCCTTGTATCTCTTTCATTCAGCACTTCCTGTAATATATGAACACCAGCCAACTGGTTCTACAAAGAATGAAATGTCTCTTAATAGCCACATTCTGCAGTCTATATGTTCATTTTCCCTTTAATAATTCTCAGTAAGAGAACTTCCTCTTTCCAGCTAACATCTCAACTTAAATCATTCCAGAAGATACACTTTGATAGCAAAGATGCAGCTGGCTCCATTTGTTCTTCCTTAAGCAGGTACCTTTTGATCCACATTATGATGAAATTGTTCTGGACCTGGGAAAAATTGTCAAAGCAGCACTAAATTGTTAAATACGGGAAGGAAGTCAGTAGCTGCTTGTCCTTGTTGTGTTTGCACTGCTGCTGCCATGCCCTAAGACACTTTGTGCTCTGCCCTGTTTAACAGAAGAAGTGTTTCCTGCATGACAACCTATTCCTGTTTGTGACTTTTAACTAGGAAAGAAACATGTTAACTTTCACCAAGTAACTTTCACAGGCCTTTTTTCTAAAACAAAATAATCCATCATCAGAATCAGATCTGCTTCTCTTACTGTACTCTGAGCATTCTGCAGTGGTTGCATCTTTATGACTTCCTCCATTCTCCTCTCCCCACCACCACCACCACCACCACCACAACCCTCCACCTCAGCCCCACCCCTGTGAAAGGAAACCTCTAGAAGAACTCAACTTCTAAGCTTGAAAGAGCTGCCAAACTTTAAAACAGAATTTTATTAAGGATCTTAAAACAAATCAGCAAAGGCTTAAACACACCCAATACTTACATTTAACAATGGCGTTGGATTTTCCTATCATACCTCAGGTTTAAATTCATGTCTACCTCACAAGTTGAGCTGCTTTAGCTATACCCTATAGTTAAAGTAATATTCCATCCCCTACTGCCATTCACCCCAGTTTCCAGGTGCAAAAGCAGTTATATGGATATAAAAGTGAAACAAACAACAAATGGCCTTGCAGCACCTTAGAGACCAAAAACAATTGTAGATGGTATCAAACTTTCATGGACACAACCCACTTTTTCATATAGAGGTAAGGGGTCTAGAGGTGCAAATAAATAACAGAAAAAGAGGGCATAGGGATGGAAAGAGAAGGGGGAAAAAAATCTTGTCCATTATGGTACAGCTACACAGTAGGACTAAAGTTGAATTAAGCTGCACAACTTCATCTACATCAATTGTGTAGCTGAAGTTGAAGTAGTTTAATTTGACTTCTGGTGCTGTCTACACAGCAGAAAGTTGAAGGAAGAACACTCTTCCTTCACACTTCCCAAAATGAGCGTTACCATGAGTCAGAGTAAGAAATCCTCCAGCTCAACGTTATTTCAAAATAAAGCTTGTAGTGTGAATGCGTGCTGTTAAACTATGTTAATGTGTAGACATAGCCTTAGAATGCCCACACAGGTTAAAACATTCTCCAACAGGTTTGTGTGCTATGTATTCATAAAACATTCCCTCAGTGTTACTGCATCCACTTGTATAATGCTTGTTTAACAATCAAGTCAAAGAAATCATGCCCCTAGCCAAAACAGCTCTATCAGTGCAAAATCTCTAAGCAGCGCAGGCCTAAGGGACTCTTTTGAAAACCTCTGCCCTCCCTTCCCTTTATTACACACAGTGGGGATAAACTGTACATGAAGGGGCCTCACATTCACAATATAAGAATGCAGTTCCCTTTTGCACAATGAGATTAGTGAATAAAGCAAAAACTAACATTAAATAAAGCACAAATACTGTGTCCAGGCACACACTGCAAAATTCATATACAATAACACACACACACAAAAAACCCACCACAGCCATCCAATCACTACACATACAAGCTCTGAGTCTGCACTCTCATACATGTAAGAAATTGCTAAGACTGCCAATGTGAATAAATGTTTTCAGAATCATCTCTCTGTGTGCATGCCTCCCGCCTTCTCTATGTGTTGTGGTAGGGCCAGTCCCACTCCTAGGTCCCAGACCCCTGGTCAGCTCATCATGCTACAGCTTATGGCTTTGCGGACCAGGCTCCACCTGCCCTTGCTGAGGTTGGACTTCAGTTCTCCAGCTAATAGGGTCATCTGAGTGACCAGTCCTCCCCAGGTACCAGTACTGGCTGGAGAGTCAGGCTATTGAAGGAAGGGAGCCTAAAGGTTCCCTGTCAGAGCCCATCACCTTCTTCTGTAGTCTCTGGACATACTGATGTTGAGTCTCTCAGCTTCTCTGACTCACCTTATCCGTTACAAGTTCCTCTTCATCTCCAAACTCCTCTTCCACCCCACAGCAGGGAATGCTTTTCAAAAGGCTCCATGGCTGCCTGAAGTCAAATCACCTGGCTCTTAACTGATTTATAGCAGCCCCACCCCAGCTGCTTCCATTTTGCCCTTAATAGCCTAGGTTGGCTGCTCCTGCCTGCCCTGAAGTAACCCTCTCACTCATCCAGCCCTCTAACCTGCCATGGCACAGCATGTATGCATAAAAACATGTGAAGGGCCCAATCCTTCTGTGTGGAAGTGCAGGGATATCCCTGTATAAAGCTCATTGTGAGAATGAGGCCTAACAATTTTTCTCTGTGCGTGCATGCCATTTGTGTGGTCGCTTTAGACAGTTAGCTTCTGCATAGTGCCCATGACCTCTTCTGTGTGCTGTAGAACATTCAGGATATTATTAACATTTATATTGCAGTAGCCCTGTTTAATCAATAGGCAATAATTATGAACACTGCCATGATGAACAATTTCAATTTTTATTTTCATAGTGTAATCTCTTTTGCCAAGCTGCTCATGAACTTTGCCCTGACATTCTTTCCACATCTCTCCAACTTTTTCACATTTGTAAAGCACACTTTGTTGCAGTATCATTAGGAAACAAATGAAGAGGAGTCCGTCAGCTACAGATATGGATTCATTTTCTTTTTCAGATTTGTCTTCCGTGTTTGTGGGCATCTACGACAGCGTATCAAGGATATTTAACTCAGACTAAAATCTTAATCTACTATATATCTGAGAAAGCAACAAGGAGTCCTGTGGCACCTTATAGACTAACTGAAGTGTAGGAGCATAAGCTTTCGTGGGCAAAGACCCACTTCGTCAGATGCATGTGAGAAGTGGGTCTTTGCCCACGAAAGCTTATGCTCCTACACTTCAGTTAGTCTATAAGGTGCCACAGGACTCCTCGTCGCTTTTGCAGATTCAGACTAACACGGCTACCCCTCTGATACTATATATCTGAGAGTGTTTGTCTGTTTGTTTGTTCAAAAACTCCTTCTAAACAGTAAGAGCCAGGATCTCCAAATTTGGTATACAGCTTCCTCTTATCAGAACTTAAAGCAAGGTCAGGGTTTGTTTTTTCTAAGAAAATATGCTGTCCCTGGAATAGGACTGCTTCTCATAAAACCAGACAGAAGAGAAACAGCATCCCCAGACAGGTGAAAGGGGCTCATTGGGGGACTGCCACAGCCCTGAGCCTCCCACAGACCCAGATTCATACTGAAACATTGCTGACTGTCCTGCTTCATCAGGGAACAATGGGAAAGTGTGCAGTTTGCTACATTGCTACTTTTGCTGAGGATCGGCAGGAGGGGGAAGGGGCAGACAGACCTGGATCTCCCAAGGTGAGGGACATGCACTACTCCCCTAGCTGTGCCCACTGCAGAAGCCATGAAGAGTCATTTCTCAGTTGGCCCCCAGCCACTGTAGTGAGAGAGAAGGCTGGGGTAGGCCTCTCCCCCCAGGTCAGCCTTCATACTGAACCTCTCAGCCTAGAACAATGATTTATATGAAGCACGTACATTTTCATTTTATTTTCCAAAAGACAAAAATTATTTGGAGTTAAGAACTTAAGCAATGCCAGGTAAATCTTCTAGTACAATATAACCTAGAAGAAACTATTTGCTTACCTATAAAAATCTGCATTCAGGGTTATTTTTTCCCCTCCAAATAAAAGACTGCATAACTGAAACTTAAAAGTGTACCCAAAGTTATATGATGTCACTTACTCTTGCATGGAACCCTAATTTCAGGACTTCACAACTAAGTATAAAAAAATAGTTTTGTAATTTTTAACTTGGAGTTAGGACATATATATATATATATATAAAGCTTTGCAGTTCATGTTTAATAATCTGTTCTCTTCTATGCTGTTCTCTTCTAATCAATCAAATATCATAGAAACACATGCTAACAATGTTCCTTAGTTTACTAGCCTTGCTTTAGCAATCAGGTTACACGCCACTTATAACAACATCATGTAGTTTGCTTAGAACCTTTTCTAGGAATTTTTTTTAAAAGCAGCTCAGTTAAAGACACTGATCTGAAAGTAATGTAACTGGAGTCCTAAGTAGTAACAAACATCGCTTTTCTTTGTAAGTTTCACATCGCTAATTCACATAATACTGATTATAAAACTCTTGTACAATAAGCACACAATTCAGATTTAACAAGCCAGCCCTTTAAGAACAGAAACCCAGCCTTTAACCACAGTTTACAATGGGGCTGATATTAAACAAATAGCATTATATATTGAAGAGAAAGCAGAGTTATGTTTTCACAGCAGTTCTGTTCCATTTAATTCTCTCAACTTGGCTGGCTGGGTGACCTTGGCTTGGATCCACACAGTCTAGAGTTTATTCATTTTCAACAAAGTTTTATACCACACACACACACAAAATTGTGCTCATGCTACTTCCTGGATACTATCTTCAGGGTAATGACTCCTTTCAGACACACTGAACCTTTAAAGAGGATCATGTGGGGAAAAAAAAAGAGATGGGGGTAGAGAAAACAGCTGAAAAGGCATCACAACTCCAAATTCCCACAATGATTAGGAAATACTGATGGGCCATTCCTCAGGAAAAGCAAAAGGAAACATGGCACTTGGAATGCAAGAGATGAAGCTTCATAGGCCATGTCTCCACTTACCGAAGAATGGATGCTCTGGTGATCAATCTCCTGGGGTTCAATTTAGTGGGTCTAGTAAAGACCCCCGTTGGTGCCAGTATGCCTTGCTGTCATGAATAAGGGAAGTTGACAGGAGCATTTCTCCCATCAACCTCCAGCTGTGGAGCTGGCACCAAGCTCAGGTGAAGATACATCAACTCCAGCTATGTTGTTTATATAGTTGGAATTGAATACCTTAAACCAACTTTCTTCCTGCAGTATAGACCTGGCCTTAGTGGAAACAGAGTGCCTGTATTCACAACAAGATGATGTGCTGAAGTGGTTCTGTTCAGAAAAGAAAAGCACAGTACTGTCTGTACATACATCAGTACCTACATGTTAAACCAGGGGTAGACAAGGGGGCCCCTGTGGGCAGGATCCGCCACACCAAGCGAGTTGATCCTGCCCCCAGGCCAATTAGGGTCTGGGAGCAGGGGGGAAGCGCATGAAGTGTCCTCCACCCTACAAGGAATGTGTGGTGCTTAGAGGTGCCACACACTCCTAGCAGGGCAGGAGGAGACTTGGCACATGCCCCCCGGCCCAAGCCCTGATTGGCCTAGGGGCAGAAGGGCGAACGTGCAAGGTCTCCTCCCACCGCCAGGGGCATGGGTGCCTAGGGAGAGCATCAGCGGGAGGGCTGCCCAGCTGCAGGAAGTATCTTTTAGTACTTTAATTTTGTGGTTTAAGGCCACTCATTCAACATTCCTCTTTAAAGCATGTTACTAAATGTCGGTTACAGGCGGAGCCAGTGGTCCTCGTTAATGGGGATAAATGCAGGAGAGAGCATTAGACTTACAAACACGGATGCTAAGGTGTGCCCATATTTCAACTTCAATGCAACTTTGCAGTGCTGTGGTGTAAATGATTTGTTAAACTGAATCACAGGCAAGCATAGTGCAAACAAGTTTGAGATTTTTTTGGCACAATTTAAAAACCCCTTTGAGCAGCTCTGTGAGCTGGTCATACAACTATGTCACTGATATACCAAATACATTACGGTAACAAAACAATTCAAGAATATGTGTGTTTTAAAATTCTTTTGCACTGTATTTATGCTGGTGGGTTTGAGAAAGGACGAGGAAGGGACACAAGGAGACACTAAACATGACTGACCTCATATGATGGAATGATTTATGTCTCTACATCAGTGGCTCTGAATCTTTCCAGACTACTCTATCACTTTCAGGTCTTGCCATAAAAGCTGTGGGCTTCTGTTTAAACAAAGGACAGTGTATTACATGGCAGAAGACAGGTGAGATGGGCTAAAAGGATTCTGTCTGCAAGTCTGACCCCATCACACAGAACAGTTTTGTCAAAGACAAAATTTTGCCAACATGTTAGATTGTTACATAACTATGAAATGCCCAAGATGGTTAATGAAGCCCATAGTCATCACAGTGCTAAGTGAGTTTGGTTTACATGCTTTGATAATTCCCTCTCCTGCATCTGGTATTAAAACAAACTAAGGCTACATCTACACTGCTGAGAAAAGATGGAAAAAGATACACAAATTAAGAACTGCAATTTGTGTATCTCTCTGCATTTTTTCCTAAAAGAGGCTTTTCCAAAATTTGGAAAAAAACTCTTCTTTCAGAACATCCCTTATTTGAAACTTCCAAAAAAGCAGACGTGATCCTTGGATGTGGCAGAGCTTTTCCGGGAAACCGCCAGTATCCTGGAAAAGCTCTACAGTCTAGACATAGCCTAATGTGATATTGGAGATTGTTACTGTGTATCTGCTTGCCACAGCATCAGTGGGAAAAGGAAAAGAAATTAGATCATAAGACCAGAAAAACCCTAGAAACACCAAAGGCATTGGCATTCTCAAAGGTATTGTTAGGACATTGACTGAAGTCCACAGGAAAAAACTAAAAGGTCTTTAAGTAATGAAGACCACAGATGTCAACAAGCATAGCTATACTGTGACCCAAGAGCCTCTTAATGCCAACTGATATGAGGGTGAAGCGGAGGATGAGGGAAGGGAGTGAGCCACGATTATCTCTTGGGTTTATAGCACCCTGGACATCAATATCATTGCAGAAACCATCATCTAGGCCAGCATTTCTAAAACTCTGGGTCCCAACCCCCCGAGGGGTCGCGAGCAACTGAGAGGCTGGGTGTAGCAATGGAGAGGGGGGGTCATGGTATCACAAGTTTGAGAACCCCTGATCTAGGCTATGTCTACACAAGTTTTTTCAGCAGAAAATGTGTTAGAGAGCCTCATTAGCATAAGTCATGACATCATTAGCATATTTTCTTCCATTTCTTTCTGTGCAAGGGGTTTTTGCGCAAAAAGAAGCGTAGCCGCTTCCGTTTTGCTCAAGATCCTTATGCCTCTCTGGGATAGCTAACAGCAGAGGATGGGAAGGTGCCTCAAAAAAAAACTCTGGATGCCACTGGGAGAGAATTGCATTTTATGACAAGAAGTCATGTGTGGAGAGTAGGATATATATTCCTTTACCTGGAGGCTATGTCTACACAATAGGGTTTTTGTGCAAAAACCTCGGAGCATCCACACCTCAAATGCGTTTTTTGCACAAGAAAATGTACAGTAAAGTGGCAGAACAGAGGGCGTTGTGGTATAGGTATACCTCTTTCTACAAGAAATAACTCCTTTTTGCGCAAAAGTTCTTGAGCAAAAAGGTGCGTGCGGACGCTCCGCAGGGGTTCCCTGTGCTAAAAGAACCTACCAGAAAAAGTGCAGGTACTCTGATTGCCATTCACAGAATAGCCATTAGAACTTTCTTGCTCAAGAGCATCCATGCAGTATGGACGCTCTCTTGCACAAAAGCACATGGCTTTTGCAATGTGCTTTTGAGGTGTGGATGCACTTTTCTGCAAAAAGCTTTTTGTGCAAAAACCCTGCCATGTAGACAAAGCCGGAAGGTCCTTGGCAGGATTTTGGATTATAGAACCCATAACTAAAAAGTATCACTTGAAACAAATACCCTAAACAAACTCCAGAGTAAATTTTATCAACCTGATTTGCCACTGCCTTGTATAATCATGCTGAATTGGTACAAAACACTACCAATTCTAAATGGTACAACTGTACTCCGATGTACTTCACCCTTACACAAGGTAAAAGGTCTTGTGATTTACACAACAGGAGAGAGTCAGGAATTCTATTTCAAAATAGCTCATACCCTGGTCTTTATTTTAGAATAACCTCCCTTAGGTCAAATTTATAAGCAGAACATCCATACTACCAAGCCTATTTCACAATAAGGGGCCACTGATTTTGAAATCTGTTCTCCTGATTTTCTCAGGGAATGATGCTAATTCCAAAATAGTTATTTTGAAATAGCAGGAGTGTGGATGCTCTGGTTCCGCTATTTCTAAATGACTACTCCCCAGAGCAATTCAAACTAATTATTCCCCTGAGCTTCCTGGGGCTCTAAGTCGAGGTAGCACATCCACATTAACAGAGCCTGCTTTGGACTAATTTTGAGGCTTCCTCTTATCAGGGACATGCTATTTTGATTTTGTAAAATCATAAGTTGAGTTGAGCAGTTAAGGGTGTAGACACAACCTTATCTCAAAATAAGCTACACAAATTGTGTAGCTTATTTTGAGGTAATTTCAAAATAGCTTCTTTTGAAATTTGATGCTGTGATTTTGAAATAAAGCGCTATTCTGCAACCTCCCTTAATACCTCGTGGAACAAAGGTGACAGGGACACCAGAATAGCATACCCATTATTTCGAAATCTATTTCAAAATAACAGGCTGCTTTAATGAGGATAGCTATTTAGGGATAGTTCCAAGTGTAGATGTAGCATTAGTGTTTTGAAATTTAGGCCAAAATAACTACTGAAGTGTATTTAACCAAAAAGAAAATGAAGATATCCCATCATTTATGGCCTTGAAGTTTTTGGATATAAAATTGCCTTATACCCTGTCAAATTAGTAAAATGCCTTCCTGGATTAAACAGAACACACACAAGCACAAGAAAGCTTACTAGATCTGGAATGATTTATTGGTAGCATTTTGAGGTAGCATACTTTGTAAGGTAACAACCAACTGTAATGCAGCTCCTCTGCATTTTTCCCTTGAAAGGCACAAGACAGCCTGTATATATAATTTTTTTTTTTTTTTTTTTTTTTTTTTTTACAGGAAGACAATGTATAGGTTGATATCAAAGATACTCATTTTAAATGCAAAATATTAAGTATGTTTAAAAGGAGACTCATAATAATCAGATCAATGGTAAGAAGGATGAAGGGAGACTAATTTGCATTAATTGTTGTATTTCAAATTGTGGGTACAATGTAGTTCTACCTCTACTTTTAGGAAACTGGTCGTTGGGTTCTCAGATTTTGACGTGCATGTTTAAATACCTCCTAAAATCCGTACCTGCATGGGTTGCTTGCAATACTTCAGTGTGGTTTCCTTACAGTTTGCAAAGGGTTGACTAGACTGAAAAGACTCAAACAAACCTAGCATATTAACCAAAGGGAGCTGCTATCCACGTGTTTATTTTAAGAAAGATTCAATCCAAAAGGTCAAGAAGTAGCCTGATTATAGGTTTTTGGATGCACTTTTGCTTTGTAGATGCTCTCTCTAGGAAGAAGTTTTTTCGAAAGATCTCTTCCAGAAAAATCTTCTTCCGAAAGAAGCCTACAGTCTAGACCTAACCCTAGAGTTTGGGGGGGGTGGGGCCCAAATTGTCCATTTACTTAATTAAATCTTGACAAAGTGAGATTTTACTGGAGGCTGTCTCAGCATTCTCTCCATTTCATTTGCTTCATTTTTTCTTTGGGGAAAAATCATTAACACAGAAGCTTTTGTTCAACTTCGATGACCATGTTAGAGTAATAAATGAGCGTCACACTGACTACAAAAAGTGATCACATTGTAAAGAATTACATTCTGTTTTACAAGGAAGTGTATTGTTTTGTTATTTGCTCTTTAGCTTTGTTCCAAAAATGTGTGAAATATAAATGCATAATCTACAGGCCCCCTGTATGGGGTCCTGGAATCCTTGCTCTTCTCCTCCCCTGCAGTTGAACTACAGAACATTCCCGTCAGAGGATGTTATGAAGGACAAGACTTTAACAGGGAGGTTAGGTCTATCAATGGCTATTCGCCAGGATGGGCAGAGGTGATGTCCCTAGCCTCAGTTTATCAGGGCTAGAAACGGGTGACAGGAGATGGATCACATGATGCATCATTCCCTCTGGGGCACCTGGCATTGGCCACTGTTGAAAGTGAGGATAATGGGCTAGATGGAGCTTTGGTCTGACCCAGTACGGCCATTTTTATGTAACTGAAAAACTTGCTATTGTTAGGGCTCTTTGTACTCATGTGGTGGAGGAAAAGGACTTTCCTTTTAATATCTGGAAAACTGGGTATGGGCTGGTCAGGATTTGATCTAAACAGGCCATCGATAAACATCAATTTCACCTGACACATAAGACCCAAGAAAAAAAAATTCAGGTGGCAAGCACAACCTCCCAGGCACCTTCAGGAATCCTGCGTCACCAGCTGCACAGGGAAGCCCCTCAAGCCCTTCTGTCATAGCTCTGGTCACTCAGCCATCAGCAGGGAGTGCAAAGCCTGAACACAGGCAGGACCTTTCAACAGCAGGGTGGCCTCCCCTGCAGCAGATGGCCCACCTTCCTCCTCATGGCTCTGGGCAGGAGTTTCTGCTCTGCCCAAACCAGACTGGAGCATCCCCAGCAGCCAGAGAGAGCCCTTATCCCAAGCCAGAGAGCCCCTTACAAAACTAGAAATTGAAAAAAATCAAGACAAGAGATTAAAAATAGAGGTTATCTTGAGTTTACAAGAAAACTGATTTCTGCTGAGCCTACCCATAACTGCGCTGGTGTGTAAAACAAACAAGCAAAAAAAAGAAATATAAAGATGGGTTAAAATAACCAATTCAAACTGATCAAGAAACAGATATTTTAATTATTTTTTTAAGACCCTAAAAACTATCAAAACTTCTCCAGGCTGATCTTTTTGAGCATCCTCAATTCCCAGGATACAAAAGTATAAAACAAAAAGAAACTGTTTACAGTAAATACAAACATCAGAAAAAAAATTCTGAAAAATCTGTCTATACAAATAGTAATAAATTCTTTAACATTTTGTACAACTAGAAGGTGCACAGATTGGCATTCAAGCGGTCAACATAGGCATGTGTCTTATCAAACAGTAAAATGGTTTACTTGGGATAAAAGTACAGTTTTAAATGCCATAAATTAAATAAGTTAGTTCACATTTTCTTCCAGCACTTTAGTACATCTTCGTCTCTAATGTGCTCTTGAAGCTTGCTTTAAAAGTTCCAAGTCTTTCCGTTTATTAGAGTTCAGTCTAGGGCAGCCATACTCTTCCATTTGTAAAGGTATAAACTTCTCTATCTGACCTAGGCCCTGCCCAGCAGGACTGGTAAACAGCTTAGCCCAGGAAGGTTTAAAGTTTCCTCTGAAGCCAAGAAAGGCTATGCTCCCTGCAACAAAGTAATTCAGAAGTTACAGAATCAGATGTTAGACATGAGACTCGTTTTAGATACAATTTACATGCAAATGGGCATCATAAGATACCAGAAGGGAAAATAATTCCCTTCCCTCCATCCCAGACTTCCTCATAACATATTAAATGCAGCCATCCTCAAACCCAGCCAAATACTTTGACTTTAAAAGCCATCAGTCCACCACTTTTGCAAGTTTTAAAACCTCAATTAGTAATTTTCCACTAACTTCTTGATTACAAAATAGTTTGACATCATCTTAACTGGAAACAACTCCTGCAATGCCACAAGAATTTGACTCCTCATAAGGAATTTTTTTTAAAACTGTATGAAAAAATTAAACAAACCCTTGTTTTGAAGATGAGCTGGTTTGGCTGTTCCGAGGGACATTAAGGCTTCCGAAATATTAAGATTTCGTATATCACCTCTTGTGCTTAGTAAAACTATAGACCTGTACCAAGAAAAAAAAAAAAGTAGTAAGATGAGGCAACTATTTACCATTACTGATACTTTGCATATTAGTTTGCTGATTAAGTCCACTGTATTTGGGGCATGACCATATAGAGTTGATCTAATAATTGAAAAAAAAAAAAAAAAAAAGAAAACCCGCATTTTTGGCTGAAAAATAGACTGTTTTAGAAAATGAAATTGTGAACAATTGTGACATTTTAAATTAAAAACGTTATTGAAAAGCTATTGATGGTTACAGAACATCTGTCAAAGGTAAACCTGGTAAAAGTAAATTGATAATGCTTTCAAGAGTAAAAAAAATCTGCAAAAAATGAATTAATTTTTAAACCTTTTAAATTAAAATTGCAATTTCTATTTCGTGAAGTTAGCTTTATGCTAACACTGTTTGAACAATGAAGACACCTTATTAAAACTGTTTTAGTGACTCTTTACTGTCAATATATGACAAATAAATAAATCTTCAACTTATTAACATTAAAGCACTTTTGTCCAAATTCTTACACCCCAGTGTCCTCAAAAGACCCAGGGGCTTTTTCTTTCTACCACTATAAGCCATAAAAAAAACTGATTATCCAATGTTTAATTAAAATGAATCATTTGAAAAGGAAAGCATATTTTTGGGATTTAATCGAGGTGTTTAACAAAGTTTACCCAGTCCATTTTCTCAAATGTAATAAAATTGTCCCTTTAATAGATATGAGTGCTTCTACTTATTTCCTGAGTCTAAAAAAGTTTTCATATCAATGTTAAAAGTGAGCTATAATTGTCAGCCACAAATACTGTTCTCTGGCAAAGGTTTAACTATCATGATATAGCACTCCTGTGTATTTTGTACTCCAGTTCAAGTTCATGATATATTTTAGAAATAACTGGATAGGTTTACAATAGCATATACCTTTGCGGAATTCCAGTTTTTAAATATTCATCTATACTTTTAATGTTTGCTTGAAGAAAAAGCTTTTTTCCTGTCACCGTGCCAACACACGCATCAACTACTAGTGTTAATACACCCACATCTTTGAAGGGAAACTTACTTCCATTGACCTGAAATGAGAAAAGACATGGTAGATCATTGCCTGCTTTTTCATGGCATGTTGCAAGTAGAGTAATATTCTTCTGCACTTGTCAGTTGCCCACAATTATTTACCATAATTTGATTTATAGACATATTCGCATCCTTTTTGACAACCAATAATCTGAAGAACTGTAATTTTTCCATCCGTCCTCTCCCCAGAAAGATCCTGCTATTGGACTTCTTTATTCCTCAGGAAAACTTGAGAATCCCCCCAGTTTTTTCTCACTTCATTGCAATCACTCTAAAGGACATGAATCCTATCTCAGCAGCAACCATTCTTCACAAAGAATGAAGGAAAGCTCATTGTGATTTTGAGATGGTGCCATTTAGAGGCCCAACCAATCCCGCTGTGCACAAAAGCAAAGCATGCAGCATTCACAGTTGATTAAGTTGTTCCATACTTAACCAGGCATCTTAGTGAATACTGTTATTTAAAATAAGCCATATAAAATCCATGACAAACTTCCTTGTAACTTACGTTACAAAACACACATGCTGTTATAGCCTGTATGTCTCTGCCTAAATAATTCAGAGTTTTACTATTTAACCAGTACAATGTATGCATTACTCTCTAGGACAAATATAAATTTAAATTTCACCCTTGGGGTACTGAGAGTGCCTGCAAATACTCACCTCCATCATCATATACAATTCTCTCTTGGTTCCCAAGTGGAAAAATGGCAACAGACCAAGTCTTACACAACATTACATCACCACTTCTATCACTACTGAGTTGGAGGAGTGTAAACAAACAAGCAAGCAAAAAAACCCACAATAACCTCTCTCTCCTAATCAGTTTTGAAGGGCTTCAACAGAACAAAATGTTGGAGGACTGGTACTACTAGGTAATAATCTGTTAGTATAAGGTTTCTTTCACTGATTTGGATTTAACCAACATGGTACTGAGTACCCACCATTTCCACTGGCTTCAGAAGAAAGATGCTTAGCACAAAAGTGGTGCTCAGCATGATACAAGATTGAACCAATGTGCAATTGCCATAATTCTAACTGCTAAAGAAAAAACAAATTAAAGAGTAGGCCATAAGAATACTTACAGAGATAAAAGACTGAAGACTACTTTGTAATTCTACTTTGCTCAGTGAATGAATCTGCACAAGGAGGTAGGTTTTGTGAGGATCACTGGTAAAAGCCGTCTAGATATAAAACATAAAATGTTAATATGATTGCACTCTCCACTTCCACTTCCCAGAAATTCTAAACAGCACGTCTTATTTGAAAGACTAGTCATCAATTAGCCTGATAGACAAGCTAGGCTGCGAGTTGGGAACACAAAGGTTAACAAATCAACAGTTTCAAAGTTCATAAATAGTTTTAGACTGAGAGGTCTTCTGAAAGGGGGAACTATATATGCAAAAAATTGCCTAACAGATTTTGAGAGCTATTGCAAGATAAATGTATTAGTATGGATGAAAATCAAAACATCAATGCATCCAAATATGAGCAACGGCACTTAATTCTTACAGCATCTCTTGGTGTCCGGCCCCCATGCTTGTACTGGGCATCAGTTTCTGAGTCACTTCTGCTCTTGGGCAACACAGCAAAAGTATGAAGTAATACAGATGTTGGAAGAAAGAAGCAAAATAGCACTGAAGATACCAAAAAGGTGCCTGTAGCTCTAACCTTGTAATCTTTATGCTAGCAATATTTCCACTAACAGCAATGGGAGTTTTTCCTGAGTAAAAATTGCAGCATTTAAAATCTTATTAACAACAAACATTTTTGGAGTGATGATACAGTCTGAGGAAGAAATTGCACTACAATACATGGGAAACTGAAAGATGCAGAAGTAATGAATAAAGTAGATGCTACAAAATATCATCATAAAGCAGACTTAACTGTAAGAATCACATTCACGAGAGAACAAAACCTGGCTCTCTGCAGTGAAATGAGAAAGGTGAACAAAAAGGTCTAAGTGGCAGGAAAGAAATTGTGGAAAAAGTTACGAACTTATTTTTCATGAACTGTTTTTGTCACAAGGGACAGAGACTGGAGTTATGAAACATGACAGTAGTATGAACATTTTATTGAATTGGAAAGAAAATGCAATTTCCCTGCCAAACAGAAGTAAAGAAAAATAAGAAATACAGTTACTCCAAAAAAGGGGTGTGGGGAGAACATTAGAAGTAGAGAAGCCAGGCTCTTAAAGTCTTTTCTTGGCAGCATGTTTCTGGAACAATGGAAAATTAAGCAACACCACACTACAGGTCAGATCCTCTACGACGGCCAAACTGCATCTGGTACAGGTTAAAGGAAGAGAGGCAGAGCTACTAATGGCCCCCAAGTGAGGAAACCACAGACAGCGTTCAGTTTTAGGAGCATTCTAACTATGTCCCTTTTCCTCTTGTTATGTCCCATTTCCCTGCTACTTCATAGAAGGAGCCTGTCTGAGGTACTGAAATCAAGCATAAGGTCAGCTCCTCTGACGTATTTGACCAATAGGAAGCCCTAGAAATCAGGCTGTAACTCTTGTCACCTTACTTCTCTCCAGAGTCTTTTCTGTGTTATCATTAGAAAGATCTGACCTCACTCAATGAGGTTTGGTGAAATTGGAGCAAGGCCTGATGATGTAAGCCATGGTTATCTAAATAGATCTATACCAGTGGCCATGGCTCTGGCAGCAGAGTCTGAGAGGGTCTTAAACTGCTCTTAGTGGTTTTCTAGTCTCACTAGTGTTGTGCCCTCAGTGATCAAGCTCTTAGTTATTTTTCTGTGTCTCTAGTAAGGAGTCACATACTTGAATACCACACAATCTGGGTAGGGCAGATAAGTAATTTAGCACTTGGAAGCCCCTTGGTTTAAAAAAAAAAAAAAAAAAGGCAGAATAATAGTCTTTTACTCTAACAGTTTTCAGTTTATACATCTCATTATCTGAGGAAGCAGTCAGCACTGTTACTTTTGCAGAGCTCCTCGGCTATCGAGACCAGCTTTGGATTAGCCAAGAGGCATTACCATTGGAGGATCCTCAGTTTTTGTTGTTGTTGTTGTACAGAATGCATACAACTAGCTCTTTTAGGTATGGGTGGTGAGGTCAGGGAGAGATGTGTGTTCTTTAAGCTTTACATCTTAGCAGCAGAGGCATAGCCAAAAGCTTTAACTGAAGCCCCCCAGACATGAGAGGAGACATTGACTGTCAGAGGTATGTGCAATAGCAGTATGTTATGGTCACTTGGCACCAGAGTCTCAAATGGAAGAAGGTGCTTGCCAGAGGAAGAACTGAGACTGGTAAGGACTCTTCAAAAGTAACATGTTGTTGGAAAAGGAGAACAATGCCCCACTTGGCAGATAAGAATGCTGCTACTTTTCTGTCTTCCCTGAAACAGGGACACGAGAGAATTTGGAAGCCTGACTCCTCAAAGTTGATCAGTGCTGACTAGAACACTAAGTTAATTTTGGTTGCTGACAGCAGCTCAAAAGCTATTTTGATGGGGGCTGCGGTGCCAGACAGTGTCATATGAGAGGTCCAGGCCCAGCAAACATGTGCCTTAAGGAGGTCATTCTTAGGTTTGATTCAAGAGTGGCACCAAAGCTTGAATGGCAGCGTGTGTCTCATGCCTCTTTACAGAAGACATGTACAAAGAAGAGGACCTGGAAACCTCTGACGGAGTGCTAGGACAGTGTGGTTAAAGGCTAAAAATAAATCCCAGGTCTTTTCACTTTGTGCCTGTCCTTCCTCATGTGCAGAGTGAAGAAGGCATGGTTAATTTTGCACTGGAACCAAATGAGCTTCTCCTAGCAACATGAGGCATCAAGCATGTACATCCCTCTACGGAAAAATGGCTGAAGAGGAGTCATACTTTTGGAATCGTCTACAGGATCTATGGTATGACACAACATTGGAGATACACAAAGCAAGTCCCAACTACTCTCAGAAACTAGACGGCATTACGCTAATTAGCTCACAGACACAAGAGGCAATTCAATTTAGCTCTCTGTGGCAGTGAAGGAACTGAAGTAGTCAGGTGTGAGAGTACATGCTCTCTCCTATACACAGAGCCAATTATGTCATCTAAGCATGAGAACACACACTCCCACGCTCCCCAGCAGCAATGGCCCTATCATTTACAGTTGCATAGTCCCAGGCCAGAGGCACCAAAACCACTGAGAATGCCCAGAGGCCTTTGAAATAGACTAATATTCAGATTTTTTATAAAGGCTTTTATTTTTAAAAACAATTTAAATTTTTTATTAAATCTGAACCGACTTGCCCTTTATACAGTTTGCAATCGACACACAATAGTATCATTTAAGGTCATTACATGGAAGGCAAGATTTAATGGTAATTTACATCCATGTTTATGAATATATTTTACCTGAGTTGTGCCACAATTTTTGCACTGTGCAGTAGTTCTGGCTGGCATTGGCTGTAGAACAGCTGGTGCTCGGTAGTACTTTGGATAAGCTTTTGTCATGCAGTTACTGATCTCTTTTGATTGAACAGTGGCCTGAATCTTGACCCTTTCGCATCCCTGAGATGAACAGTAACTGTGACCATCCCTATTATATTTGGCTCGAAGATATACAAACAGCAATCTAAAGATAAAATAATACAAGAAATTAGAAGACTAGCTGATAAATACAGACTTTACATCAAAATTTTCTCAAATGTACAGATTAGTGAACTCAGGAGAGACTTTTGACTGCAAGCTTTTCAGGAACAGGGGAATGGTTAAATGTTTTTGTTTTCTAAACGTACAGTACTATGTAAATGTTCTGTAATAACTACCATAATAGGGACATCTTGAGTGATATATATTAGAACTCTCCTATAGTTTAAGAAGTCATCACAAGAGGATTTATTTAATCAGAGAGAAAAAAGTATCTAGCTACTGTAAACCAGCATCCACCTCCTCCTCAACAGTAACTTTCACACCACACATCTTGGTATATTATCAGTGAACATTTGTTATTTGGCAATCAACATATCAGACATTAACTGGACAAAACAACAGTGATCTTATTGTACAAAAATATGTTGGTGTAATTTGGAAAATAGAGATCTTCATTGTTCATGTGTGTGCATAAAGCCCAACATACACATCCTGACGGGAATATTGTTATACTTATAAGCTCTAGCAAGCTTTTCTGTATCTACTTGTCACTGTGCTTTCTAGATGAGAAAAGAAAATCTAAATGTTACTTAAATGGTATCAAAGACCACATACACCTGTTTATATATACCTGTGTAGCAAACTAGTTAATAAATGTCCCCCTCCCCCAATTTTATACCAATATAAAACAAAAACAAAATATAAGTAGTTTTTTCTAAGTAAGCTTTAATCCTGTGGTAACATTCACAGAAGTGCTTACGTGACTTAAGAGCCAAAGTCCCATTTTCTAAAGTGACAAGCCTAAATGCTCAAGTCGCTTTTAAAAAGTTACTCAATAGTTTAAGAAAATAGGCCTAATTCCTTCTGGACAAACAGGAATTTTCTTAAACTCTGTTTAATAGAGGAAGGACAAACATTTACACTTGAGCCATACTAAATTAACAAAGGTACCTCTCTGTGGTATTTGAGATGCCACTGTTTTCCCCATATTTAGGACAGGAAATAACTGTGGTAGCTGTGGTGTCTGCTTACAAGTGCTGATTTTGATGGCCACTACTTTTATAATTACAAGTTATATAGATTCCTCTTGCAAATATCCACAATGACATGCTTAGCATTTCTCCACAAGACTTCCCTTCTAAAGCAGCCATGACAGCCAATTCTTAACACTATTGAACTTGCAATTTTACTATTAAATAATGTGTCCTTTTATTATCAATCTATATAAATTTACCCAGTGCTGTTGTCAAAATAAAACTTCTCCGCTGATCGATTTTTCTCCAGCTCCCCCATCGACGTTACTGATGTATACTCCACTGGACTAGAGAAAGCAGATGTCTGCCTTTGAAAGACATCAAATGTTACTTGAAAAGTTGTGCTTGATGGATAGCAGAGTCCTACCCGAATCCAGTCATTCCTGAAAACATAGTGAAACAAAATTGTTATAATTCACTTTGAACAAGTTTCGTGTTTTTGTTATAGTGGAAACAGAGTAGCAGAGAGAATATTCTCATTTCAGTTCATTCAACAACCATTTCAGTTCAATAACTAATTCATTCAAAGTTAATACACCAGTCAGGAGATTAAAAAGCAGAAAAGCTAATTTTCTTTTTCAATCTATTAATTAAAAAAATGGATGTGAGAGGAGGTCCAGTAGTTCTAAAATCTTGAAGGACATTGTTGATCTACAGATAATACTTCCTCAGTTTAATAAATCAGTTAGTTTTAAATGAAAAACATGTTTTGAAATACTTTTCTTCTTCTGGAGCCAGCACACGCAAGGTAGTTCTAGTTAATAAAAAAAATTATTCTTGTTCATTAACTGAATTTCAATTTCCCTCCAAAACTGAGACTGACATGTATTTCAAGTGGAAAAAAAAAATCATCCAGTTGAAAAGTTAAACATATCCACCTAAACGGAGTATCGTCCTGTTTAGAAGAAAGCTGTACCAAATTCAGTGTCAAGGTATATTTAATTGCAAATCAACATGCTTTAATGATTATCAATGAAAACAAATACTTTTTTTTTTTTTTAGAAAAGTACAAATGCAAAGTGTTAAAATCAATTATTTAAATCAAGATTTCCTGATCACTGATTTAAATCATGATGAAAATGTCAGTGATTGGTCACTTTGATTTTAAATCAATCCACCCTGCTTTGGATATAAATTTTTATTTTCCAATTTGACACACTGCATCTTATGTGGGTGACTCTTAACAAGAACAGTGACAAGTCAAACTATTTATAGTTCTACTCTGCACACTTTCACACACTAATAAAGCAATAGGGCTTTTCTTTAAATGCTTCTTTACAGCATTTTATGTATAGCTCTATACAGCTTTTGACTTAGGTCTCAATATTTGCTATATCAGATATATCAAATTCCATTCTTACTCATGGTTGTAATTTTGAATGGATAGCTATTTTTACAACACTGTATTCAAGTGTTTTTTTTTTTAATCAAAGGCAACAAGCAGAGGAAACATACCTGTTAAAGTTAATGAGATAAAGAAAAGTGGTTTGGGGAGCTTGTCCATTCCAATGTATCGTATAGCCCTTCTGAAGCATTATTACAGGCTGGTATTGTTGAAAAGCAGCTCTCTGGTTAATACCTCGGAGTGCCATGGGCCTAGATGGGTATTCATCTCGTATCATGGTCATAGTAAGATTCTGTGGGTTCATTGTTCGGATGTATACCTGTTAAAAAAAATAAAAAATAAAAATAATTAATTAATTAAATAAATAAAATAAAGACAGCAATAGACAGAAAAAAAGAGGAGAGATTTGAAGTAATCTGACAAATTTTGATCAGTTTCACTAGAAACAATTATATACAGGGTAAAATGCACATAAAAAGGAACCACTAGAAGAACATTAGATGCTATGCCTGGTGGCCCCAAGGAGCATGGCACTGCGCACACGATTAAAAACAGCTGCTGTACTGTAGGGTTTGCAATCTAAATAGACAAGGGAGACAGTTTCCCCCATTTTAGAGATAGGGAACAGAAGTACAGAGAGATTCAGTAATTTATATAAGGTCACCCGCGTCATCTATGACAGTTTAGAAATAGATCTCAGCAAAAGGGGTTGTATTTAGAAAACTCTATTTCATATTTTAATGTTATTACCAAAACAGAATTATAAGAGTAAGAAAGTCCCTATACTTAAATGTTTTGGTCAACAGGATTGCAGTGTATAGAAAAGGGCAAGTCAATGCACTGCATAAAGATTTGCTTTATTACTTATGCTATTAGAATCCCATCCCATCCCTCAACAGCAAGCTGTTCAGAAGACACAGCAAGCATAAAATAAAGAGGAACGCCATTTCATGGTTTTAATGTGTTTTTCTTCAAATCATGTCAATATATATAAAATACAGACTACACAAAGAACTGAAACCGTTCCAACCTGTGCAAAAGTCCCACTGCAGATCACACCATTCCACTGTGACACATTAATGCATTTTGGATGTTGGATCAGGAAATTATCCATTCTGCCAACATAAGTGTCCTTGTATTCAGTCACAGAACCATCTACGTCATGGAATACTGAGTTCTTGTCGCCATCCATCTCACTGTCTTCAAACCAGGGACCAGGTTTACCAAAGAAGACTTTCAGAGAAACCTGACCATAAAAGATAAGTGAAACATTCCTGTTAAGTCTCTCTCATAAAGCCACTGAGTTCAGTAGTCCATGTAGAAGTTAGAAATGTTTATCAGTGTGTCTGTATGTATACAAAAACAATGAGGCGTCAGATATGGTTTATGAAAAGAAAAAAATTGTTCGAACAAGGACAAAAAACTTGCAAAACAATTGCATTTTATAGCACGCACAGTGTTCATTTAATTCATGAAGTTTTAGTGGAAAGTTTAAATCACTAGATGTTTCAGAATTTTGTGTTAATATTTATGACTACAAATTCAGTATTTCTGTCCTCTCAGGTTTTAAAGAATCTTGTCCAGGTATTATCATTACCAACCCACAATTACTTCTCTTTGAGCTAAAAGCAAGCACTAATTACCTGAACTGAAGTCTGATTTTTGATCTATTCCCTATTTCCATAACTGAGCTTTAGCTTAACAGAAACTGCTATTGGAACAGTAATTTTTTATTTATGTTTTATGAACAGCCAAAATTACTATCAGGACAAATCCAACCCTGGGCTGCCACAGTGCAAATTGACAGTGGAGTTGAAACTTCTAGCTTCAGCAGAAGCTAGGAATTATGGGGTCCAAGGTGTCCAAACCCTTGTTTCTTTCACTGACTTCTGAGATGGAAAAGCCTCCTAGATGATATAATCCATCTCCCTGCCGTGCAATATGTTTACTGATGCATCGTGCAGTCTAATTTCACAGGATACAGGGCTTCTGTGTCAAAAGGTATTACACAGGCTAATAGATCTTATTCATTCAAGATTACAGCAGCTTTATTTCATCTTAACAAATATCTTTTAAAAAAATATTTTTCTTAGAGGAAATAAAGTCTTTTCCTCAGGGGAGGCACAACTCACTTATGTCAGTGATCGCTGGGTATAACTTGCTCTTGTTCTTATTCTGAAAAAACACTGCTTTAACATTCAGCCAGCGACTATTTAAAAATAAATAAAAAGGTTTATACTATGAAACTTCAGGCAATGTGTTTTCTTTGACATAACTGCCTGCCTCGGGGTGGGAAGCACTGGTCTTTGCTTTCATGTTTCTCTATACAGTTCTGTCAGCAACTACACAGCCTAATACCTTTACTATGAAAAGCCTCATGATTCTATATTAGAATTTAGTGATTTAAGTAGCTCTTGTAACCGGAGTAACCAAAAAAGCAAAATTAAAAAAAAAAAAAAGTTTCCACATTAAGATAATATATTTGTAAATTCAATTGGCTATAGAGCAGGAATGAAGAACCTATGGCCCACAGGCCAGTTCCGGCACATAAAGATAGGCAGCAGGATGAGCTGGGGCAGGTATACCAGCCATGCATGGGGTGCACCAAGGAGGCAAGCTGCAGGCCACATCAGTCCTGCGGGTTCTGTGCCAGGAATGGCAGTGCAGGGAAGCTCTGTCCCCTGTGCTGGTTTTCAGGCTCTACCCCCGTCACTCCCATTGGCCAGGACTCCCCCCTGGAACTGTGCCAGATAGGCACCCTGATACTGGGCTCCCTCCCCTTCCATTCAAGCACTCCCCTTTTGCCCTGCCTCCCACACCCCCAACCACGCCTGCATCCTACTTGCCACCCAGACCCCGCCCCTGCACCCTCCGTCCTGCCAAACGTCACTCAGACCCCACATCTCCAATGCAATCTTGTACCCTACCTCCTGCCCAGATCCTCCCCCCGCCCTCCCCGCAGCCTTCTTCTGCACCGTAACACTCATCCTGACCCTGCAGTTCCACCTCAAGCCCACTCCCTAGATGCTCCCTCCTATACTGAATCTCTCATTTTTGACCCCACGCCAGAGCCTAGTGGCCCCCAAAAGAGTTAATCTGGCCTTGGAAGAAAGCCCTTAGCCTTGGCCCCCTCCTACCCAAGGCTAGAGTGCAAGGGAAACTCTGGATCCCCGAGTTGCAGGAGTGAGGCGAGTCTCCTTTTTTGTTTTCCTGCTTATCAGTCAAGGGCCACATCAGTGAGGATTTGTTATTGCTTCTTGCTTATGCATGTTTCTCCTTCAACTACAGGTCTGTGGCCTTTGTTTCCCCCCCCCCCCCCAAAAAAAAAATTCTACACCCCTGCTACAGAAAATAGGTTACTCTAAATTAATTACATGAACATTTCAAAAATAGTTTGAAAGCTCTGCTCTGAATTTAAGTTTGGAATGGAAATTCGTTGGGCTGAAAATCTCACACACTCAGGCTCACTGATTTCTTGTATTTCCTGGTAGGTCAGAAATGAGAAGTTCTGTTCTTGTAATGAGATTTTAGTATAATAATTTCTGGCTGAAATCAGGAAGTTCAAAGGCATGTGACTATGTAGGAAAGAATGGTTTTCAACCCTCAAAAGGCTAAATGAATATCTGTAAGCCAAGGCAGGAGAAGCTGGTCCCCTACAAGTTGCTTAATCTCTCCTCATTTGCCAACCTCTTCAATGTTTCTGGAGCCTGTTGTAGCAGCCTTGGGATGTAACAGTATAGTCAATTAACCAATAAGCAAGAGCTTATCAGTTAATGCTATAGACTACGCACATTTCCCTCCCTCCTCCCCCAATCCCACTTGCCAGTTAAGTTTTTTAGCAGGCTGGCCAGCAGCCCAGCTCAGTCCTGGCTTGCACCAGGTCCGGCACCTACCCCTGCCGTGACTGTGTATTTAAAGTGTATTAGGAACCAGGCAGGCAGGCAGCCCAGCTCAGTTCTGCCTCATGTCAGATCTAGGAGCTCAGACCCACCCCAGACAGAGGCTACTATCACCCTGTGCTGCTGCCTCTGTATCAGAGGCAGCAGCATGGAGCGACAGGCAGCCAGTCCATGAAGGGAACTGGTTTTTTAACTGCCTCCCCTGTCAGATCAGCCCCTGCCTGGCAGCAGGGAGTGGCAGGGGACTCCTCAGGAGTGGGGCCCGAGCACACTTGGGACAGGACACTGGACACAGAATTCATCCTATTTCATGAAATCTCCTTTTTTCTACCTCCGTTAATGAAAATTAATTTTGCAATAAACTTACATGTGCATCAAACTTAACGAGTGAAATGTTGTTTTTCGGTGTTATCTGCCAAGGGTTTTTCAATAGGAATCCAATGGCACTGGTGTATCTATCAGCAGTTGGCACGAAGTTTTTGAATGTGCATTTAGTAAGATGAATGGGTCCATCATAAATCTGAAAACCTCTGATTGGAAACGTCCTGTTAAAAACAGTATGTTTAATACACACACATATATGCATGGACCACCTGTCAGAAGTCTTGGTTCAATATCCCAGAGAAGAAATCCTTCCCTTCATTCAAAAGCATTCAGAATGTAGCGCTAAGTAGGGGTGTAACCATTTTAAATGGTTCACCGATAAGCATAAGCTCATATTACCGTAATAGTTACATGCTGGCTCCTGGCCCCACTCCTGGGGAGTTGGCTGCCCCGCACTTCTGTCTCTATATCACTGGGTGGCAGCTGGTTTCATCGGAGTGGGGCAGCAGGCAGGAGCCAGTATGCACCAGGAGCTGGCTTCAAAGCCAGCTTCTGGCACACACTAGCTCCACTCCCAGGAGTCTGCAGTGTGTAACTATGTAACCACTAAGATTTTTAACCGGTTACACAGTTACCTAATTAATCGCTTGTTTGCGTCCCTGGGGCTAAGACAATGATTTGTAAAGTGGGACACTATACAAATGGTCTTGCCTCCACTATTAACTTACGGGTAAGATCCCATATTCTAAAACTAGCAAAGGGACCCAAGATGCCTGGAACCCACCCAAATCGTCCCCTTCGCCTACCCCCTTTTAGGATGCAATGAGACCCCTGTGCCAGAAATGCCCAATTCAGAGTCCAACACACTTGGGCAGACAGCAATCCAATGGCACTGGTGTATCTATCAGCAGTTGGCACGAAGGCTTTAGGCTTCCGGACCATCTCAACTTCTCCCCATCAATTGGCTCAGTGGCACAGAACTACCTAGTGCACGATCTGCCTTATATCTGTTCCTTTCTTAAGTGAGGCAAAGGGTGCCATCTGGCAGTGAGTGTGTAAGTCTCCCAAGACAAGCTCTGAGGAAGTGGAAGTTGTCTGACACAGAGAGGGTAACGGCACTGGATACACAAGCAAGCCACTCAAAATCCCCCCAGACAGACTCATTTCCCCCCTTCCCAATTGTTTCAAACCCCATTGGACTTACTGCTCTTGTAATGCCTAAGCGTTACAATTCATGATACTGCATATAGAAACATGCATTTGAAGACGCAATTCAATTAGTTACTTAAAAGCATAGCAAAATCAACTGATAATATGCCATAGGAAGAGTTTTAATTTTTGTATTCTATTTTCTTGTCACTAACATTTCACTATGAAGTTTCACAATTTTTTAGATAAGCAATAGCAATTAAAAGGCTGGTAATCAATGGCAACAGCAAGTACAGCCTATGCCACATACTCTTTTAAAAAGGTGGATCTCTCCATTTGAGATCTTTTGCCTCCCATAAAATGAGAGATTCAAAAAGGAAAGAGAAGAAAAAACCCCACAATGTACATATCAAAATGCTTTTACCCAAACTAATAAATGAAAAACTGTCATAATCACTATGGCTGTGTCTACACTGCCAGTTTTGCATCAGAAAATGTGCTAATGAGGGACTCTCCAGGAGGCATAAGGATCTTGCGCAAAAGGGTTTTTTGTGCAAAACGGAAGTGGCTACACTGCAGAAAATATGCTAATGATGTCGTGACTCATGCTAATGAGTTCCTCATTAGTGTATTTTCTGCTGCAAAACTGGCAGTGTAGACAAAGCCTATTAGTAAAGGACTCCCAGTTTTTTTTTTAAACCCCATTACTGTTTGCAGGCAAATTATAACACAGTTTTCACACAGTAAATCACCCCACAATTTGTTTTGTGCTGATGGTTTATTTTGGACTAGGTAGAAAGAAACTTGTATAGTACTGTTCCTAACAGCTGGCAGTTTTCTGAAATATGCTGGACAAACCAAATTGAATTAACTTTAATACTTTTGGGCTCCATTGTATTAAAAATATAATTGCTTTTGAGTTATTGTGAGGTTGCATGCACTCATAAGAAGGGCGTATGTTAATGTAACCCTCCAGTTACCAGTCCTTTGAAGCTTCATCCTAAGAGAGGGGACCCAGTGGCCGGCTGATTACCTATTTATGGCCTCTTTAAAAGTACATATAATTGTCTAGAGACCACAGAGATAGGAAAGCCTATTGGTAAAGAACATTAAACTAACTCATAGGCTTGGTACTGGACCCATCAAATGGACAAAATCTTTGGTCTACAGAGGGTGACAATCTTTAGGGAATGATTGGAAGGACCTTGGCTAACCAAGGCACTAAGACCTGAACAACGAACATCATGAACTTGAAACCACAGGGAGACCCCTGGGTGGGTTTTGAAGAATTAATCATGTGCCAGAGCCTAGGTCAGAGTTGGGGTGACCTCTGAACCTGGTTACCATGCGTGTACAATTTTGGTTATTTTTAAAGTTCTTGGCTTTTACCTTAAGAAGAAAATATGCTTACTTAGAAAGAACTGTCTGTTCTTTCTGGAGCTAGTAGTCTCTGGTAATAAAGCAAGCAGGCCTGCTTATGCAGACACGCTTTTGCTGGGAATAACAGTGAAGACAAGGAACTGTTCAGCTTGGAAAGTAGTAGGTCTCTATCCAGGAGGAGACAGCTGAGGAGCTGGAGGCCTCCAAGTGGGTGCCATGAAAGGTCATAGAGGGAGAATATAGGTGCAGTTGCCTTAAACTGTGACACTTCTAAACTGACTGCCCAGGAAACCTGACTGCCCAGGAAACCGACTGCTCTTATTCACCAAACACTGGGCAACATCAGTGTAAGATTTCCCCCCGTGTTACATTGATGTGCCTAACTGTGCCACTGGAAGGACCATTCCTACATCTGAGACATTACAGAAGGTCAACGAAGGTACAAATGAGCACCAACTATGGTAATAGCTTTGGAGATGAGAACATCTGTTCACTGGAAACAGAACAGAGATGTTCAGACTAATTTGACATAAGCTGCCATCAGATCAGACTAAACAGCCTTTAGTCATTATTATTCTTGGCTGGATTCAAGCTGCCAGCCCAGAAACAGAAGGTGGTAGAGTTCTGTCATCAAGTCTCCAAACTACTCAGGCTCACCAGTAGCCATGTTTAATCTTGGGGGTGTTGTTACTCCGTGCAATGTAATGCTAGTTCTAAATTTTTAATGCTATTGTCAATCAGACAGAAAAAGTAAATTTTGGAAAAAGCATCTTTGTTTTACTCACTGAAACACTTACCGATTTCTAGGCAGAGTGCGATTTTTATTGTCTATTCCTCCAGTTCCTGAGTATTTGTTTTGGCCACCCTGGAAGCCATAATTCCTGCTCTCACCAACAAACAGAGATTCTGATATTTCCTGGCTGGAACCTTCATCTTTTGGGAAGCTTCCATCACTGTCAAAACAAAGTCTGAGATTATGGATACAGCACTACAGTTTAGGCATCCTACAACTTCTAACTAGTATTTACCTCAATCTAAGCAATGCATACCAAGTCTTTTGTTTTCCAGCGTATTGCAATATACAATTTAATCCTTGTTTTCAAAAACTCTAGCTTTAAAAGAAATTGTAACTGATTAATACACATACAGTTGATTCTAAGTATTAAATCTTTTGTTCCCCTTGTCCTACAGTCTCCTCTTTAAAACTTGTATTTTCAGTGTTAAGAACATTTTAGTTATAGAAGGTGAAAAGCTAGGGTGTAGTAAGCTTTCTTAGAGTTCTGGTCATGCCATCTAATTATCTAATATCATGACCTGATCAGAGTCCCAGGTGAAACAGACCTAGGATCAAAAGTGATGAGGCATTTCCTTGATGTAAGCCCTCTCATCTTTATTTCCACACTTCTAATGTTTGTACATTTGTGTTTCTAAATAGCTCCAATATCAAATCTACTTCCTATTCTTTGGCAACACACAGTCAAAACTAAAGCTATAAAAACTGAACATAGCAATGAAATTCAGTACCAAGATACTTACCTGGCAAAAGTTAAACCTATTCCATTGTCAGCAAACCTACAAGAAAAAATTATTTTTGAACAAAGTCAATTTCAAAGTACATACAATATAAAACTTTAACATACATTAAATGTCAATTTTTATTTTAGTTTCTCGAAGGGCAGGAGCACAGATTCACTTCAAACTGAATTTACTTGCATACATAGATAAGATTCAACTTACAAAAAAGTTCCATAGCTATTACGCTCACAAATTTCTGGTGTTTTATTTTTAATCAATATAAGGATTTCTATATCATTTTGTTAAGTGGCAATATGATAGCTTCAGAGAAACCTCAGATATAATAAAAGTCAACATTTTTAAAACTGAGACAACAGAGAACATTTTCTCTTTTATGAAATTTTAAATCCTTGTTTGGTTCCTATTAGGCCATGTAAACTTGCATGGTTACTTTTAGCCCACTAGTGTGAAATGAGAATCAAAAAGCTTCAATGCTTTAGCTCTGATATTCTCTCTCATAACCCTATTTTAATATAGACTTTTCCAGATTTGACAACTCATATGTCTACTATTGGTCCTGCCTAGAGCGGGGGGCTGTACTTGATGACCTTCTGAGGTTTTTTCCAGCTCTATGATTCTATACTAGCTTTAATACCGTTGTCAAGGAAAACTTTTTCTAGCAGGTAATTGTTTGCTCTTGGATACCTACCCAGAGTTCCGAATGACAATGTCCCCTCCTCTGACCCAACACCCATGATCATTGTTTTTATAAGCGATTAGTCTGTCAATCAGAGCAGCAACTCGGGCCTTTTCAGGGTCAGCACCTTGATGAGGTCGAAACCTTTGAAAAGAAGGAAAACCAAAAACACCTGAGACACAGGGATCTGATTTATGCTCTGTGTTAACGTGCACAGACACTGATGAGGTAGATAAACATTTGCATGTACTGGACAGGCAAAAATCAACTCCTGCAATGTGCCTGAGGCCCATGCTGAAAGAGGAGAGAGACTAGAACCCTATTTTCACTGTAAGTGCCCCCACAATTCTCCCTAACACATTCCACAATGTCCTAGAGGCAGGATCCAGCCCAAGCCTGGAAATCTAACTGCAATGAAAAAGCTTTGCAAGTCCAAGTCAGCTGATATGGGCCAAATACAGATTTTTCCCTTGTTATGGAAACATACCCTCAGTTTCCAGACACAGAGATACTATTCAGCACCTTGAAATGTCTGAGTTATTCTAGGTGAATAATATTTTAAGTTCCTCTAGTAGGATTTAATGTCACTCACTCCTGACTGTGTAAAGAATCTCTTACTTTGTTTCCTAGGACGCTCTGTTTTAGCCCCTCTAAAAGGTTCCTGAAACACTTTTCAGTTTTTCCGTGCCCCTCTTTGTTCCCTGTGAGACTACAACATATTTTCATTAGGTTTCATGTACTTCCTGGTCTCCGATCTCTAGCTATGATTATTTGGTTGATCATTCACACTGGTCTTATCTGCCTTTTGTCATGATTTCTGAACTGTGGTTCATTTCCAAAGCGTGAAGTAAAATATGTTCTCAAAGTCCAACTGTCCCCTTCCTGAACAGAGGTCAGTTCAAACAGATATACAGTAAACTTCCGATAATCCGGCACCGCTAGGACCCAGGGGGTGCCGGATTGTCAGATATGCTGGACTATCGGAAGGGGGGGGCTATGAGGGGTTTGGAGTGGGGTGGGGATGCCCCCCCCCCTTCCGATAGTCTGGTTCTGCCCCAGGCATCCCCAATTCAGCTGCTGCTGGTCAGTTTCAGCAGCGACTGAATCCAGGATGCCTGGGGCAGAGCAGGTGGGGTGCTGCCGGGTTGGTCCGGTAGTGCCGCCCTTCGGCGCTGCGAGACCAACCTGGCAGCACCCCAGCTGCTCTTGGGGACACCTGGACAAAGCAGCTGGGTTGCTGCCAGGTTGGACCCGCAGCACCAAGGGGCGGCGCTACGCAACCAACCCAGCAGCACTCCAGCTGCTCTGCCCCAGGCATCCTCGATTCAGCCGCGGCTGAAACTGACCAGCGGCTGATTGCAGGAAGCCCGGGGTAGAGCAGCTCTTCCCCGGGCTTCCTGGAGTCAGCCGCTGGTCAGTTTCAGCAGTGGCTGAATCGGGATGCCTGGGGCAGAGCAGCTGGGGCGCTGCCGGGTTGGTCCCGTAGCGCTGCTCCTTGGCGCTGAGGGGCCAACCCAGCAGCACTCCAGCTGCTCTTCCCAGGCATCCCCAAGAGCAGCTGGGGTGCTGCCGGGTTGGTCCCGCAGCCCCAAGGGGCAGCACTACGGGACCAACCTGGCAGCACCCCAGCTGCTCTGCCCCCAGCTTCCTCATTCAGCTGCTGGTTAGTTTCAGCAACAGCTGAATCGGGGAAGCCGGGCACAGAGCAGCTCCAATTGTCTGGCAGCCAGAGCACTTCCGGGTTCTTGATGGTGCTGGACCATCAGGAATGCCGGAGCATTGGATGCCGGACCAATGGAGTTTTACTGTAGTTCTCTTATCTAATGACATTTTACTAGATTCTAGAGCAGGGTACAGGTAGATGGACATTTGGTTTCTCCTCATTTGAAATGTGATTAATATACGTATAATTTTATTTAAAGTGCAAGAAAAAAATAGCAAGCCAGCCTGTTGTAAGGAACCTCTCCACTACTCGTTCATGGAATGAACTATTCTGGAGAGAATGTGTCTATGTATACACCAAACCAATTAATACTCTGCCAATAGATGCTCTCAAGTTGCACTGTTGAGTTGAATATTCAATAAGCTGTCTGATGATTTAGCGGGAGATTTTCAAAGGAACAAAGAGCAGATGGGTGTCCAACTCCAACTGACTTGCTATTGAGTTGTACCTCTGAAACTAGGTCCTTTAGACTAATGGGCTCCCAACCTTTCCAGATTACTGAAACCCTTTCAGGAGTCTGATTTGCTTTGTGCACCCACAAGTCTCACCTCACTTAAAATCTACTTGCTTAAAAAAAAAAATTAGACATAAAAATACAAAAAAGTGTCTCAGCACACTACTACTGAAAAATGAGAAAGTAAGGAATTTTTATCATATAATTATAAATAAAAGAACTATTGTTTATATATGAAATGTAAGTACAAGTCATTGTCTGTAGGAAGTTTTAAGCTTGTATTGAGCTGGCTAGTGTTTTTTATGGTAGCCTGTTGTAAAACTAGGCAAATATCCAGATGAGTTGATGCCCCTCCTGGAAGACTCTTCATACCCCTGGTAGAGAACCATTGCCTTAGGCCTTGTCTACACTAACCACTTTCCACCATTACCACTAGCCCCATTAAATGAACCTATGCAACTTCAGCTATGCAAACGGTGTAGCTGAAATCGACCTATTTACCGTGGTGTCTTCTGTTCAGTGTAGTCAGTGGGGACTGCTCTCCTGTTGACTCCAACTACTCTTCTCATTTAGGTGGAGTATTGGAGTCAATGGGAGAGTGCTCAGAGTTTGATTTATCACATTTAAGCAGACACAATAAAATCAACCACTGGTGGATCTATCACTGCAGTGTCGATCCACCGTGAAGTGAAGACAAGCCCTGCGGTTGAGCCACAAGCCAGGGAGTTCAGCAATCAGCAGCCTTTAATAGGTTTTCAACTTTGCACATCAGATAAGAGAATATTTTTCAGAGCTGTTGAAAGTAATGACTCACTTCAGTTAAGAGAGCCAGCTCAGCACTAGTATGCAGAAGGAGCAGCCAACTCCCAGAACACAGAATGCTCTGCTAATTCAAAGAACTGGTGGGTGGGTTGATGTGGATGTGGGATTATGTACATAAAATAGCAACAAATCTGACAACCATCATGTTTTGCAAAGATTTAAAACATTTTCTAATCTTATATTATGAATATTTTGAAAGAAAAGGATTCCACCTTGAGAACTTAACTATTCTAAAATGTAATTTGGTTCAAGCACCTCTAATAGTGAGGCAACACACAATAACTTTGAAAGAACACATTTTTACCTTGCATTGTTGTCCAGGCAAAGATATTCCCGTGGATCCTCAGCATTAGCATGGGTAATTTTTACACCTTTATCAATAAATAAGCCAGCCTGAAACAGGTGAGGAAAGAAACAAATAATTCACCCGACCCAGTCCGAAACAGCTTTACAAAATTATCTTTGGCAATAAAACTGAAACGGAGTTCACAAAACAGGTGAGTCCTGTATGCATGATATCGGAGTTTTTAGTTTTTAAATGTACTCTCTTTTACTGTTCCATTTCCCTTATCTAACATACTCTTCCCAAGAAAGCCTGGAAAAATATTTCTGCTATCTCAGTATTACTTACCCCTCTCATAGGACTGAAAAATGTTCATGGAAATACTATAGTTTAGACTTCGTTTAAACACATTTGAAAGCAATTATTTTCAAACTGAATAAACTCTTTTACTGAACAGCTGTCTCAGAAGGACTTTTAGTCTTGGCTTAGAATATTCCCTACCTTCAGCCAATTTTTACTTTAAATAGGAACATGTGATTTGGTTCAAGCACCTCTAATATTGAGGCAATACAATAACTGGCTTCAATTTTCAAACAGTACTTTTTTTAACATATAGCCCCCAGAAGGTTGTGCATCTAAGCTGTAATACTGTTACTATTATTTGGAACAGGAATGATTAATATAACCAGAACAATTAAAAAAAAAAAGTCAGAAGAAAGTTAGTTTCTAACATAGAATTCCAAATAATATGGTATGTAAAATTTACTGTTCAGAACTTGACTTCCAGAAAAATCTTAAGTCACCTTTAAGCTAATGTAGATGCGTAAATAAATGCATACATGGTTTAATAAAAATCAAAACATAATGCCATGCAGAGCAGTTACCATGTAATTACAACACTTTTTAATGAAAGACTTTAAGAGTTCGCTACAAATTTATAAGATAAAACGTAGACAACACAATATTTTTATTTGGACAGATAGAGTTTGATAATTTACATTAAGGTGAATGACTTTGAATTGTTTCAGGAAACTCTTGTGTGGACCCACTGCTACAACAGATCTGAGCTGACACTAAACTACCATATGAAATGGTCCTCGTACTTCTCAAGTCAAATACTGTGAGACTACAAAGAAGCTACTGAAGTTAGTGTGTTAGCGAAGCTAAAGTTACGTCACTGACAGTTTATGAACTACGATTTCCAATTCATAGCAATCCTGATCTGTGATATACCTGCATTCTCGAGATCATTGCACTCCAAAACACCAATTATCAGCCTTAAAACACTCTCGGACTTCAAAATGTTGAGTAAGCACATTATGCAAAAAACTATAAGGTACAGATTTTGGTGTGTAATTTCACAAACTCTCCCCCTCCCTTTTTTTCCCTATTAAAAAGAGAATATTAAACACCAAAACTACTTTGGGGCTGAGCATTACAACAAGGGATTGCATAAGCATCTGATTATCCTATGTGCTGCAATACTAGATGACAAATTTCGAGAAGAGCAGGCTTTGCCTCTGTTTGCCAATATGATTTTTTTTGTTTAGTCATGCAGGTTTTAATACTGAAATATTATTGAAGTCAGGTATTAAACTATGACCACACTACCTTAAAATTAGAATGAACTCTGTTGTTATAGAAGATGCCTAGTGGTGTAAGCTCTGCTTTGGTTTCAAGGTATAAATCATGAGACTCTCCTGTAGAATTCTTGTGGAATACATACCATATTCCTGCATCCTGCAAAGAAAAGGGTGAGAACATGTTTTAAAAATGATAATGAACTGTCTAGCATTAATATGTTAAATCATCATTACTGCTCTACTGCTATCTCCAACAAATCAAAAGCATTTTAAAACAAATTTACACGGGGTCAAACACCAACACAACCAACATCCTTTTGCAATAAATTCCACATTAGATCATGTCTTTAAAAAAAGAGCTCTATGTTAGAACTACAAATTTGCAGCAACAACAACAAACAACAACAACAACAACAACAAAAAAAGCAGTATAGATCTCATTACAAGTTATGCAGAAAAAGAAATATTTTAGTCAGAAAGATCCCCTAATTTTGTACATTTCAAGTCTGAAGTCAAAGTCACAAGGAAAAAAACCCCCACAGCTTTTTGTATTTCAGTGACGTTATATTTCCACATACTCAGTCATATTTTGTTCATCTAACTAGGCAAATCATTTTATTGTAGATATACAAAATATTTTCCAGTTGTCTTTTGTGAATTGCTTATCACTCTACCCATATCAAGATATAATGACACTGACAAAAAAAATCCTAAGAAATTTAAAAAAAAATTGAGAAGACTGCCCTGCCAGCCAGCAGCCACGCCACTCCAGAGAAGTACCACTGGCGCCGGGGCCATGGCGAGGCCACAAACCCCATCCCCCCAGTCACCACCGGAAAAGACCCGCTGGTGGCCAGAGCAAGGTACTTCAAGGAGCAGGAGGGGTGGCAGCTCAGCTGGCAGCCCTGATGAGCCCCCTCCCCCCAACCCTCTGGCCTGAGAGCCCCCTGGCCTGAACCCTGCCTTCTGCTCCCTAACCTCCACCACTCAGCCCTCCCCACATCCACCCCTAGGCCCTGCACCTACCCATGCTGCCAGCCCTCTGCCCTGGAGGGCCTGAGCAAAGCAGGGTACATCTTCTAGTATGACCAGATTTCAAGCTCTGAACAGTAGGCACACAGCACGCTAACAATATAAACTACAGAAAATATCGAAGCCTTAACTTCAGCATGGATGCATTCATAAGATCCCTTATTCACAACTGATTCACTATATACACTCACTGTCACAAAAGAAATAATTATCTTCTGTTTAGGACAAATGTTCAGTATCTGTCAATGCCCATTTAGAAGGGACACTTGTATATATAATACCACTGTACTTCTAAACATAAAAACACATGTGAAACACTGAAATGCCTATCTTTATAACAGTGCATGCCTTAGTTACCTGAAATAGTTTCTATCAAAAAATGTCTATGTATCTCACCTGCGAACCTGCTGCTGCATTATTTATAAGATGATTGTTGGGATGAGCAATCCAGAATGTTGAAGTAGCCCTGCAATATATTATTCAGAAACAATAAACAATTCAGAAGCTAAGCATGGTAACCCTCTAATGCCTACTGAAAACTTAGCACTCACATCTAGCAAATCCAGGGCCGCCCAGAGGATTCAGGAGGCCTGGGGCAAAGCAATTTTGGGGTCCCCTTCCTGGCACTCCCTGTCTCAGACCTCAGACATTCTCATAGGGGCCTGGGGCAAACTGCCCCACTTCCCCCTCCCCGCCCTGGGCAGCCCTGAGCAAATCAGCTAAATGCTAATTTGACAAAGCAAATCTTCATAATTTTCAAGTAAGAAAACATGAAGAAAGCTGTCCACCTTCATTAGCCTCCATAACAAAAATCTTGCCTATCTGTAGAGCAACAACAGATTTTCAGAACTTTAATTATTGCAACTAGTTTGATTTTCTTCTCTTAGCCAGATACTCACATGCAGTCTGTGGCTGGCACTGGAACATAATTGCCATATACTTTATCCTTAATAGCCATACACATGGTGCTATTCCTGTCTGTGGGAAGAAGAGTGCCTGGTTTGGTGACTAGGCCAAGGTTGTGGAACAGAATATTTCTCTGTTCAATGCCGTCCTCTATGAAGAAACAGTGGCCCAGTGTGTCATAACCAATGGTGTCCTTTATCTGCAAAAATGCATGTTCATTATGTCAGTAGCAATAGCATTCATTGAGATTAATTTGACAAGCACTGTTTAGTTTTACTATCTTGGCATAAATGCAAAATGAAGTTTCAATATCAGCCATAATGGCTAAGTCAAATGTCAAGTTTTATTTGTTCCCCAGAGAGCTACTGCTTTTCCCTGAAGACGTTAGCTGACTGCGAAGCTCTTCACATCCAATTAGAAAGACCAAGATTTGTCACAAGTCACTGTTTCCACCTGGTAATTATGTATTGACTGTGTTAGTCATGTCATGTCCACTTAAACCAAAAAAAATTGAATAAATATATTTTCACACTGACTGTGCTTTGTAACATTTACTTTCGAACAATTTGAAATGGCATCTCTCCCGTGGCACCTACCAACAAGCCATTAGTTGCATGAATTGTCACACATCTGGAGAAGCAATGATGAATGGCAAGGCCTTCCAAATAAGTCCTGAAGCTGTAACCTCCTTTCTCATCCACATCTCCACACAAGTGGAAGTGAACAGGATAACTTCCTATCAGCTGCTGGCCCATTTGTGTCAATTCCACATGGGAAAGATGAACAGAGGTGAAATTCTTCAAAATCTGGAGTAAGAAGAAGAAACAACTGAATGATTAGTTATACAGTACTTTTAAATTGGTCAAACTGTAAATTTGAAGCCACAGTGAACGGATTTCCTCTAGGCACACACAGGTTCAGTGAAATATTACAAAAATCAGTTTGGACAAACTTTCATGCTTTGGTTTATATCGAAATCTATGAATTGGTAACTTTTAAACAAGAGACATGCACGTAAGCAAAATGTTCATGTTACCAAAACAAAATGTTTCATGAGAAATTTTATTGCTATAGCAAGTCAGTAAATTTTAAATGGCTCTTACTGAAATTCTCAAAAATTACACTTTTTTTTTTTTTTTTTTTTTTTAACACAGTCAGCAAAATGGTATTCAAACAAGAAAAACCATGTCCTCGTAAACACAAAAACTATATTGATTTAATTAAATTGGTTTAGAAATTGATTTAATTAAACATGTGCAGTCATATGGACATTCAAACTGGTTAATTAAAGAATCTATACAATGGGATTGCACAGATTAGAAATAGAATTAACGTGGTGAAACTTTTTGTGCACACAGAGCCTTTGAGAGATGATAAAAATCTAGTATTAATATGACCCTTAAAACTGATCCTTTATGGTTACTATAAGCAAAGGGCAAAATCTGAACTCTCATAATAAGGGAATTCCCAAAGCTAGAAGACTTCTAGATTTGTATTTTATTATTTCAACATTCCTTGGAAAAAATAGTTTAAATTTCTAGTAAACTTCTGTTAAAACTGTTCAATTACTCAATTTCCCAAACAATTCTCCATCAGGGACAATCCAATCATTTATTTTTTTTAAATTTGAATAAAAAGCATTCAATAATCATTCCCATGAATCTCACAAGTGAGGATTGAAAAGGACTCAGAATTCTTTCTGCAGCAAAATGAAACACTAAACTAAAACAAAGCCCAGCTATGCAAGCTCACATGTGGCCAGCCCTAAGGAAGGAAGTCACTATGTAAGGCTGTATCTACACTAGCACGTTTATCTGTAAAATTTACGTCAGTCAGAGCGGGGGATGTTTTTTCACAGCCCTGATCAACACCAGTTTCAAGACCCAAAGCCTTGTTGTGGACAACGTTATGTCAGCGGGAGATTCTCTTCTGCCACATTGCTACTGCTGCTCATTGGCCACAGTTTAGTTGGGGGTTGGAGAGTGCTCTCCTGTCACCACAGAGCTAGCACACAGGAGACCTGACAGCAGCACGGCTACAGTGGTACCATGTAAAATCTGTTGTATAAACATAGCTGAACAATAACTTTGCAGTTTTCGATACAACAGTTGGATTGTTCTTTTGTTAAATGATGATGGGCAGCTCTCTCAGTATTATGGAATTCCACATTAAATTGTGTAATCAGCTAATACACAGCTAGGTATTGGGCAAAGTCGTTAAGGCAATGCAGATGGAAAAAACAATGGGGCAAATGCAAATCTCTCTTCTTCCTTTCTGTGTTAAATGAACTGAATGCAACCACATACAGTTATGAGAAGTTAATGTTTGCAAATGTATGATGAATAAAGAACTTCAAGTTTTCACTGTATTATTAATTTGTTCACACTGCACATTCGAAGGCTTGCAAATTAGGCTGCCAAACATAAACACAGGCAGTCCCCGACTTACGTCGGACCCGCACTTACGAACGGGGCTCTCTCGCCCCGGAGGTCGAGGTGGCGGATTGCTACCTGCGAGCTCCGGGGCGAGCAAGCCCCGTTCATAAGCTACTCCAGTGCCCCTGGTCTGCTGGAGACCGTCTCCAGCAGACCAGGGGCACCGGGCGGGTTCCCGCGCTTCTGAGGCTTTGTCAGAGCAAAGCCTCAGAAGCGCGGGGAACCGCCGCTGCTGCCGCTTCAGTACCGGTGCCTGTGGTCTGCTGGGGACCGTCCCCAGCAGACCACAGGCACCGGGACTGAAGCGGCAGCCGCGGTGGGTCCCGCGCCTCTGAGACTTTGCCAGAGCAAAGCCTCAGAGGCGCGGCACCCCGCTGCGGCTCTGCTCCCCACGTCCCTGGTCTGCTGGGGGGGGGGGCCAGCTAGTGTGCCCCCCCCCAGCAGACCAGGCTTTTGTTTTGGACCCTGGGGCAGAGCAGCTGGGGCGCTGCCGATTGGTCCTGCAGCGCCGCTCTGGGCACTACTGGACCAACCCGGCAGCACCCCAGCTGCTCTACCCCAGGTCCTGATTCAGCGGCTGCTGGTCAGTTTCAGCAGCGGCTGAATCAGGATGCCTGGGGCAGAGCAGATGGGGTGCTGCCGGGTTGGTCCAGTAGCACCGAGGAGCACCCCAGCTGCTCTGCCCCAGGCGTCCCCAAGTCAGCTTCTGCTGAAACTGACCAGCGCTGACTACAGGAAGCCTGGGGTTCTTAAGTTGATTCTGTATGTAAGTCAGAACTGGCGGTCAGTTTCAGCAGCCGCTGAATCTGGACACCAGTTCCGACTTACATGCAGATTCAACTTAAGAACAAACCTACAGTCCCTATCTTGTACGTAACCCGGGGACTGCCTGTACCTTAAAAACCACACAAAATTTTATGTTGTGGTACGGCTGCCAGAGTGTCTGGTTTTCAGCCAGAATGCCTGACTGAAAAGGAACCCTGGTGGCTTTGGTCAGCACCACGGACTGAGACGTTAAAAGTACTGTTCTCAACGCAGCAAGCTAAGTGAGGTCCCCTTCCTGTCTTGCAGCTGCTTCAAGAAGCAGCAGCAGCACGTCTCCTCCTACTTGCAAGGGCCACCAGGGGGCTCCACATGGGGTCCCAGCCCCCCAAGCATTGGCTCTGCAGCTCCTATTGGCTAAGATCCACGGACAATGTGAGCTATCATGGTAGCATCTGTGGGTGGGGCAATAGGAGCTGAAGAGAGGACATATTAATACTTCTAGGAGCTGCCTGAGGTAAGTGCCTCCCAGAACCTAAATCCCTTGCCCTAGCCCTGATGCCATCTCATCCTCCACATCCTCTGAGCCCAGCCCAGAGAATTATCCTCCAACCCAAACCCCTCATCCTCAGCAGTGCCCACACCCCAGCTGGAGCCCTTACTCCTGTATCCGAACCCCATGCTCCGGCCCGGAGCCCCCTTCCATGCCTTGAACCACTCATTTCTGGCCCCACACCAGAACCTCCATTCCTCCCTACCCCTTAGAACCGGACCAGTAAGAATGAAGGAGGGAGACAGGCAGGAAGAATAGGGAGAGCAAGTGACAGAATGAGGGAAAGAGTAAGTGGAGGGGGGAAAAGACCTTTTAAGAGGGGGGCAGGGCAAGGGAAGGGAGTTTGATTTTGTCTGAGAAGAAGGATGGTAACCGTATGTTTTGGGCAAGCTAAAGAAGCCGTGATTGACCATTTCAACTTTTTACTGGCTGAACTTAAGATTTACCACTTCCAGAAATCTTGTCTAATATTCTTATTGGACCAACTTCTGTTGCCACAAGTGTGGCTTGTGAAGCCGCTCCTGTGCCCTCCCTCCCCCGGCTCGCCTGTGCTCACCGGAGCGGTGATTCAAAATGGCGCCCAAGATGGTGGCCTTGGACGGGAGCCCGATATGGCCAAAAAGCTTAAGCTTGTTTCTTAAAGGGGCAGCCTTTTTTTTTTAACTTGACAATTCTGGGGGGGGCTTTCTTTTTTTGTGTGTGCGCGCAACAATTTTGGTGAGGCTCTTCACATTTTTTCCACCGCTGTTTCAGCTCTCTGTTAGATGGGATGGCCACCCCTGAACTAAGGTCTGATTCTGCGGTACAGTACCACACTTACATTACTTTCTCAGTATAAAATGGCCGATTTTAACTAACCGTAAAAGCCTGTTTTATCCAAATGTTCAAAATTAACAAAAGCTGGAAAATGCTTGGTGCCAAATGTTTTTATAAACAAATGCTAACGTAAGTTTACCCAACATCTGCCCAACTATTCAGATCAGACTCACAAGAACAATTTAACAACTTTCATGTCTCAGAATATTTGTTTTCTGTTCCATCTTCATTCATCTGAGGGGCCCACTCACTTGAGCTATTGCAACATCAAAGACAGGCTTTGTAATGCTCACAACTCGTCAACATCTTTCTCCACTGCATTATCTTAAATCACAATAGGAAACTTAAAACCCAGTGTATTCCCTTCCCACAAAACAAAGGCTGCAGCACAAAAGAGGTAGATGTCTTTCCCACCATTATTTCCAGCATTATGAACTTAAATATCTATGCTCAGCACTTTAGAAAGGATACTAAGCCTGAGACAAAAAACAGTGAAAGCAAAGTAATTTGCATTTAAAAGGAAGAAGTCTCAAGCATTTTCAACATATACTGGCTACCACCGTAACAGCTCACATTTAATCCCATTGAAATAAATATGGCACACTTTAGCTTTAACCCAGAGATTCCAAAACTGCAGGTCACAACCCCAAATGAGTTCTGCTCTGCACTGTGTGATTTTGTTTGCATGCATGGTGCGAGAGATCATCAAGCCTGGAGAACACCATTTGGCTCTACAGAATAGTATTATATAGTAATTCCTCATTTAACACTATACATGAGTTTCTGAAAATGTTTGTGCTAAGCAAAAACATGTTATACGGGGTCAATTTTCCCATTAAAAATAATGGAAAAGGTGGGGGTTGCGTTTCAGGTGGTGGCGGCAAAGTTAATTTTTTGTTGGTGCTGGGTCATCAACGTCAACATTATATATCTAGCAACACAAGTCACCACTGTTTGTTAAAACACAAAGATAAACATGAGTGAGCAGAGGAGCACTGTGACCATGTGTATTCATCCGCTCCTGCGTATTACCTCTGTTTTCACCAACTTATACCGTTGCGTGAAGTAGTCCACCACTTGAATATTTTCGTGTTATTTCAGGGACGGTCATGTTATTTGAAAAATGTTGCCTAAAAAAATCGTGCTATTGCGAAAACGTGTTAAGCGGGCACATGTTAAATGAGTAATTACTGTATCCACCATGCAGCAGGGCCTCACATGCATCATAAATATGGAGGTCCTGATGTGTGGAAGAGAGATTTTGTACACTAAAGTAGCCTATTCCAGGCACAGTGACCTCACATGCACAGTGTATGCCGACTCATGTTTTATAAAGGAGGCTATTTTGCTCTTCAAACTTGTTTCCTCCATGCTATCGGGGTTCCCAGGAAGAATATTAATTAAAATGAACAAAACATTTGGAACCTCTGCTTGAACCACTAGTTTCTGTACTATTGGTTTCCATCTCAGTTTTAAATCTTTAATATATCCTTCACAGTAGTCCCTTTAGGGGTACGTAACATTAATGTTCCTTCATATCCCTTTATTTTAATAAGTGACTAATGATTTTGGGTACCAAAATGGGATGCTGTAAAAGGTTGTTTGAAAACTTGAGCCATGTACTCAGCATTTTCTGAATATCAAGCTCTATTAAGGTGACTCAGGTTAGGTACCCAAAATCACTGATCTCTTTTTAAGATCTAGCCCTTTGTATATTAATCACCAATTCATTGAACTAAGGATGTTAAGTATTGAGTAATTCATTAATCGAATAGTCGATGCATTTTTGCCTCTGATAGAGGCAGCAAGTGGGGGGAAGCAACTAGTCGATTATCCAGTCGACAGGCTGTTAACATCCCTACATCGAACAAGACAGTATAAATGCAGTAATAATGTTACACCACATTAACATTTTCATTTCCTTGTCCCCAATTCTTCAGTCTAATTCATGGCAAATTAATTCAAGTTTTAGGAAAGCTGAGAAGAAATATCCATAGACGTCGGTGGTGGGTGAAAGCACAGCTAGAAAGGCAAGCCCCAGTCCTGCCCTGCCCCACCTTTTCCGCCTAAAGCTGTCCTTTGAGCCATGCCACCCCCACCCACAGCCCGATCCTTTCTAGGCACATGGAAGGCCAGGGCTGCCATGCCGCAGCCCTGCACTTGCCCTCCCCGGTGGGAGAGGGAAGCCAGGCAGACATGCCACAACTCCCTGGGAGCAGCTCCAGCCTTCAGCAGTTGGGCGTGTAGGCAATTCTGGAAAGGTTGTGCCTTCCCTTGCCTACATTACCAACCACCCATGCCGATGGACAGAATAACTCTGTAAGAAAATTTGTGAATGTCAAGGTAAAGGATACTGAAACACACTACTCCACCCACATTTAGAAATAATATTTTTGCTCAGAAGCCTTCCACAATTTAAGGAAGCTATTTTAAAAGTTTTTTCAAACCTTGATGTGTCCTCCAAAAGTATCATAATTGAAGTATTGACACTGATTGCCAGCATAGCAGGACTTCTCCATCTCTCCCTTGATTAGGATATTCCTAGTGAGAACACCAACCTCGGCCCTCATGTCCACTCCATCAATAACTTCTCCCATATGAAAGAACTGAGGAGTTTCTGTTAAAACAAAATTAGTTCTGTTAAAACAAACTATCATTTGTTTCCATAGGATTTGTTACAGAAAGCACCACTCTCTTCATAAAGCACAGGGCTGCTAAAGAGATGTTTGGGCACCAGAACAGGGCCAGGTTTTTAGACTGTCATCGACTTAACTGTAGGCAAGCACCTAATGGTAGAGGCTAGTACCCTCCCCACAAGGAAAGGATAGAAGTCCTGAAGAGGAGAAGTGCTGAAGCCCCTGCACAAGATGAAGGAGACTGAAAGGAAGGTTGCGGTAACCTTCCTTTAATAAGGAAACAGAAATGAATAAAAGAAAAAAAAAAAAACAATTAAGGATGTTCAAATTATTAAAAAAACTACTAGGAATACAGTAGCATTTCGAAGGAGAAGTTGTGTTTTGTTGGGGGGTTTGTTCGTTTTTTTTTTTAAATATAATCAATTGGCTAATATTTCCCTCCCTCCCCCAGAAATAATCTGAAATAGTCAGAATAATAATCAGAAAATGTGGAAGAGTGTGATAACTGATCAGTACATTCAAACTGATCAGTACATTCAAACTGATCAGTACATTCAAACCCTTTTCAAGATCTACAGCCTGGATCCTGCAAAGATGTATGTACATGCTCAATCTTACTCATAGTGTGTAGCCTTACTGACTCCAGTATATAAAGCAAACCTACATGTAAAGTAATGCCCAACCAGCAACTGTTTCAGAAAAACTTTAACCAGCCATTACAAATTACTGAAAGAAAATTCCAAAACTCATTGCTTCTTTTATTTTTCTAATTAATGTGACTTTTCCTAAATGGGAGAAAATTGTCATGACAATTAAAAACCTTTCTTCCCTTAAAACAAAGCTGACATCTCTGTCACAGCTGGTTCTTGACTACTACAGAAAGATTCCAGCTGAAAATTTACAACAGGAGTAATTCTCATACAAAACCTGATGTTAATAAGTGTGGGGTAGGTACTTCTTCCTTGCAGCTGGCAACCTTTGCTCACTCTCTTCCCCACCCTCTCAAAAAAGAATGATGGAGATGAGGTAGGAAAGAAAAGAATGCATTCTTCAAAAAATACTTCTGTATCCTACATGTATTACAAAGGCTACCAAAATTTAAGGAAGGGGGGGAATACTAATATCTGAAGAAAAATATATTGTAACCACACTTTCTTCATTTTGGAAAGGGGGAGGGGAAATTTGACTTAAGTTTTGCACGACTTATGCCTTGGAGCATAGCAAAACTTCCCTTTACAGTCTGCTTTACTTGGTTGCAAACTAGTACAAGAAACAGCATTCAAATTCATGCTGAGAAGTAATAAGATGTGCCAATTCAACTCTTTAATGAAAGTTCTAACAATTTACATTTCAAAGCTCCAAATTACTCCTCCTTTCAAAAGATGATGTTCAGGATTACATCACTCCCTAATATAAAGCGCTGTAAAAATGTGCCTGACAAAATGTGCCTGACAACCTTTGCAAGAGCAACTCTAGGTCATACGCGGACTGAAACGTATGTTCTTGAAGGTGAAATGTGTTTATAAATACTAATTTTGCTGGGTGAATGAAATCATGTTGTATTTCAAAATAGTGATGATGAGATAAACACTCAAGATTTGAGACTTGCAGGCCTCGCCACAGAGGAAAGGTTTTGGCATGAAGAGAGAGCACAGAGGTATAAGAATTAGTATTGTATCCCACATTTTGAATTAAAGAATAGCTTCTAAGTTGGGGGAAAAAAGAGCAAGACAGACAAGAAATACATTGGAGCACATGTGAAAAAACACAGAGAGAGAGAGGAGATACAAAAATGCTGTCCAAGATGTTAAGTTTGCACCAAACACTGGAAAACACTTTCAAAGAAGAAACTGGATCCAGAACAAAGAGGAAAACAGACCTGTTTAGGAGAACAGATTGGTTGTACTTCTTCCATACATGAGAGCATGTGATAAGCAGCATTCGACAAGTGTTAGAGGGTAGAGAAAGAGGTTCTTATAGTCAAGATGAGAAGTGATTGCAGCCATGTGTGTTTCACCAGAGGAAACACTGAGACAGTAAGAAACAGAGCTGCAGTCAGAGGAGAAAGAGGAAAGTTCAAGAGTAAGGATGACAACAAGCATCAGTGGAAACTAAGAGTTCTGAGTCGAATAAAGAGAAATGAGAGAGCGTTTTGTTTGAGGGTGCTCATATTGTCCAAGTCATAAATATGGGAGGCCAAATGGGACAAACAAAGCTATCCCAAAAAGGTGTCAAATTACATGGAGAGTTGATCAAGGTTAAAAGTGATACTTAAGGGTAAAGCTATGAGATGAAGAGGATGGATGCTCAAGATCTGAGACATGAAGACTCTCCACAGAGAAAAAGTTTTGGCATGAAGGGGACACACAGAGGTATGAGGAGGGAAGAAAGAGATGGCCATCCAGATAAGGAAACAGTTTTGGAGAATGGAGTAAGCTGCAGTGAAACAGAGGTAACATATGCGGGCAAGCAAAATGGGGTTACATGTTGCCTGAGATTGTCAATTTTCTGTACCACTTGTTCACATGGTATAGCCAGGCCCCCTCCCTCCCTGGGGAGAGGCAGCAACCAACAGCTCAGAACTGCAGAGAGCAGCTGTTCAGGGTGAGAAGGGGACATTTGGGAGATGTGGTGGTGATGACTCAAGCTGTTTGGGGAGGAAATCTTCAAATTGTGTCCCCACTATCAACAGAACCAGCTGTCTCTGCAGTGAAGTTAAAAAAAAAAAAAAAAAAAACCACAGAGTTGAAGCAAAAAAAGGGGAAATGGTCAGCTACATGTCAGAGCCATTTCTGTGTTCTCCCCAGAAAAGAAACAGTTTGCAACTGATTAGAGATATGCTGCAAGAGAAAAGATTGGAAATACGATAGTCACTTGCATAAACGTTTTACTGAAAAAGAAAAGAAAAAGATGCATAAAAAAGAAAAGATCAGAGGAAGTTTTTTTTTTTTTTAAGAGACTAAGGATATATGGCACATTTAAAGAGCTAATAAAGACATAAGAAGCAATGGAATTGAAAAAAATAAGTTGCAACAATTCAAAGAGCAAGGGTGGAAAGAGAACCAAATGGGGGGGGGGGGGAGGGAGGTGACTGAAAAGTTAATTTTTTTAGGACCAGATGTCTAAAGTGTCCATTCAGAAAAATAAAGAGGAATTAAAAAAAAAAAAAAGGCAGTGTTTGGGGGTGTGATGTTAACCTCACAAATCAGGAAAACTGAATACTAAAAGAATGAAATGCTTTCTTTATATTAGTTTCCTACCTTTGACTTTGACCTGATATTTGCTACACTCGGGACAGAGAAGGAGAGTGAATTCCTCTGCTTGGTACATTGAGTAGTCTGTGCTTGCAACAACGATCTGGTCTTCAGGCTTCCAGCTGCTAACATCTTCCAACAAATCCAGTATCACTCCATCTATAGCCTCTACCTGGAAACCTGAACGTGGAACACCTAAAAAAATAAAATAAAATAAATAAATATATATGCGCTAGAGCTTAAAATGTCATGTAGTTTACAAACACTTAGGGTAGGTCTACACTAGCCCCCTAGTTCGAACTAGGAAAGCTAACGAGGGCGACCGAAATTGCAAATGAAGCTCAGGATTTAAATATCCAGTGCTTCATTAGCATGTTCCCGGGCGGTTGCCATTTTGGAAATTGTCTAGCCCGAAAGAACTGCCCGCGTCTACACGCGGCAGAGAAAGGCGATTCTGAAATAAACCCCTTACTTCAAATTACCAGTTAAACCTGAACGAAGTTTAAATCTGAATGAGGTTTAACTGGTAATTTGAAGTAAGGGGTTTATTTCGGAATCACCCTTTGGAATCACTCATTCAAAATTCAAGTGGTAGACAAAGACCAAAAGATAGATCTTTCATGTTATACATCCTGGATAAATAGCTGAAGAACAGCATCATAATATTAACATGACCAGCTAGGGAATCCCTGACCTTGAAAGACAACTAACCACCCAACTTATTTCTCTCGTAAATCTGATTGATGAGATATCAGTGCTGAGATAGTCTATCTGATAATTAGTCAAAGAATATTATTCATACCCATCCTGTTTAAAGACCTAGGAATAAAACAAACAGAAGAATGTAACTATATTAAGCCACTGATTAAAAGGAGAGCTTTATGAATCTGAAACTCCATCATAGTTCCAGTATAGACAGACACAGATATTCCTTGGCTTAATGGTGAACACACAGGTCTTTATTACCCATGAAAAAGATGTTTCATCAAGATCTCTGTCTTTAAGCTGATGCAAATACTGTTAATAGTTACTTGTTAGGGACTGGGTAGAAAGAGAGAGAGGTGGCAGATCCATACATTTAATGGGGATCCTACAATGTCTTCACAAAGTACAAGGGGACTCACTGATATTTGTAGGCAATGGGCATTGGTGCAAATTTTCCCTGATCAAAACTAGGCTGTAAGCAGCCACCGGACTCAGTGGCCTGCATCCATTTTTGGTTTAAAAATAAACATGGATGAGAGGATTGAGCTTTAGTATCATACAATGACAATGAATTTCTGATACCGATAAAACATTTACTGGCAAGGAATTTGACCTCAGAAGCAATTTCCTTTTCCTAATCAGGGCCAACACCCATAGAAGTAAGAATAAGAAAAGCAGTTAAGGATTCAGCAAAAGCAAAATACTCGTGTGTGTTTAGATATTACCATACCAACAGGCAGTCAGAAGTATACATGTCAGAGTAATTCAACTAACAGGGAGGCCCTTTTGTGAAAAATAAAGTCAGCCATGCTTAAGAACTCTCCAAACATTGCAAGGAACAGCAATTAACACAATATTCTAATAGCACTAAAGATGAGGGGAAAAAAGGCAAACATGGAAGAGATATACAAAAACTCCACAACCCTCTCAAACCTCCATCCTGAAGTAAGTGATCTTGTCTGCTATTTCTCCAGCACGGAATTTTTTAAATTTAAGTACTAGGGTACAGTTCACTGTAGTCCTTTGATGCTATGTTGGGGGCTTCACAGCACTGAAGCAGACAAAGAGGTTTACATTTTAAAAGTTTTCATTTTTTAAATCCTCCCTTCTATTTGGATTTGGATTTCATCCAAAAATCAGGTATCATTAACAGTAAACAGGCAAACATCTCACTGCAGTAAGTAGTTAGAAAGTTAGCTTGCATTACAAAACAATTCTGGAAAATAAAATGTCCAAATAGCTTGTTTTTCCTCTTTTTTACCCCAAACCGAAAATTAAATTACCTTTCCTACCTTCATTCCATTCACTAAAAGCTCTCACGACAAACTTCTGACCATCCACTGTGAAAAATTCTCTTTGAGCAAGAGCTTTCCCCCCAGTGCTATGATTTTCATAATCTCTCACAGATTCATTACAGGAGGAATTTCCACCACCTATGACACCGACTAAAGCCCAGGCTTGCCTGTAAAAAAAGTGAATTGTTAAAAAAACAACAACAAAAACCCACAACAAATCCACAAAAATCCCCTTCAAAGAAATCCTTTGCTAATAGACATGGTACACAATAAACATCACACTATACTTATTCAAACATTCTTTTGCCTCTTTTCCAAAATGTTTTAAAATACATTTGCAAAATACAGTAGAAGAATGCGAGCTCTTCATGCAAGAGATAATTGTTGAAAATATTTGGTTGCTCCCATATGCAGGCTGGAAAATACTTGCCACTCATTCTCCTTTGGGGAAAGATTCCAAGCCTCAGGAAATATTAATACTTCGTCCAGTGACTTCTAAGTATTTTACAGATCAGAAGAGCACATGCAAAGTGTTGTTGTGTGCATATAACAAAGTACAGAGAGATTAAAACCTTGTCCATACTAAGTAATACTTGCTGAAGTTTCCCAACATAATAGCAATAGTGTAGTGGTAGGAATTGACAGCCTTCAAGAACCTTTCAGACCTACCTGTGCTGCCCATATCTACCTTTGGAGCTGTAACAACAACAACTACACTTGACCTAAATTTATACATATATACACTTGCACTGCTATAGACACCCTGTGAACATGGGATTGCTAGGTGTCCAGTTTTTAGCTGGAATGACCAATCAAAAAAGGATCCTGGTGACTCTCATCAGCACAACTGACCAAGCTGCTACAAGTCTGGTTGGAGGCACAGGCAGGATCCCTGACTCTGCACAGCTCCTGGAAACGACCATGTCCTCCTGTAGCCTGCTAGTGGAGGCACATCCCGGTGTCTCTGTGTGCCACTTGCACCCATAGGTACCACCCCTAGAGCTGGACCATGCACCCCTCCTGCACCCCCCTAATCTCCTGCCCAGCCCTGAGCCCCCTCCTGCACTCGGAACCCTGCACAGCCCGGAGACCCTTCTTGCATTCAAAACCCTCATTCCCAGCCCCATCCCAAAACCTGTACTGCAAACTAGAGCCCTCATTCTGTTCCCACATCTCAACTCTTTGCCCAAGCCTGGTGAAAGTGTTGGGGGGGAGGGGGGGCAGAGAGAGGGAACGTGCAAGGAGGGGAAAAATGATTGGGGAAAGGACCCCAGAGAAGGGGTGGGGAAAAGGCATTTTTGTGCAATTAGAAAGTTATCAACCCAACCAGAGGGGTGTTTGTGTCTGTACCCATGATTTTTATTGATACTTAACTTTTCCACTTTTAGAATATATCCTCTCATGTAAACATGCTTTCTTTCCTGAAACTTCTGCCTTTCTTCATATATTCTACTCTTTACACTAGGATTACTCAACACGAAGCCCCACTTGTTTGCAGCCCACAGTGCAGTTTGGGTTTACGTGGGGCTCTATACACGGCCTGCAGGTGGGATCCTTTGAACATGGCCTCCGCTAGGAATATGCTCATTCTGCTTTACACTTTAATCAGAGCTGGGTTTTGACTACGTGGAATCCATAAATACAATATCCTGAAATTCTTCTCCTACTTCCTGCACCTCCATGTATTCCAGCCACAAATCTAACCTAAATCATAAGTTCCAGCAATTTTTAGAGTATTGCTTTGCAAGTTATTGAAATTGGAAGATTATATTGCACAAAAACAAACCTATTGAAATATTTTTAGTGAGCGTTCACTGTTCCATGCCATGTTTAATGCACAGTCAGTGCTCTCAATCATTGGTTTCAACTGTGTGAAATGACAAAAATCCTACTGTCAGATTGAGTATGGACACATCACTAAACCAGCACTCTTATTCCTAGCACTACTGATTAGGTGATTAAATCCAATTTTGATTTAAAAAATGCCTTATATGAAACAGCCTGTGTCAGCTAGTCAGTTTGCTGGATAGCCAATCATTTTCAAGAGAAAAAATTATAACCTTCAGTCCTGACTCTAGTTAATTCATATGCATAGGCTTTTGAGTTTAAAAAGAACATATGTACTTTTTACATAATGTTATATTCTAGCCTAATCTAATCACAATGTACTGAACATGTCTTTCTGTAACCTCACTGTCTATGAAGTCAAAATAAGCATCTGGCAGAAAGAATATCCAAAGATACGATCAAGACTGAAGAGCTCTTATTTTGTGGAGGAGGGAAATTGTCTTACCTTTTAATTTCTCTCTTTTTTAAATTGTCATGAGACCCGAGTGACTATTACTCGTGAGTGGCCAGCAGAGAAGACATGGAATGTCTGTCTGCTGCTGCTGGCGACATGAGAAAGAGAACTGCAGTAAGAAGAAAGGAGTCTCAGCCTACTAGTGAAAGCAGCTGGGAATCAAGGAAGAGAAGAATGGGGTGACGGGAGGAGAAACACTCCTGCTCCCTCACTGCACTTGAGATAGAGAATTTCAGATGAACAAATGAGGAAGTACAACCCTCCCCTTTTCCTTACCACTTTACCCCACTGCCCCAAGAGGTGATGGGGCAGCCTGGGTACCTTAAATCTAAGGTGAACTCCTCCAATTACATCATACTCAGAGGAAGATATGTGCAGACAACCTCCTTAGCACCTACAAGGGCACATCAGAACCAGCCTTGGACTCAATCTTTACCATGAAATGCCCAATTGCCTCTCATTTCCTGTTCCTATTAACACATCTGAGGCTAGAATCCAGACTTAGGAAAGCCTCCCAGTCTCAGGTGACTAGACCCTTCTCTGATGTTCAGAAGACTCTTTCTTGCACGAAAGCCCTTCAAAAGGCATTCCACGTCACAAAGGGTACGTCCAGACAGCAGCGATGTTTCGGGATACAGAATAGCTATTTCGAGTTGCTGGAAGTATCTTTTACACAAGCCTGTTATTTCAAAATAACGGGCTCGCTATTCCAACATCCCTGTAAACCTCGTTTCATGAGGATCAAGGGACATTTTGGAATAGTGCTCTATTTCAAAATATGGTGCTATTCCAAAACATACTCGAAATAAGTGATGCAATTTGCGCACATCAAACTGCGTAGCTTATTTCGAGCTACATGTGCAGCATAGATACACCCAAAGATAGTTCTACAACAATAAAACACTACATGGGCATTTTGTCACGCCAGGAAGTTGAAACCCTGACAGTCTTCCTGTATGGTTAATGCAGAGGGAGCATAATGGCCTAATTCTGAAGTGGTAGTGTGGGAAGGGCGAGGGCTTATGGGCAGACACAAAAACAAAGACACTATTTATTATTAGATAAATATTTTAACAACAATATTATTCTAACAAATCCCAATGCCAGCTGAAGATTGGGTTCCATCCAAGCAAAAAAAGTACAACTGACACACAGCTGGAAACTTATCCTTGGCTTTAGAATGCACATTCCCTAATAGCTACAAACACACTTTCAAATGCATTTCATCACCAGGTGGTAGGGAATGGGATTGTGATCTGTAGAGGCAATGTCATAAAGAAATTGAGATGCCTAGCAGAGGCATTGCCAAATATTAGTTTCTTATAACTTGCCAAAGAGCACTGACAACAGAAAAAAATGCAGCAGCTAAGAGTGTATCACGTTTTACTCTCACACTCTTCTGTGGGGTAGGAAGGAAGTTAAATGTGTTTGATCTCATTAGGGCTCCTTTTTCACACTTGGTTTTCTAATTTGTCACTTCTTACCCCAAAATTGCCAGTAACATGCACCAGATGTCAACACCTGCGTTTTATTTGTGTATTTAAAAAAAAACAAAACTCTGAAATAAGCATAAGTCATACAATTTATATGAACAGTTATGAAGATTGGTGAGTAGAGTAATTGTGAACATAAGTGTTAAAAATCCATTACACACAATATTTCTAGTGTTATAATGAGCACTTGCAGGTCTGTACACTGTTAAAAACTGTGTTAATTAATCCTCCTCAATATTTCTGCAAGAGATTATCTGTAAATAAGACATTTATTTGCATACCATACCAGCATGAAGGGCTTTGGAGGACATACTTAGAGGAGTATTAGACTGTGGGAAAAAAAAATATAGCACTTTCATAAGGTTTCACAAATCCCTGTTCACAGGATATAGATATCACATCTAGAGGTACTAAGTAGATTTGAAGCAAAAACAAAAATTCTTTACCTGTAACCCAGTCCTTTGACAAGCTTACTTCCAAGAAGATTTTGAATAGTCACTATGGTTTCATGAAGGAGACTTTTCATAGCTGAATCACCTACAGCAATAGCAACAATGCGGCCAGGATCCTGATCTTTCAAAAAATCTTGAAGTCTCCTGCTTTCATTTTGATATTCGTGGGTATCAAACCTATCAACCACCAAAACTTGTGCTGTGTCCTGGTCAATCACTCTGACATTTAGCCCTCGGGAAAAATTCCTCTCAAATGCATACGAACCAGAGGCCAGCCCTGAGGAATACATAGTCTTTGACAGCAAAGTCCATGATAATTTCTGAGTCCCATGCAATTCAAGTGTTCCATCAGAGCCAACCCCAATAAACTTTTTGCCAAATATTGGCACACCATCACCTTCATCTGAGTTGCCATACAAAATTATAGTTGCTTTGGATTTATAGCGACACTTCTGTGCTCCAATATGAAGCGCTCCACCATCCTTTATCAGGATAAACCGCGTTCTCAAAGTGATATTTCTGGATCCATCTTTATCATCACTGAAGACAAGTAAGCCTATAGAAAATAATATTTTGATATTAAATTAGGTTAAAAGCCCCCAAATCTGTTTTTTTTTTAAAATAGTGTAAGCCAAATCCTGCAATAAATATCTCAAAGTTAGCGGAAGATAATCATTTTGGTTTCTAAATTAATTTAGGAAAGGAAAAATGAGTATTACAAGATGTCACGTTTAAAAATATCTGGAAGAAAACTATAAATTGTAGCAGAATGGCATTTTGACAAGCTCTTTTATTAAGTATGATAATTGCGAATCTGCCAATTTTTCTTCCCAGTTTGTGAACAAACAATACATCAATACTAATTCCACCAATTAGATTTGGTCATTAATAAGTTACTATGCAAGTCCTGACCTAAACGGTAAGAGCTAGGACCACCAATTTTTGTCTGCAGCTTCCTCATCTCCTAACTGAAAGCAAGGTCAGAGTTTGATCATGCCAGACAAACCAGAAGTGCTGGGAATGGAAATGTTTTCCATAACATGGGAAAGGAGGGGCTGTTCAAAGGGACACAATACTCACAGTGTACACTGGAGGCAATAAACCCACAAGGCAGAGTTACACTGCTGAGCGACCCTGGGGGCTGTCGTACCACCAACGGAGTTGCCAGTAGTACTGGGGCTCCAGCATCTTGCCTGCCAGCAGACCTGGTAAGTAGCTCCGCTGCTCACCCCCAGGAAGGAGCAGGGGGGAAGAGAAACAACACTCACTGACTCCCCCCTGCCCTGGGAGGGACCAGGGGAGAGCGATGGAGCCACTGCCAGCCTCCGTGCCCCAGGCAGTGGGAGGAAGAGTGCCTTGTGCCAGCCCCCAGGGACAAGCCAGCAAGCAGCATGTGCGGCACTCACTGCCTTGGGCCACCCACCCACTGGCAAGAAGCCAGCAGCCGACCCTTGCCTTGAGTAACACCATTATCCCAACCCTGTGCCCATAGCCCCTCCACACCCCTTCAATTCCTCCACCCCTTGCTCTCTGCCCTGATCCTCTGCAGTGCAGACACCCCAAAACCTTCACTCACACACCTCCACATTCCCAACCCCTTGTTCTGAAGGAACCAGGCATTACTGGGTACATCTTCTAGTCTGTTTATCATATTTGAGACTCTTGACACACAAAACCCTAAGAAGTGCAGTGAAGTGGTGAAACACTGAAATAAGTTGCTTAGGAAGGTTGTGGAATCAACTGTTAATCATAGAAAACTAGGACTGGAAGGGACCTCGAGAGGTCATCGAGTCCAGTCCCCTGCCCTCATGGCAGGACCAAATACTGTCTAGACCATCCCTGATAGACATTTATCTAACCTACTCTTAAATATCTCCAGAGATGGAAATTCCACAACCTCCCTGGGCAATTTATTCCAATATTTGACCACCCTGACAGTTAGGAACTTTTTCCTAATGTCCAACCTAAACCTCCCTTGCTGCAGTTTAAGCCCATTGCTTCTTGTTCTATCCCCAGAGGCCAAGATGAACAAGTTTTCTCCCTCCTCCTTCTGACACCCTTTTAGATAGCAGTTTTCAGGTATCATGTCCCCCCTCAATCTTCTCTTTTCTAAACTAAACAAACCTAATTCCTTCAGCATTCCCTCATAGGTCATATTCTCTGGACCTTTAATCATTCCCGCTGCTCTTCTCTGGACCCTCTCCAATTTCTCCACATCTTTCTTGAAATGCGGAGCCCAGAACTGAACACAATACTCCAATTGAGGCCTAACCAGCGCAGAGTAGAGCGGAAGAATGACTTCTCGTGTCTTGCTCACAACACCCGTTAATGCATCCCAGAATCAGGTTTGCTTTCTTTGCAATGGCATCACACTGCTGATTCATATTCAACTTGTGGTCCACTATAACCCCTAGATCCCTTTCTGCCATACTCCTTCCCAGACTGTCATTTCCCATTCTGTATGTATGAAACTGATTGTTCCTTCCTAAGTGGAGCACTTTGCATTTGTCTTTATTAAACTTCATCCTATTTACCTCAGACCATTTCTCCAATTTGTCCAGGTCATTTTGAATTATGACCCTATCCTGTAGATAAGTCACAACCCCTCCCAGCTTGGTATCATCTGCAAACTTAATAAGCGTACTTTCTATGCCAATATCTAAATCGTTGATGAAGTTATTGAACAGAGCTGGTCCCAAAACAGACCCCTGCAGAACCCCACTTGTTATATCTTTCCAGCAGGATTGTGAACCATTAATAACTACTCTCTGAGTACGGTTATCCAGCCAGCTATGCACCCACCTTATAGTAGCCTCATCTAAGTTGTATTTACCTAGTTTACTGAAAAGGATATCATGCGAGACCATATCAAACGCCTTACTAAAGTCTAGGTATACCACATCCACTGCCTCTCCCTTATCCACAAGGCTCGTTATCCTATCAAAGAAAGCTATCAGATTGGTTTGACATGATTTGTTCTTTACAAATCCATGCTGGCTGTTCCCTATCACTTTGCCACTTTCCAAGTGTTTACAGATGATTTCCTTAATTACTGGCTCCATTATCGTCCCTGGCACAGAAGTTAAACTAACTGGTCTATAGTTTCCTGAGTTGTTCTTATTTCCTTTTTAATAGATGGGAACTATATTTGCCCTTTTCCAGGCCTCTGGAATTTCTCCTGTCTCCCATGATTTTTCCAAAGATGATAGCTAGAAGCTCAGATACCTCCTCTATCAGCTCCCTGAGTATTCTAGGATGCATGTCATCAGGCCCTGGTGACTTGCAGGCATCTAACTTTTCTAGGTGATTTTTAACTTGTTCTTTTTTTTATTTTACCTTCTAAAATTACCCCCTTCCCACTAGCATTCGCTATGTTAGGCATTCCTTCAGACTTCTCGGTGAAGACCGAAACAAAGAAGTCATTGAGCATCTCTTCCATTTCCAAGTTTCCTGTTACTGTTTCTCCCTCCTCACCGACCAGTGGGCCTACCCTGTCCTTGGTTTTCCTCTTGCTTCTAATGTATTTATAAAAAGTCTTCCTGTTTCCCTTTATTCCGGTAGCTAGTTTGAGCTCATTCTGTGCCTTTGCCTTTCTAATCTTGCCCCTACATTCCTGTGCTGTTTGCCTATATTCATCCTTTGTAATTTGTCCTACTTTCCATTTTTTATATGACTCCTTTTTTATTTTCAGATCATGCAAGATCTCGTGGTTAAGCCAAGGCGGTCTTTTGCCATATTTTCTATCTTTCCGACACATCGGAATAGCTTGCTTTTAGGCCCTTAACAGCAGATGAGATATAAATCTATCAGGGATGGTCGGTCTAGATGGTACTGGGTCCTGCCACGAGGGCAGGGAACTGGACTCGTTGACCTCTCAAGGTCCCTTCCAGTTCTAGTGTTCTATGATTCTATGAAAAGTAGGTTTGGAACCAAAGATATTTTTATCCAGAATTTGAGGGACAAGCTCAGTGTGGGTGGCTGTCTGTATGCTGGTGAGGTGTGGGAGGAACTATTTTAAAGAACTTATTAGAAAAAGATGTTATCTTTAATCTGAAAGTACAGAAGCATGAGGTTACATCTTTATGTTGATTTTCCATATGACGTGTAAGGCTATGTCTACACTGTGGCCTTTTTTTGGAAAAAGATACGCAAATCGTGAACTGCAATTTGCATACCTTTTTCCACTTGTTTTTTCAGAAGAGGCTTTTCTGACATTTGGCCTGTCTACACAAGGCCAAATGTGGGGAAAAACCTCCTCTTTTGAAAGATCTCTTATTCCTCACAAAAAAGAGGAAAGAATGCGCTTGCTTTTTCAGAAACTGTTCCAAAAAAGCAGATGCGTTCCCTGGACGCAGCAGAGTTTTTCTGGGATTTCTTCGGTACCCCAGAAAAACTCTACAGTCTAGACATAGCCTAAAAGTCTGCCTTCCCTTACTAATTCATCTTTGAATCCATGTTAGAAAAGCTTTTTATTTCTTTTTCTAATGTTTTCTTCCAAGTAGATAGTTGCTGTGCAAATTGCATTGAGTGCCTATGCCTAAGTGAACAGGAGACTGTTGCAAGCCTTCAGGGGGGACATGCCATGGGGAAACAGGCTGAGTCATTAAAAATCCAAGGAGCAAGAATTTGGGAGGACTAGGGACTGAAAGAGCTTTTGTAAAGAGTAACTAGGCTGGTAAGACCTTTTGTTTATGAGCTGACTGTCATGGAACCTTAGCTGCACAGCACAAAATCCCCCCCAAGTAATAGGGCAGGTGAGGACAGAACCTCCTACTGATCTCATAGACCCCAAAACATTACAACAGATTACTCTTAACACACTGACATATACAAAGCCTAAGAGTGTTACCATAAATACGCAAAAAATGATAAATGTCATTACATTTTGTGGAACAATATTATTTTGCATTAGACAATTTCATAACTTAAATTCGGCTTTCCTCAAAGTGGTCATTTTCCTGTTGAAACATACAATATTTTAAAATATTGCATGTTTTAAATGCAAAAGTATTAATTGGAATGATGTTCAATTCTGAACTTTCAAAAAAATCAGAACCACCAGAGTAAAAGAGCCTCATATTAAAAACAGTACAAATGGTAAGTTTAAAAGTCTTTCACTAAATGAAACACAAAGTCCTCAAATTATACTTCTCACATATCACCGCAGGGTTTCTGCACACTTACTACCAGTGCAGAAGAGCAACTGTTTTGGCAACACTTAAGTGGGAAAAGGGAAGAATGATGTTTGTTTAGATATACCAAGTTTTCTCCTCACCTGCTTTCCCTCCAACCCACATTGTCATACCCATCTACATCTGTCTATTGTACTGTGGGCATAAATTCAGAAACATGTTAAAAATGGAACATAACAGTTGATTGAAGCGTATGGCTTGTTTTGCCATTACACACCTCCATCCTGTATGACTATTGAGTGCACTGTAGCATCCGAATTCAGACGAAACAAATCATCCTTTTTGATGACAACTCTCTTTCCAGTATCTTGTCCAGGGTCCCAATTCTGAAGGCGAGGGTTCTGATCGGGACAATTCTCTGCAATATAATAGTCAAGCCAATTAAAAATACCACACACAAACACATTATGCTAAGACACTGCCATATACAGTACATTAGCAGGAATGTCAAAAAACATAAGGCAGAGGTTCTCCTCCCCTCTACAAGAACATGAAAGTCTCATTCATTAGGAACAAGTTGTTACAACCATAAGATTAGGATTATTTTTCTAATTACTGTAGGTGGAATGGCATCAGAAATCCTGAGTGACTGTTTCTTTTTGTTGTTTTCCTAAATCTATTACAGAGGTCAAACTTACACAGCAAAATCAGACTCAGCTTTAGTAAAAGGAATGTAGTCTTGCTCTTAAACTGAACCACCTAGTACACCAAGAGCATTACAAAAATTCTCCTGCCAAAAAAAAAAAAACCATCTGCCATTTAGATACCAAGGTAATTAGGTGAGGTTACAAAAAAACCACAGAATTCTGTACTCTCAACAGTTGGGTTAAGATTGTTCAAAAGCTGCCAACTACAGCAGTAGCAACCTGCTTCCTCATACAATATGAATATGGAGGTGAGTAGACAGAGAGCTAGGAAACACTCTCTAAAGCAGCTGGAAAAAAGGAGAAAATGTGTGAGAGAGGGGCAGGGGAGGGCAAACAACAGATGCCAAGACTAACAGTCCAGTACCCTGCGTTAGAACAATGGTTGGATGGTTTCATGTCAATGGAATTAATCCACATTGCCTCTGAAGGAGAAGTGATCAGGATCTCTCATAAAATAAAGGGGCATACAAACAGACAATTGTAAACATCCCTATCTAAGGAAATGGGATCACCACTCTGTAATGAAATAGTAACGATTCCTCTCTTCTTTAACGTAATTGTTAGCATTTCTGATTTATATTTTTCAATATATTTAGCACCATACTCTCATTTCAACTCTTTTCTATAGTGAATTTGTATCAAAATCTTTTTCACTGGAGCCAAGATTTGACTTAGAAAAGGAAGATTAAGTAAATATGTAAATACTTGGCCAGAAGACACTTAAGTAATAATATAAATTCTACAAGGAAACAAAGAACGGAAACATCATGGCTAGAGACAATTGTTTAGGATTGTCCAAAGTAGTGATGATATAAAACTCAACAAATGAATCTCAGATAAATAGCAGGATGCATTTCCTTAATAGTTATAACAAATAAACTGATGATTTTTCTCCAAAGGAAATGGAAGTTCCATTATTTCAGGATTAGATTGTACAAAGCTGTAGCAAACATACATTTCCCTTTGGTGCCCCCAAGCAACGTAATAAGATGAACTAATAAGTAGAGATATTAGCTAGGAGGTAATAGAATAGTTGAGTAATCACATGAATTTTTAGTGGTTAGTCGACTATTCTATAGTCCCTGGGAGCAGGGCCGGCAGCCAGTGTACCCCAGCCCCACTCCCACGGAGCTCCCTACCACCCTTGCTGCTGCCACTGCCTCCCTGCAGGCCCCCTCCCAACCCCTCTCCCCCTTGCCTGTGATAGAGGCAGCAGTGCAGGGTGGGGGGGGGGGAATGAAGAGAGACAGAGGTTGCACCACGGAGCCAATGCTGGGGGGAACTGGCAAAGGCAACAAAGGAGGCAGGGGGAAATGCAAGTAGCCAACCAATAAGCCTAGGCTTATCAGTTAATCGGATAGTCAACTACTCCTTTACATCCCTACTAATGAGACAATAACTTTATGATAAGTTCTATGAAAAGCTCTATGAAGTACAAGGCTAAGGACAGTAGATTCAGTGTAGTGATAGGAAGGAGGGAGATAAGAAAGCAATTCTAAAACTGAATGTTTTAGGGATTTCCAGTAAATTAAACTGACAAAAGATACGAACATCAGATGCACAAAATTAAGTTTCTCTAACATACATTTGCTTTTTCTTTTCTTTTCTTTTTTTTTTTAAAACACCCACAGAATGTGCATCTCTGTTCCTTGATGATGAAGCTTAGAGTTTCACAGCAGTAAGTGCACTGAAAATCTTCCTTGATATAACAACTGAATAGGCTTCAGAGGAGAGAGGGATAAAACACCCAGCATTCATTATATAATATACTTCCCTCCAAAATTATCAGTAATGTTTTAATGCAGATATGCTTTTCATTATACATTCCTGCTTTTCAACTATTTGCAACTTTGCCAAACTAACCATTCAGTCTGAACATTTTCCATGCTGGGTGGCCTATGTTCCCTCTGAGCTGCAGGAGAGTGGTTGCACAGCTGCCTAGTAAGCCCCATACAGGGCTCAGGACCATCCAGCCTCTTCCCAAATACACAACAGAAATATTTGAGCATTTCTGTCTTTTGTGCATCATTACTGACAATTTTATCACACCTATCCAGTCATGGATCTATAGCACTATTAACATTTCATTTGTTCCCAGTTATTTAAAAAAAAATTCTCCTCCTTGCTGTCCCTCACCCTAGGGACCATGTAGTTTTGATGGATATCCTTAGCTCCTCTTATAAATCATGTGGTTCTAGAATTGTTAACATCCGGTCTATCAACTTCCTCTTTTTTACCTATGTGTTAAAAACAGTTAAACAAAGTATGTGTGTTCAACAGATAAATATCAATATATTTAGCATTAATACTGATGCTTGTTAAACTATATTTATAGAGAGTTTAACTAGTAGTAAGAATTCATTTATACAAGAACTTACCATCTGGTGCATATTTTGAAGATATTCCCAGGATAATTGCCAGTGCAACAAAAAATGAAAAGCTAGAAATGGCAAAGCAAATGAGAGTGTTTTTGTGTCTTTTCTTTCTACTGGCTTCTGCTTGACGGCACTGTTCCTCTGGTGAGGGGGCAAATGCTGCATGGGCTTCTTGTCCTGCAGATGTAAATTTGGCTGAAGTTTGGCTCTTTGGACGTGGTGGTGGACGAAGAGGAACAATTTTCCCTGGAACATAGCCAGAAGATCGATGACTGCTCCCATTCTGAGGCTGATGGAAAACAGGGGAACTCCCCCTGGGATCAATGGCTTGCATGTTATAAGGTCACTAAAGCCGGGGGTGGGAAGGGAAGAAGAGAGAAAGAATGAATATATGAACAATCAGATAGTTTAGGCAATGTGTGTTTCATGATTAGATGCATCTCTCTCTACTATCATTATTTATACTGTATCGATAGTATAATAGCTAGAATTTATTTGCCCTAACAGTTCAAAAAATTAGTGCATAAATGAAGTAAAACTTTATTAACAAAAATTGCTACAGAGAATAGTGGGATATAATACACCACTGACAATTTCACAACATTTAAATACAGTAATTGTTGATGGTAAAGTATGCAAACACCACTAATTTTTTGAATTACTTTTTTGTGTGCAATTTTGTGATTAAAAGATAACTGGTTAAACAGTAAGCCAGCTATGTCAGCATAAACTCCACAATAGTTATGCTGAGAATGCCTAAATATATTTCTACACTATGCAGAAACTGAATAAACTCTTCATTGTTTCCCTTCAATAAGTGAAACAAGACTTAAAAACAACCACCAAGAAATTCCCTTCACTTCATGGTTTAAACATTAAAAAAGCCCCTTTTCATTTAACACGTGCATTCAGACATGCCACATTTACACCCATTCCACCTTCCTCTGATGCAATTGTGATAATATGTATAATCAATGTAAGGACAGAGATTCTGAATGCCCTAATTTTTACTTACAGCATGACTTTGTTGTTAGGAAAGGTGTGTCTGGAATGGTTTTACAAGCAGATGACCTGCATCCTGTTAAGCAGGTCTGGTGATGCATCTCTTTGCCAAGCTGCGTGGGTTGAGACACAAAGTTTGGGAGTTGTATGACCTCCCCAGACCTTTTCACTTATCACCCAACACAGAACAGGTTTTTTGTTGCAGTTGCTAGCAACCCTCTCTGTGAGGGAGCAAGTAACAAAGACCCATTAAAAATATGATTTCCAAACTCACATCATTCTTGCCAGGAGTTCAGACCTGACATCTTAATTCATGGTTTGCTATACAAGAGACATAATTTGCACTATATTTCAATGTTTTGTCTAATATTTATTGCAAGCAAAACTCTGCAAATCAGGATGTATCCCATGAAAATTTCTAGTAGTGGGATATTTGAGAAAGCTGAGTGAATTGAATATAAGTGAAGCTTTATCTACTAACGACTGTTTAGTAACACACATTAAATAACAGATGAAGGATAGAAATAAGAACCTACAAACAAATGAGACAAAGACTCTTTATTCTTCTCCACTAACAAAGATGTCCTAAACTATGTATTCTAAAATGTCAGGCACACTGAGGAAGAGAAATAACAATGGTAATATTATTCTGAGAAATAGCTGAAAACTTGGTCTCTTATGCTGCAAAGCTGTTTCAGGGTGAGAAAGACCCTTGTTACTGAACAGACTGAATTGCTATTTTATAGGAGACAATGTATTTCCAGATGTACACATAATGAAAGCTAAAAGCATTGAAACATTAGCTAGAGAAGGAACAGCGGAGGGCAGAGCACAAATCCTCTAGAGACTGTCCTAGTGATCCTTGCACCTGCTCCTTATGGCAAATGGGCTTTTCAACATTCCTCCCTTTATTTTTTCATAGCTGTTTCCCCAAACTCATTTACCTAATCCCCATGCCCAGATTTACTGTCTACTGTTTCATGAGCATTTGAAGAATGGCTCTATTTTACCATATGTGCATTTTAAACTTAACTACTAGAAGACTTCTAAGTAAAATCTGAATCAATATTTTATTAAGAAAAATCCACATGTAATCCTCAAGTCAAAATACTTTGGAGCCTCAGTCATCTTTTCAAAAAGCAGCACTTACTGCAAATTGGACTTAACAGTAGATATCCTCTAGTTAGTACAATACTTCTGACTAAACAGATGGGTAACATTTTTAGTGCAGACTCATATGAAACTGGTCTGACAATTTTCAGATATAGGAATAACACTTAACTCTGAAGATGAAATGCCTGAATTTATAACACTCAAAAACAAAATGTTTCAAATAATGCAGAAAAAAATATGTAAGTGTTGGAAAATAATTCATTTCAGAAGTTTAAAAAAATTCTGGAGGAAAGCAATGCTGAAATTCAAGTATATTCAGAAAGCTAATTTTAATGCTTACTTGAAAATATCTTTGTTATTTGTAAAAAGTTTCAACATTTTTCAATTAAAGACAAGTGGTTATGTTCTTTCAGGCAGAAGTGCCAACTTCCCTTCTAGCCAGCGGATGTTCAACCCCATCCTCTGCCCCCACTCTACTCCTTCTCCCAAGTCCTCACATCACCTCTTCCCACTCCTGTGCCACCCCCATTCCAGCCCTTCTTTCGAGCCCCCACATCTTCTACTCTTTCCCTCGTGGAGGACCCCAATCATCACAGAACAGCTATTTCCTGGCAAGCAGAAGGTCCTGGGAGGGAGGGGGAGAAGTGGGTCAGTGAGGCCACTGGTGGGCAAGAGGTGCTGGAGGAAAGGAGGGCAGAGTAGGAGCTTTGTTACCAGTGGGTTCTGAATGCTTGCTAATTTTTCCCCGCGAGTGCTCCAGCTCCACAGCACCTATGGAGTTGGTGTCGATGCTTCCAGAGCCATCTGGGAACAAGATGCCTGCAGAACCAGGCATCCCATCCCCCAAAATTCAATTTGAAACACTACAATGTATGAGGTCTTGTACAATCAACGAGTTTACAGTTCATCCCTGCTCGTTCCTCTTTGCCATAGAAAAGTTATTTAAACATTGTGCATTTCCCTTTTCATTTTTTTTAAATACAGTGACAAATGGTTTTTCAATTCTAATAATTTTATATCAACGAATTTATGCTACTTTTGGTACTAAAGTGAGCTATCACATTTGAAATTGTTGGCTTTATTATTCATTTATGTTTTATGAATTATTTTAAAACAGTAGCGAGGTTAAAATGTGTTTAATTATGTAATCGTGTAACCACTGAAAAATTATGTGGTTACACACAGACAGTGGGGGCAGGCATCTACATCACAATTGAACAGCCCAACAGCACAATCCTGGTAAGCCCGAGTAATCTGGCATGGACCAGCCTCAGGTGTTTAATTGCAGCATAGACATACCAATAAATACTATGGCCCGGTGCACAATATAGCTGTACATTTGCATATTTAGTGTAAGACACAGCCCAAGTCTGTCTATCTGCAAAATATTAAGTAGACATTTTCCTGCCAGCTTCTGTTCTGCATTTTTTGATTCACCTACCATTTTTTGATTCACACTCCACATCAAACATGTTTCACCCTTAATGAGGATTCACTGGTCTCCCTTCAGCAGACCCTGTATCACCACAATTACAATGGAAGAATGCAAAACAAAAGAGGGGTCCTTTGCAATTCATAGCAGCAATGACAACAGCCAGAGCTATAAACACAGGAGTCAGGGAAAGCCAGGAAGGGTTTTATCTCAGCATTCTGAACAACACAGAAGGAGGAGCTTTGTATAAAGAGTTTCATGCTGTAGCCATCTACTCTTGATGGTGCAGCTCTTACTAGTACTAGAGTCCTCTGCTACAATTCCAATTAGTTTTATTCACTGGTTATATTTATTTTTTGTGGTTAATTTTTGGAATTATTTCAGTACAAGTGAAAGTTATCAAATAATTGTGGTCAATTATAACAGCTACATTAAAGTTCAGAATTCACTATAAATCAGCCATGTAATTTAGGGGGTCCTGTGCTACACTGTACCTTGCATGGAGAAATTCTCAAAATTATACTCCTGTCCCCCCACAAAAGAGAGCTTAACATTTTAGGACCTATATTCACTGCTGCATTAAGCACATGCCTAAATACCACTCAAGGAATCAATAAGTATATGCTTAATGGTCATTACTTTTAAGCACTTGCTTAAGAGCGGTTCAGAATATGAATGTTTTCCTAAATTGGAAACCTAAAGAACCAATTAGTTTCTTTTCCTAGCTGTCAGAACAGTACTTTCTCTACTTCACAGGGGAAAGAAAAAAAACCTTGCAAATATGTAAGTCGCTATTCTAGTAGTCAGAATTACAAGCAGTTAACAGGACCTATAGGAAAAAATTTTTTTACCATAAAAACAAGGATGGGTCTAAAAGGAAGAGGCCTATTTTCAGTAGTGCTGAGTGCCTACAACTGCTATTGGCATAACTAGCAATTGTAGATGCTTGACAGCTTAGACGCTCATGCCATGCTTATTTCAATGATTAAAATTACACATTTAAATTCATACTTCGGCAGCAAACACTGTATTAGCACCCTTTAAATAAAGAGATTAAAGAATCTATTCTGGGAACTGGGTCTGATGCTAGTCAAAATAAGGAGCTAAGTCCTCTTCTCACTTTGATTGATTATCCTGGGTGAACACTTGGGCTATGTCTACTCTACAAGGTTTGTGTGTAAAAAGAGGCAGAATATCCACACTTCAAGTGCATTTTTGTGCAAAAAAACCCAAACCAAAACAGTAAATCGACAGGACAGAGGACTTTTGCCAGTAGAGTTATTCCTCTCCCCACGAGGAATAACTCCTTTGTGCGCTATAGATCTTGTGCAAAAAGGCATGTGTGGACGCTCCACAGGGGTTTCTTGTGCAAAAAGTTTGCTCAAGTCATTTAAAAAGATGCTAATACTATTGCTCTTGGCTATGAAACATTACAATTTCTGTTCATGAACTTCTCACACATAGTGTAACCTCAAACTGAATTCAGAAAGAAAAAGAAAAAAAGGACATCAAAGAGGGCATCTCTCTCATGTAACGTAATACTTGCACTGGTAACCGCAGTTTTCTTGGCATATAATCATGCAACAGTAACTACAGTTTTTTTGGCATATGACCATGCACTTGTTTGCTATGGGTCTATAAAGTTAAAAGGTAGAGATGGAAATCCAAACTGTAAGAGAGGTGGAGGGAGATGAACAAAAGGATGTGAAGTGGCTCATAACTAAACAGAGAAGTCTAATACAGTAAACTTCCGATAATCCGGCACCTTTAGGACACAGGGGGTGCCGGATTATCAGATATGCCGGACTATCAGAAGGGCGGGCTATGAGGGGCCTGAAGTGGGGTGGGAGGGGATGCCACCCCAGACCCCTCATAGCCCCTGCCTTACGATAGTCCAGTCTGCCCCAGGCGTCCCTGATTCAGCCGCTGCTGGTCAGTTTCAGCAGCAGCTGAATCGGGGATGCCTGCAATAAGAGCAGCTGGGGTGCTGCCGGGTTGGTCCCGCAGCGCTGAGGGGCAGCACTACGGCACCAACCCAGCAGCACTCCAGCTGCTCTTGGGGACACCTGGGACAGAGCAGCTGGGGTACTGCCCGGTTGGTCCTGTAGCGCTGCCCCTCGGGGCTGCGGGACCAACCCGGCAGCACCCCAGCTGCTTTTGGGGATGCCTGGGGCAGAGCAGCTGGAGTGCTGCTGGGTTGGTCCCGCAGCGCCGTCCTTTGGCGCTGCGAGACCAACCCGGCAGCACTCCAGCTGCTCTGCCCCAGGCGTCCCCAAAAGCAGCTGGGGTGCTGCCGGGTTGGTCCCGCAGCCCCGAGGAGCAGCGCTACGGGACCAACCCGGCAGCACCCCAGCTGCTCTGCTCCCGGCTTCCCCGATTCAGCTGCTGGTCAGTTTCAGCTGCTGCTGAAACGGAAGCCTGTCCGGCTGCCCCAGCACTTCCGGGTTCCTGATGGTGCCGGACCAGCAGGAGTCCCGGAGCATTGGATGCCGGACTAATGGAGTTCTACTGTACGTTAAACAGGAAGCAAAGGTAATTTTCTGAAAATTTGACATGTACAAGTTTACCTGCCTAGAACCTAGTTATCGGCTATCATAGGGATTTTATTCCACAAAAGATAAAACAAAAACAATAATCTTTGCGAACTTCTCAGATGCGTCAAAATCCCAATTCAGCAAATTACTTAAGCACATTCTTAACTTCCAACATGTGAGTAATCCCAGTGAAGTCAGGTTAAGCACATTTAAGTGCAAGTATGTGTGCCTGAGAAGGAAACATTTCTCTCTGACATTTCTAATTCCTAAATTGTCTACAGATATAATGACATACTGTTTAATAGGAACCTATACTTATTTACCCAGATTGATGAAAGCAAGGAAAGGAAAATCCAAGCAAGGGGGGAAAAAAAACCACTTATGCTGCATGCATATGGAAAAGAAATGACACGGACTGCAGAAAAAAAAAGTATTATTCATAAATTAGAAAAACCTTGCTGGGTTTCGTAATATGTAAAGTTACCATGAATATTTGATGTCATTCTATTTACTGACTACAATTTAAGATTGTTTATTCCCATACCCCAGATGGTGATATTAGAAAGTCAGATGAAATAGAGAGGTGTAGAATCTCAATAAGATTTTTTTAATGTGAGTCAATAAATCCAGACTATTTGAAGGCTCAAAAGATCTCACTTTTTGAAAGCTATCAGTAAATTGATAAGATGATGGCATTCAGAAGACAGATTTACATTTATTAGCCCTGGTCTACACTACATACAGTTGGGGCGACATAAGTTTTTTGTCTAGACATACCCTTGAAATAGACACATTTTATAAGTGCCTGTATACAAATGCTAAATGTCTAAATACTAAAATGGGTAAACATCAGTGTAGGACATTAAAAGAAGATATTCATATAACGGATATAATAGAAGTATTATGGAATGGTAATAATCCATTGGGACACATTGACACCAGTATTCTTGCTTAATTTAGGTATAGTCCAAACCTAAATTTAAGCAAGTAAATAGCCCCATTGAAATCAACAGAACCATTCATGCATTTAAAAGTACGTATATAAGCATTTTGTTGGATCACAGCCCTAAATATCCCCTGGTGGAAGATACTACAGAAGTGCAAAGCAGTATAGAATGCTGACCTTCTCTGAACAGCTAATACAAAAAAAGGGTCATGAGAAATTATAGTTATAAATAGTTCAAAAGAATGAAACTCAAGGAGTTCAGGTATCCAGACAACTCAGGACCTACTAACTTTGAAGAACATGTTTTACAAGCAGTGATGACACTTTTAGAAGAGAAGACATGGTTCTGGTACTTTTTGGGTGGCTCTAATGCATTCAAAGTCAGAGGTTGATCAGATGACTTATCTGGTGCATATGGCTTACATAAGAATTGGCCTTATAACAATCTCATGTATTATGTGCGACATTCAGTAAAATCCAGTGGATAGATCAAGTAAAGTGTCAAACTCATTCAGAAGAGAGGACCAGAGCTCATGTTCAAGTATGATCCAGGGGCTGGAATATTAAAAAAAAAAAAAAAAAAAAAAAAAAAAGATCCCTCAAACCATGACAGACTTCCCCCTTAAATCAGATAGAGGTTTACAAAGAGATCATAGGGAGAATACAGATTTTACATGGTTACCAAAATATTATTTATTCAGTATCACTCACCAACAGAACCCACTTATGGTTCTTTCTTCTTTCTCCATCTGTCCCTGTTTGCTATAGCTCCTGTTTTCCCCTGTATTTTCAAGAAGCCATTCCCAAACCACATGTTTCAAGGACTTCACTCCCGCTCTCTTTCCCAATCTTTCTGCTAAAATAGTCAGAAACTAAATAGCTAATTTTGGCATTTAAGTATCATCGCTGGGATTTAGAGCTATCACTCGAGTGAGATTAATAAAATCAAGGGAGTTAGCCTGAATCAATGACTCAGTTGGTCTGCTGACTTCGGCAGATGTCACTGCAGCCTTTACCCTTTGGCTGGGTCTACACTGGCCCCTTGAATTTCCGGAAAAGCACTGACGATTTACTGTAAAATCATCAGTGCTTTTCCGGAAAAACTATGCTGCTCCCGTTCGGGCAAGTCCTTTTCCAGAAAACTGTTCCGGAAAAGGGCCAGTGTAGACAGCACAGATTTCTTTTCCACAAAAAAGCCCCGATCGCGAAAATGACGATCGGGGCTTTTTTGCGGAAAAGCGCATCTACATTGGCACAGACGCTTTTCCGGAAAAAGTGCTTTTCCGGAAAAGCATCCTGCCAATGTAGACATGCTTTTCCCGGAAATACTTATAACGGAAAACTGTTCCGTTTTAAGCATTACTGGAAGAGGGTGTCAGTGTAGACGTAGCCTTTGCTTATTTTGTCAGGATCTCTCTACAGCCATGAGGACTAGATTTTTTTTGTAAATGCTTAGGTCCTGCATAATCTGAACACATCACACAGGCCACGTAGATCCATAATGTGCAATATCCTATGAATTCTGTACACTTGAATCACTAAAAATGGAGATAGACTATTTTTCCTTCTATTGTTTTATCTTTTTGTAACCCATTCTCTAGGAATATTAGAGACAAGAAAAATGTCGTGTAACAAATCAGAAAGGAAAGGAAAGGAAAGGAAAGGAAAGGAAAGGAAAGGAAAGGAAAGGAAAGGAAAGGAAAGGAAAGGAAAGGAAAGGAAAGGAAAGGAAAGGAAAGGAAAGCCTTCATTAGATGTTTAAACATTTTAAAAACAAGTTTCGAATCGACAGTTAAGTTTTCATTCTGCCAAGATAACAGCAGAATCTAAAAACAGTATTCTGCATTATCCTGGCACATTCTATTTGAGGAACAAAAAGTACCTGCATACATTAGTCAAGTAGGTCCGTCAGTATCCCATGGACACACGGTAGTTAGTATTTTTCCACATGACTATAGTTTTTCTAGTTTATCATGTGCGTCAAAGTTAGAGGGAACTGCTAGTCTTCCACTTTGTCGGCTTGCTTTTCAATTGAGACTAGGACAGGTATGTAACAGCAAAGTTTATTTAAAATTCCAAGGTTATTTTGAATATTCTCCTCACAGTACAGCTTGGACATCTCTGGTAGGACACCTGGGGGATCTGACCAGTCCCAAACGAGGAAATTTTCCAGATCAGGGGAGGTCCCCTTTAGGGATGTTAAATATCTGTTAACTGAATAGTCAATTAACCTCATGAATTCTTATCAGTTACTTGACTATTGAGGTGGGGCCAGCAGCCAGTGCGCTCCAGCCCCATGCCCGAAGAGCCTCCTGCCATTCCATGCTGCTGCCTCTGATAAACACAGGGTGGCAGCAGCCCTGGCCAAGGAAGTGGATCTGAGCTCCTGGACCCGGTGCGAGCCAGAACTGAGCTGGGCTGCCTGCCCACCTGATTCTTAATACACTTTAAATGCAGAGCCACTTTAAATGCAGGGGTATGTCTTGGACCCAGCGCAAGCCAGGACTATTTTGAACTGTCTGGCCGCCCAGCTCCTAATATACTTTAAACGCAGCAGGGTAGGTCCCAGAACTGGTACAAGCCAGGACTGAACTAGGTCGCTGGCCAGCCTGCTAAAACATTTACTGGCAACGGGATGGGAGGAAATACATGTAGTCTATAGCATTAGCCTATAAGTTTTTGCTTATCGGTTAATCGACTACACTATTACATCCCTAGTCCCCTGGTACCAGCCACCTAGACCACCTCCCCTCCTTGCTGCCAACCCCAGTCACTACCACCACCACCACCCCCCTCACCGGGCTGCCATGACTCACCTCTCTTGCTAGGCTGCTACGTCCCTGACCCTGCTATTGGGGCTGCCACGTCCCTGGCTCTGATACCGGGGCTCTGGCCCCTGTCCCAGTCCTGCTGCCGTCAGCTCTGCCAGGCTCCCAGCCCAGCAGGACTCCCAACCAGGACTCCCTGGTCCAGGAGCATCCATGGTCCCGCTGGACCATGAACGTTGCCAGACAAGAGAGTCCAGGTTTTGGGAGGTCCAACGTGTATTGTATTAATCTTCCCCCAAAACACATGTTTTCTTTAAGCCCTACAACTATCTTGCAATTCCTCTCCCAATATTAGTTAGCAAGATATTTAAATGAATCCCAGTCTATAACAGATACATTAGAGAGCCTTGAACTGTGGGTCAGGACCCTGAAGTAGATCGCCGGAGACCGTTCTATTGGGATCATCAAGACTGGCTTAGACTTGTTGGAGTCCGAAGTTGAAGTCAGAGCCCTCCCACTTGGGACCGAAGCTGAAGCCCAGTGGCTTTAGCTCTGGGCAACAGGGTTCAGGTTACAGCCACTTACCTGGGACCAAAGCCCTTTCTTCCTCCCTAACCTGGGGCAGCAGGGCTCGAGTGGCTTCAGGCTTCAATCCCCCCTCCTAAGGTCATGCAGTAATTTTTGTTGTCAGAAGGGGATCATTGTGCAATGAAGTTTGAGAACTCTAGACATAGTTATTAAATGATCCTAATGTCCTTGCTAAAAAGGCTCTTTCCAAATCAATCTGCTTTTTTAAGTAGAGCTAAGTTGGTTATATACTTCTTCCTCAAGTTACGTTTGGGAGGAATCATCAGTAACATGGCATTTTGCTTATCCCAGATACTGTATGGAATGAATAAGTGTGGTGCTCTCTTGAGGTATAGCACAACAACTTCCAGTTGAGCCAATGGGAGATGTAGTCAGAACAGGTGTTGACTTTCGGGATGCATGCCTGCGCACAGCAGTACTTCCAGCCCACATTAGTAGCTCTGATTCATAGCTGGGGACCAGCATTATAAAAGACATGCTAGTTGGACTCTACCAGAGCTTCAGGTTTTAATCACATACCTGACAGAGCAGCCCTCAGAGTCTCAGCAACACACCATCTATCCATCCCAAAACTGGTACATTTAGGGAAAGGCTTCTCAGGACATCGCTAATACTTTCAATCTTGTTCTAAAATTCTTTTACTCTCTAGGACCGAAAAATCAGGTATGCGAAATCCTACCAATTTCACATCAATCAGTGGAGCTCGTTAGAGCAGTCCTAGATTACAGCCAAGGCCTTTCTCCCACAAGAAAGATCCCAAACAATTGGAAGCCTCATTTCACACAAAGAAATCCACACACCATTACAAAAGCTCAACTGAAATATCAATAACATTAAGCACAATTGTTGAAATAGTGATATAGCCTAAACTGACCTATACTGTAATCCTTTTTGCTTATGCTAAAAAAGTATTTGGCCCAAGCAGATAGGAAACATGTCAAAAAAAAAAATCAAGATACATTCGTTCTATGTCTTAGTACAAGCTTCACGGATCAGTACCTCAAATGCTAGTACATAAAATAAAGATAAGGGAGGAACAAAACAACAAGTTAGGGAACTGGAACAAACTGATAGATTGGATCATGTGTAAAGACATGTGCAACCTGTACACTCGAGATAATACCAGTCGAAATGTGTAACTCAGGGAGCACACTTTCTGGTAAGGTGAATGTAACATCACTTCGTGGCTACTACATCACTACCCTTTGGAGACAGGAAAATGATTCTATATATCTGTACCATATTAATAAACCTGACATATTGGTTATTTAGTCTAAAGTATATTTCATAATGAAATAAAAAAGTCTGCTCAAGCAAATGACTATACAGTTTGTTGACACTCTGAAGTCCATTTCTTCACAGGATTCAACAATCTGTTGTTCAGCATCATTGCAAATAAATGCGCCCTGTTCTGTTCCGAAGAAAGAGGATAACACAGGTATCTATCAGATACCATTCTCTTCTCCTGGTCAAAAAGCTATTGTCCACCTTCCCATTGGTTCCTGTGCTCCTCAGCCTCACCTCAGAGATCCCCTATGATGCAGCCAGAGTTTTCTTCATAGTTCCCTCTTGGGTAAGACAACTGTATTTCACAAAGCAGCTACACCTTGTGTAGGACCTCCACATCCAGGATATTCAAGAGTAGGACTCCATTCAGAATCAAGGTAGGATTCTTCACCCCATCCCAAAGTCCCTACACTTCCCATTAAACATGCCAGCTGGCTGAGCAACACAAACAGGATTTGTTCTGTAGCAATACACAAGAAACCAGAGATCAAACAAAAACCCATTTAGCAGAGTTATTTAAAAGAGGAAGTGGAAACAATTCTGCATGTGGTCCTCCCAGGAAGGGTTTATATTTGAAAAAGATTCCTGTTTATAAATTCCTAGGTTCTCCAAATACAAACAAGACTAAACACAACTTCAGCCAGAGTCCACTTCTTTGCAAACCCCACCTGTCACCATTGTGACAAGGTGGGACTCACCACTGCAGCATATCCTGTTGGCTATCACTGGGATTACCATATATTAGCGCATATAACCCGTCATTATATGTGTTATATGTGTTTTTACAAACCCCACACTCCCCCCCCCCCCCCATACTCGGGTGCAGGGTATACAATTTTTTTTTTTTTTTTTTTTAAACACTCACCTGGTGAGTTTCTGTGCAGCCGCCAGCCTCGGGAGCGCTCATCCCCCTGGTTCCTGTGCAGCCGCAGGAACCAGGGGGATGAGTGTTTCCCCACTCGGAGGCTGCACAGGATCCGGGAGAGGAGCACTTCCCCGCCCCTTCCTGCGGCTGCACAGGAACCGGGGCGGTGAGTGCCCGCAGGAACCGGGGCGTTTAGGCTGACTAATTCCTCCCCCACCTCCAGCACCATAAATTAGCTCATATACCCCAGCACAGTTTGAAAGAAAAAAGTCTTGTATACCCGGAGGGTTATAATCGTGCATGGGGTATACAAGATTTTTTTTCCTCAATTTGGAAAAACGGCGGGTATATTCGGATGCAAGGTATATTTGCTACAATACGGTAGCTCTTCTCACCAGTGCACCCTCTTCTGGTGAGGTATGTCTACACAGAAGGGCTAAAAATCAAATTAAGCTGTGCAACTTCAACTACGTCAATCACATAGCTCAAGTCGAAATAGCTTAACTCGGCTTTTGGCACTGTCTACACAGCAGGAGGTCGAAGGAAGAACGCTCTTCCTTCTATTTCCCTTATTCCTCATGAAATGGGGGTTACCATGAGTCTGAGTAAGTCGTCTTCCAGCTCAACATTATTTCGAAATAAAGGCTTGTATTGTAGACATGTTATTTGGGAAGAACGTCAGTTACTCCAAAATAATGCTACTGTGTAGACGTACCCCTGGTGTCTCACCACCTTCACTTCCATTTCAGGGATCCACTCTCAGGATTTCATCATTCTCTTTGTGACACAGCTCTCGGACTGTACCACACTGTGCACTCCCCTTCCAGGAGACCTACAGTCTGTGCTCCAGCTACTTTCTTCAATGGCCACTGCGGCCAGTTGTCTGGCCACTTTCTCTGTGGCAATAGAGGCACATAACTGTGGGTTCCAGCTCAGAGACCGTGTAGATGGCAGGGTGTGTTCCCTTCATGCTGTGTTCCCTTCAACCTCTCAGTAACTTTTGCTCGGCCACTTCCCCCCCAATCTCTTACTACCTTTCCCTGGACCGCTTTCCTACAGTGCCAGCACTCTTTCCCCTTGCCTTAGGGCCTCGGTCTACAGATCCCTGCAGCCCACCTGGAGCTACCTCTATCTCCCCAGATTGCCGCCTACAGCGCTGCTATCTGGAGTGCTTGCTGCCTTCAGCCTAAAAGGCAGTGAGTCCATGTTCCTCCTCAAGCGCCAGGGAGTGACTGAAGTTGCTCTGCAGCCCTTCCTATATGAACCATCCTAGCCCTAACTGGCTGCCTTGTATGCAATAGGGATGTTAAATATTGGTTAATTTAATAGTCAATTAACCTCATGAATTCTCGACTGGTTACTCAACTATTCTGTAGTCCCCAGGGGTGGGGTTGGCAGCCAGTGCACTCCGGCCTCACTCCTAATGAGCCCCCGGTCACTTTGTACTGCTGCCTCTGTATCAGAGGCAGCAGCATGAGGTGCCAGGTTGGAGCTGGTCCACACGGGGAACTAGTTTAAAAATCAGCTTCCCTCGCGGACTGGCTGCCTGTCTCCCCGTGCTGCTGCCTCTGATACAGAGGCAGCAGTGTGGGGTGGCAGCAGCCCCTATCTGGGGAGAGGTGGAGCTGAGCTCCTGGACCCAGAACTGAGTCAGTGCTGCCTGCCCACCTGGCTCCTAATATACTGTAAATGCAGAGCCACAGTGGGGGTAGGTCCTGGACCCAGCGCAAGTCAGGACTGAGCCGGGCTGCTGGCCAGCCTGCTAAAAAATGTAATGGTAAGGGGGGGGGGGGGGAATAGGTTAATGTTATAGACTACACGCATGAGCTTTTGCTTATCGGTTAATTGACTACACTATTGCATCCCTAATATGCAACCTTCCATACGGCTCTATTATTCCTCAGAGTCCTGTGATGGAGCAGCACCCCATCACACCATCCAATCCAGTAATCAGTAATCTATTATCTCAATTTAATAGGCAGCAGGTTTAAAATAAGGTCTTTCCCCTCCCACAGGTATCACAGTTCATTCTACTAAATCTAAACCAATTTACCTGTTAGCCTGGATTAGAAGGGTGCATGTACCCCAGATTTTTTATCAAGCCAACACACACCATGTTATATGTATTGGGCCACCATGAATTAATAAAATAGAATGGTATCCAGTTACAGATTAATTTGAACAAGCAGAGCTTCTGAAGGCGAAGTCTAATATATCTGCAAGCTTGGAGTTTCAGATAATTAGTATGGTAGAAGGGGAGAGAAAAAGTCAACAATTGAGAATGTAAGTGGATGGGAACCTTGGAGTTTGGGCATTTTTGACACAGACATTTATTATGACTAAAATTGGGAGGAATGTTCGTTGATAAATAATTTATTGCTGTTAGGAGAAGTGTTGACCTAGTAGGGGTCACTATGATCTGTGTGTTTTGCAAAAGTTAGCTACAAAAGGATTAGATAATAGAGAATACTTTGAAGCAGCCTTCTGAAGCTAATCCTGAGAGGAGTTTTTCCTGACATCTTACTCACCGGGCAGGAAGCAACCTGCTATTGCTGAACTGCTGCAATTTAATCAATACCACCCCCGATTTTAGGTAAATACTTGGGATATTCTAAAACTATTGTTTGTGTCTCTATGTGCGTAAATCTAGTAAATTGTAGTTTTAGATAAGCACAAGCTTACTTGTAACAATCTTTCAGCACCCAGAGGGCTACATTCCCATTGATTTATTCCTCACACTGGCTGGAATGAAACAGTTAAGTTACCACTACTGTGGGTTCTGAAAACTCTGGGTAAAATATGCTGCTGACCTTTGGAATGTTTCTTTTGTTCAAGAGATGTGTTGAGTTGCTACCTGGAGCTTTATCCACACATCAAAATATTACTCATGGCATCTGGTATCTAGACCAAACACAAATTTGCAAGAATGGTTCCGCATTTTATTTCACCGGGACTGTTTAAGACTTTCCTATCAGGTCAGGGAACTGCTTGCTAATCACCATGAATGGGACAGGCACACAACTGAAGAAAAACAAAACCCTTACTTTACAGCAGTATTTTTCAATCTCTTAATGCTGGTGACCCTCCCTCTCCCCATTTGGGCTTAAAAAAAGAAAATGGTGACCCTCTCCTACCAAAACTTGAAAAAACTTCTCCCCCCCCCCCCCCCCATCTTAAATATCATTAAAGGACATTATGAATAATACTTGGGGAAGGAGATGTCAAGTAGAACATTTGCCCAGGGGCCTATGTTATGGGGGCCTCACAAAGCAGTTATATGCTTCAGCTGCAGTCAGTGAGGGACCGAAGCCAGTAACTTAGCTTCCCGGGGATGGGGCATCAGGCAGTTCCCTGCTTGCCACACGTGTAGGGTAGGCATTATTGGGTAACATCCCGCCCCCTCCCCCCACCTGTCCCACAATTACCCTGGGAATCATGTCCCCAGTTTGAGAAACACTGATATAAACTCTAGTTCTTTGAGAGGCATGCCAATCCTATGACCCACCCTCTTTTCCCACCTCTTGAGAATC